>NC_081146.1:0-600000 GCF_958295425.1 Solea solea
ATTTGTGAGGTTTATGTTATGCGACAGTAGAAAATTGAAAAAAATCAGAAAACAGCCGTATACTTGCTGAATGTGCACAACAAAAGACACAAATAGAAAAACACATCCAAACAGTGAAATCATTGCAAAATCAAACCCTGAAGGCATATAACTATATCTTATAAGATTTTAACTTTATTTGTGAGGTTTATATTATGGGACAGTAGAAAATTGAAAAAAATCAGAAAACAGCCGTATACTTGCTGAATGTGCACAAAAACAAACACAAATAGAAAAACACATCCAAACAGTGAAATCATTGCAAAATCAAACACTGAAGGCATATAACTATATCTTATAAGATTTTAACTTTATTTGTGAGGTTTATGTTATGGGACAGTAGAAAATTGAAAAAAATCAGAAAACAGCCGTATACTTGCTGAATGTGCACAAAACAGACACAAATAGAAAAACACATCCAAACAGTGAAATCATTGCAAAATCAAACACTTACGGCATATAACTATATCTTATAAGATGTTAACTTTATTTATCAGGTTTATGTGACGGGACAATAGAAAATTGAAAAAAATCAGAAAACAGCCGTATACTTGCTGAATGTGCACAAAACAGACACAAATAGAAAAGCACATCCAAACAGTGAAATCATTGCAAAATCAAACACTGAGGGTATCTTATAAGATGTTAACTTTATTTGTGAGGTTTATGTTATGCGACAGTAGAAAATTGAAAAAAATCAGAAAACAGCCGTATACTTGCTGAATGCGCACAAAAACAGACACAAATAGAAAAACACATCCAAACAGTGAAATCATTGCAAAATCAAACACTGACGGCATATAACTATATCTTATAAGATTTTAACTTTATTTGTGAGGTTTATGTTATGGGACAGCAGAAAATTGAAAAAAATCAGAAAACATCCGTATACTTGATGAATGTGGACAAAAACAGACACAAATAGAAAAACACATCCAAACAGTGAAATCATTGCAAAATCAAACACTGAAGGCATATAACTATATCTTATAAGATTTTTACTTTATTTGTGAGGTTTATGTTATGGGACAGTAGAAAATTGAAAAAAATCTGAAAACAGCCGTATACTTGCTGAATGTGCACAAAAACAGACACAAATAGAAAAACACATCCAAACAGTGAAATCATTGCAAAATCAAACACTGAAGGCATATAACTATATCTTATAAGATTTTAACTTTATTTGTGAGGTTTATGTTATGGGACAGTAGAAAATTGAAAAAAATCTGAAAACAGCCGTATACTTGCTGAATGTGCACAAAACAGACACAAATAGAAAAACACATCCAAACAGTGAAATCATTGCAAAATCAAACACTGACAGCATATAACTATATCTTATAAGATGTTAACTTTATTTATCAGGTTTATGTGACGGGACAATAGAAAATTGAAAAAAATCAGAAAACAGCCGTATACTTGCTGAATGTGCACAAAACAGACACAAATAGAAAAGCACATCCAAACAGTGAAATCATTGCAAAATCAAACACTGAGGGTACAGAAGTATATCTTATAAGATGTTAACTTTATTTGTGAGGTTTATGTTATGCGACAGTAGAAAATTGAAAATATCAGAAAACAGCCGTATACTTGCTGAATGCGCACAAAAACAGACACAAATAGAAAAACACATCCAAACAGTGATATCATTACAAAATCAAACACTGACGGCATATAACTATATCTTATAAGATTTTAACTTTATTTGTGAGGTTTATGTTATGGGACAGCAGAAAATTGAAAAAAATCAGAAAACATCCGTATACTTGATGAATGTGGACAAAAACAGACACAAATAGAAAAACACATCCAAACAGTGAAATCATTGCAAAATCAAACACTGAAGGCATATAACTATATCTTATAAGATTTTAACTTTATTTGTGAGGTTTATGTTATGGGACAGTAGAAAATTGAAAAAAATCAGAAAACAGCCGTATACTTGCTGAATGTGCACAAAACAGACACAAATAGAAAAACACATCCAAACAGTGAAATCATTGCAAAATCAAACACTTACGGCATATAACTATATCTTATAAGATGTTAACTTTATTTATCAGGTTTATGTGACGGGACAATAGAAAATTGAAAAAAATCAGAAAACAGCCGTATACTTGCTGAATGTGCACAAAACAGACACAAATAGAAAAGCACATCCAAACAGTGAAATCATTGCAAAATCAAACACTGAGGGTACAGAAGTATATCTTATAAGATGTTAACTTTATTTGTGAGGTTTATGTTATGGGACAGTAGAAAATTGAAAAAAATCAGAAAACAGCCGTATACTTGCTGAATGTGCACAAAAACAGACACAAATAGAAAAACACATCCAAACAGTGAAATCATTGCAAAATCAAACACTGAAGGCATATAACTATATCTTATAAGATGTTAACTTTATTTGTGAGGTTTATGTTATGCGACAGTAGAAAATTGAAAAAAATCAGAAAACAGCCGTATACTTGCTGAATGTGCACAACAAAAGACACAAATAGAAAAACACATCCAAACAGTGAAATCATTGCAAAATCAAACCCTGAAGGCATATAACTATATCTTATAAGATTTTAACTTTATTTGTGAGGTTTATGTTATGGGACAGTAGAAAATTGAAAAAAATCAGAAAACAGCCGTATACTTGCTGAATGTGCACAAAACAGACACAAATAGAAAAACACATCCAAACAGTGAAATCATTGCAAAATCAAACACTTACGGCATATAACTATATCTTATAAGATGTTAACTTTATTTATCAGGTTTATGTGACGGGACAATAGAAAATTGAAAAAAATCAGAAAACAGCCGTATACTTGCTGAATGTGCACAAAACAGACACAAATAGAAAAGCACATCCAAACAGTGAAATCATTGCAAAATCAAACACTGAGGGTACAGAAGTATATCTTATAAGATGTTAACTTTATTTGTGAGGTTTATGTTATGCGACAGTAGAAAATTGAAAAAAATCAGAAAACAGCCGTATACTTGCTGAATGCGCACAAAAACAGACACAAATAGAAAAACACATCCAAACAGTGAAATCATTGCAAAATCAAACACTGACGGCATATAACTATATCTTATAAGATTTTAACTTTATTTGTGAGGTTTATGTTATGGGACAGCAGAAAATTGAAAAAAATCAGAAAACATCCGTATACTTGCTGAATGTGCACAAAAACAGACACAAATAGAAAAACACATCCAAACAGTGAAATCATTGCAAAATCAAACACTGAAGGCATATAACTATATCTTATAAGATTTTAACTTTATTTGTGAGGTTTATGTTACGGGACAGTAGAAAATTGAAAAAAATCAGAAAACAGCCGTATACTTGCTGAATGTGCACAAAACAGACACAAATAGAAAAACACATCCAAACAGTGAAATCATTGCAAAATCAAACACTGAGGGTACAGAAGTATATCTTATAAGATGTTAACTTTATTTGTGAGGTTTATGTTATGGGACAGTAGAAAATTGAAAAAAATCAGAAAACAGCCGTATACTTGCTGAATGTGCACAAAAACAGACACAAATAGAAAAACACATCCAAACAGTGAAATCATTGCAAAATCAAACACTGAAGGCATATAACTATATCTTATAAGATGTTAACTTTATTTGTGAGGTTTATGTTATGCGACAGTAGAAAATTGAAAAAAATCAGAAAACAGCCATATACTTGCTGAATGTGCACAACAAAAGACACAAATAGAAAAACACATCCAAACAGTGAAATCATTGCAAAATCAAACCCTGAAGGCATATAACTATATCTTATAAGATTTTAACTTTATTTGTGAGGTTTATATTATGGGACAGTAGAAAATTGAAAAAAATCAGAAAACAGCCGTATACTTGCTGAATTTGCACAAAAACAAACACAAATAGAAAAACACATCCAAACAGTGAAATCATTGCAAAATCAAACACTGAAGGCATATAACTATATCTTATAAGATTTTAACTTTATTTGTGAGGTTTATGTTATGGGACAGTAGAAAATTGAAAAAAATCAGAAAACAGCCGTATACTTGCTGAATGTGCACAAAACAGACACAAATAGAAAAACACATCCAAACAGTGAAATCATTGCAAAATCAAACACTTACGGCATATAACTATATCTTATAAGATGTTAACTTTATTTATCAGGTTTATGTGACGGGACAATAGAAAATTGAAAAAAATCAGAAAACAGCCGTATACTTGCTGAATGTGCACAAAACAGACACAAATAGAAAAGCACATCCAAACAGTGAAATCATTGCAAAATCAAACACTGAGGGTATCTTATAAGATGTTAACTTTATTTGTGAGGTTTATGTTATGCGACAGTAGAAAATTGAAAAAAATCAGAAAACAGCCGTATACTTGCTGAATGCGCACAAAAACAGACACAAATAGAAAAACACATCCAAACAGTGAAATCATTGCAAAATCAAACACTGACGGCATATAACTATATCTTATAAGATTTTAACTTTATTTGTGAGGTTTATGTTATGGGACAGCAGAAAATTGAAAAAAATCAGAAAACATCCGTATACTTGATGAATGTGGACAAAAACAGACACAAATAGAAAAACACATCCAAACAGTGAAATCATTGCAAAATCAAACACTGAAGGCATATAACTATATCTTATAAGATTTTTACTTTATTTGTGAGGTTTATGTTATGGGACAGTAGAAAATTGAAAAAAATCTGAAAACAGCCGTATACTTGCTGAATGTGCACAAAAACAGACACAAATAGAAAAACACATCCAAACAGTGAAATCATTGCAAAATCAAACACTGAAGGCATATAACTATATCTTATAAGATTTTAACTTTATTTGTGAGGTTTATGTTATGGGACAGTAGAAAATTGAAAAAAATCTGAAAACAGCCGTATACTTGCTGAATGTGCACAAAACAGACACAAATAGAAAAACACATCCAAACAGTGAAATCATTGCAAAATCAAACACTGACAGCATATAACTATATCTTATAAGATGTTAACTTTATTTATCAGGTTTATGTTACGGGACAATAGAAAATTGAAAAAAATCAGAAAACAGCCGTATACTTGCTGAATGTGCACAAAACAGACACAAATAGAAAAGCACATCCAAACAGTGAAATCATTGCAAAATCAAACACTGAGGGTACAGAAGTATATCTTATAAGATGTTAACTTTATTTGTGAGGTTTATGTTATGGGACAGTAGAAAATTGAAAAAAATCAGAAAACAGCCGTATACTTGCTGAATGCGCACAAAAACAGACACAAATAGAAAAACACATCCAAACAGTGAAATCATTGCAAAATCAAACACTGACGGCATATAACTATATCTTATAAGATTTTTACTTTATTTGTGAGGTTTATGTTATGGGACAGTAGAAAATTGAAAAAAATCAGAAAACAGTCGATACTTGCTGAATGTGCACAACAAAAGACACAAATAGAAAAACACATCCAAACAGTGAAATCATTGCAAAATCAAACACTGAGGGTACAGAAGTATATCTTATAAGATGTTAACTTTATTTGTGAGGTTTATGTTATGGGACAGTAGAAAATTGAAAAAAATCAGAAAACAGCCGTATACTTGCTGAATGCGCACAAAAACAGACACAAATAGAAAAAAACATACAAACAGTGAAATCATTGCAAAATCAAACACTGAAGGCATATAACTATATCTTAAAAGATGTTAACTTTATTTGTGAGGTTTATGTTATGGGACAGTAGAAAATTGAAAAAAATCAGAAAACAGCCGTATACTTGCTGAATGCGCACAAAAACAGACACAAATAGAAAAACACATCCAAACAGTGAAATCATTGCAAAATCAAACACTGAGGTTACAGAAGTGTATCTTATAAGATGTTAACTTTATTTGTGAGGTTTATGTTACGGGACAATAGAAAATTGAAAAAAATCAGAAAACAGCCGTATACTTGCTGAATGTGCACAAAAACAGACACAAATAGAAAAACACATCCAAACAGTGAAATCATTGCAAAATCAAACACTGAGGGTACAGAAGTATATCTTATAAGATGTTAACTTTATTCGTGAGGTTTATGTTATGGGACAGTAGAAAATTGAAAAAAATCAGAAAACAGCCGTATACTTGCTGAATGTGCACAAAACAGACACAAATAGAAAAACACATCCAAACAGTGAAATCATTGCAAAATCATACACTGAGGGTACAGAAGTATATCTTATAAGATTTTAACTTTATTTGTGAGGTTTATGTTATGGGACAGTAGAAAATTGAAAAAAAATCAGAAAACAGTCGATACTTGCTGAATGTGCACAACAAAAGACACAAATAGAAAAACACATCCAAACAGTGAAATCATTGCAAAATCAAACACTGAGGGTACAGAAGTATATCTTATAAGATGTTAACTTTATTTGTGAGGTTTATGTTATGGGACAGTAGAAAATTGAAAAAAATCAGAAAACAGCCGTATACTTGCTGAATTAGCACAACAAAAGACACAAATAGAAAAACACATCCAAACAGTGAAATCATTGCAAAATCAAACCCTGAAGGCATATAACTATATCTTATAAGATTTTAACTTTATTTGTGAGGTTTATGTTATGGGACAGTAGAAAATTGAAAAAAATCAGAAAACAGCCGTATACTTGCTGAATGTGCACAAAAACAGACACAAATAGAAAAACACATCCAAACAGTGAAATCATTGCAAAATCAAACACTGACGGCATATAACTATATCTTATAAGATGTTAACTTCATTTGTGAGGTTTATGTTATGGGACAGTAGAAAATTGAAAAAAATCAGAAAACAGTCGATACTTGCTGAATGTGCACAACAAAAGACACAAATAGAAAAACACATCCAAACAGTGAAATCATTGCAAAATCAAACACTGAGGGTACAGAAGTATATCTTATAAGATGTTAACTTTATTTGTGAGGTTTATGTTATGGGACAGTAGAAAATTGAAAAAAATCAGAAAACAGCCGTATACTTGCTGAATGTGCACAACAAAAGACACAAATAGAAAAACACATCCAAACAGTGAAATCATTGCAAAATCAAACACTGAAGGCATATAACTATATCTTATAAGATGTTAACTTTATTTGTGAGGTTTATGTTATGGGACAGTAGAAAATTGAAAAAAATCAGAAAACAGCCGTATACTTGCTGAATGTGCACAACAAAAGACACAAATAGAAAAACACATCCAAACAGTGAAATCATTGCAAAATCAAACACTGAAGGCATATAACTATATCTTATAAGATTTTAACTTTATTTGTGAGGTTTATGTTATGGGACATTCGAAAATTGAAAAAAATCAGAAAACAGCCGTATACTTGCTGAATGTGCACAAAAACAGACACAAATAGAAAAACACATCCAAACAGTGAAATCATTGCAAAATCAAACACTTAAGGCATATAACTATATCTTATAAGATGTTAACTTCATTTGTGAGGTTTATGTTATGGGACAGTAGAAAATTGATAAAAATCAGAAAACAGCCGTATACTTGCTGAATGTGCACAAAACAGACACAAATAGAAAAGCACATCCAAACAGTGAAATCATTGCAAAATCAAACACTGAGGTTACAGAAGTATATCTTATAAGATGTTAACTTTATTTGTGAGGTTTATGTTATGGGACAGTAGAAAATTGAAAAAAATCAGAAAACAGCCGTATACTTGCTGAATGTGCACAAAACAGACACAAATAGAAAAACACATCCAAACAGTGAAATCATTGCAAAATCAAACACTGAAGGCATATAACTATATCTTATAAGATTTTAACTATATTTGTGAGGTTTATGTTATGGGACAGTAGAAATTTGAAAAAAATCAGAAAACAGCCGTATACTTGCTGAATGCGCACAAAAACAGACACAAATAGAAAAACACATCCAAACAGTGAAATCATTGCAAAATCAAACACTGAGGGTACAGAAGTATATCTTATAAGATGTTAACTTTATTTGTGAGGTTTATGTTATGGGACAGTAGAAAATTGAAAAAAATCAGAAAACAGCTGTATACTTGCTGAATGTGCACAACAAAAGACACAAATAGAAAAACACATCCAAACAGTGAAATCATTGCAAAATCAAACACTGAAGGCATATAACTATATCTTATACGATTTTAACTTTATTTGTGAGGTTTATGTTATGGGACAGTAGAAAATTGAAAAAAATCAGAAAACAGCCGTATACTTGCTGAATGGGCACAAAAACAGACACAAATAGAAAAACACATCCAAACAGTGAAATCATTGCAAAATCAAACACTGAGGTTACAGAAGTATATCTTATAAGATGTTATCTTTATTTGTGAGGTATATGTTATGGGACAGTAGAAAATTGAAAAAAATCAGAAAACAGCCGTATACTTGCTGAATGTGCACAAAAACAGACACAAATAGAAAAACACATCCAAACAGTGAAATCATTGCAAAATCAAACACTGAAGGCATATAACTATATCTTATAAGATGTTAACTTTATTTGTGAGGTTTATGTTATGGGACAGTAGAAAATTGAAAAAAATCAGAAAACAGCCGTACACTTGCTGAATGTGCACAAAACAGACACAAATAGAAAAACACATCCAAACATTGAAATCATTGCAAAATCAAACACTGAGGTTACAGAAGTGTATCTTATAAGATGTTAACTTTATTTGTGAGGTTTATGTTACGGGACAATAGAAAATTGAAAAAAATCAGAAAACAGCCGTATACTTGCTGAATGTGCACAACAAAAGACACAAATAGAAAAACACATCCAAACAGTGAAATCATTGCAAAATCAAACACTGAAGGCATATAACTATATCTTATAAGATTTTAACTTTATTTGTGAGGTTTATGTTATGGGACATTCGAAAATTGAAAAAAATCAGAAAACAGCCGTATACTTGCTGAATGTGCACAAAAACAGACACAAATAGAAAAACACATCCAAACAGTGAAATCATTGCAAAATCAAACACTGAAGGCATATAACTATATCTTATAAGATGTTAACTTTATTTGTGAGGTTTATGTTATGGGACAGTAGAAAATTGAAAAAAATCAGAAAACAGCCGTACACTTGCTGAATGTGCACAAAACAGACACAAATAGAAAAACACATCCAAACATTGAAATCATTGCAAAATCAAACACTGAGGTTACAGAAGTGTATCTTATAAGATGTTAACTTTATTTGTGAGGTTTATGTTACGGGACAATAGAAAATTGAAAAAAATCAGAAAACAGCCGTATACTTGCTGAATGTGCACAACAAAAGACACAAATAGAAAAACACATCCAAACAGTGAAATCATTGCAAAATCAAACACTGAAGGCATATAACTATATCTTATAAGATTTTAACTTTATTTGTGAGGTTTATGTTATGGGACATTCGAAAATTGAAAAAAATCAGAAAACAGCCGTATACTTGCTGAATGTGCACAACAAAAGACACAAATAGAAAAACACATCCAAACAGTGAAATCATTGCAAAATCAAACACTGAAGGCATATAACTATATCTTATAAGATTTTAACTTTATTTGTGAGGTTTATGTTATGGGACATTCGAAAATTGAAAAAAATCAGAAAACAGCCGTATACTTGCTGAATGTGCACAAAAACAGACACAAATAGAAAAACACATCCAAACAGTGAAATCATTGCAAAATCAAACACTGAAGGCATATAACTATATCTTATAAGATGTTAACTTCATTTGTGAGGTTTATGTTATGGGACAGTAGAAAATTGATAAAAATCAGAAAACAGCCGTATACTTGCTGAATGTGCACAAAACAGACACAAATAGAAAAGCACATCCAAACAGTGAAATCATTGCAAAATCAAACACTGAGGTTACAGAAGTATATCTTATAAGATGTTAACTTTATTTGTGAGGTTTATGTTATGGGACAGTAGAAAATTGAAAAAAATCAGAAAACAGCCGTATACTTGCTGAATGTGCACAAAACAGACACAAATAGAAAAACACATCCAAACAGTGAAATCATTGCAAAATCAAACACTGAAGGCATATAACTATATCTTATAAGATTTTAACTATATTTGTGAGGTTTATGTTATGGGACAGTAGAAATTTGAAAAAAATCAGAAAACAGCCGTACACTTGCTGAATGTGCACAACAAAAGACACAAATAGAAAAACACATCCAAACAGTGAAATCATTGCAAAATCAAACACTGAGGGTACAGAAGTATATCTTATAAGATGTTAACTTTATTTGTGAGGTTTATGTTATGGAACAGTAGAAAATTGAAAAAAATCAGAAAACAGCCGTATACTTGCTGAATGTGCACAACAAAAGACAGAAATAGAAAAACTCATCCAAACAGTGAAATCATTGCAAAATCAAACACTGAAGGCATATAACTATATCTTATAAGATGTGAACTTTATTTGTGAGGTTTATGTTATGGGACAGTAGAAAATTGAAAAAAATCAGAAAACAGCCGTATACTTGCCGAATGTGCACAAAAACAGACACAAATAGAAAAACACATCCAAACAGTGAAATCATTGCAAAATCAAACACTGAAGGCATATAACTATATCTTATAAGATGTGAACTTTATTTGTGAGGTTTATGTTATGGGACAGTAGAAAATTGAAAAAAATCAGAAAACAGCCGTATACTTGCCGAATGTGCACAACAAAAGACACAAATAGAAAAACACATCCAAACAGTGAAATCATTGCAAAATCAAACACTGAGGGTACAGAAGTATATCTTATAAGATGTTAACTTTATTTGTGAGGTTTATGTTATGGGACAGTAGAAAATTGAAAAAAATCAGAAAACAGCTGTATACTTGCTGAATGTGCACAACAAAAGACACAAATAGAAAAACACATCCAAACAGTGAAATCATTGCAAAATCAAACACTGAAGGCATATAACTATATCTTATAAGATGTGAACTTTATTTGTGAGGTTTATGTTATGGGACAGTAGAAAATTGAAAAAAATCAGAAAACAGCCGTATACTTGCTGAATGTGCACAACAAAAGACACAAATAGAAAAACACATCCAAACAGTGAAATCATTGCAAAATCAAACCCTGAAGGCATATAACTATATCTTATACGATTTTAACTTTATTTGTGAGGTTTATGTTATGGGACAGTAGAAAATTGAAAAAAATCAGAAAACAGCCGTATACTTGCCGAATCTGCACAAAAACAGACACAAATAGAAAAACACATCCAAACAGTGAAATCATTGCAAAATCAGACACTGAAGGCATATAACTATATCTTATAAGATGTTAACTTTATTTGTGAGGTTTATGTTATGCGACAGTAGAAAATTGAAAAAAATCAGAAAACAGCCGTATACTTGCTGAATGTGCACAACAAAAGACACAAATAGAAAAACACATCCAAACAGTGAAATCATTGCAAAATCAAACCCTGAAGGCATATAACTATATCTTATACGATTTTAACTTTATTTGTGAGGTTTATGTTATGGGACAGTAGAAATTTGAAAAAAATCAGAAAACAGCCGTACACTTGCTGAATGTGCACAACAAAAGACACAAATAGAAAAACACATCCAAACAGTGAAATCATTGCAAAATCAAACACTGAGGGTACAGAAGTATATCTTATAAGATGTTAACTTTATTTGTGAGGTTTATGTTATGGAACAGTAGAAAATTGAAAAAAATCAGAAAACAGCCGTATACTTGCTGAATGTGCACAACAAAAGACAGAAATAGAAAAACTCATCCAAACAGTGAAATCATTGCAAAATCAAACACTGAAGGCATATAACTATGCCGAATGTGCACAAAAACAGACACAAATAGAAAAACACATCCAAACAGTGAAATCATTGCAAAATCAAACACTGAAGGCATATAACTATATCTTATAAGATGTGAACTTTATTTGTGAGGTTTATGTTATGGGACAGTAGAAAATTGAAAAAAATCAGAAAACAGCCGTATACTTGCCGAATGTGCACAACAAAAGACACAAATAGAAAAACACATCCAAACAGTGAAATCATTGCAAAATCAAACACTGAGGGTACAGAAGTATATCTTATAAGATGTTAACTTTATTTGTGAGGTTTATGTTATGGGACAGTAGAAAATTGAAAAAAATCAGAAAACAGCTGTATACTTGCTGAATGTGCACAACAAAAGACACAAATAGAAAAACACATCCAAACAGTGAAATCATTGCAAAATCAAACACTGAAGGCATATAACTATATCTTATAAGATGTGAACTTTATTTGTGAGGTTTATGTTATGGGACAGTAGAAAATTGAAAAAAATCAGAAAACAGCCGTATACTTGCTGAATGTGCACAACAAAAGACACAAATAGAAAAACACATCCAAACAGTGAAATCATTGCAAAATCAAACCCTGAAGGCATATAACTATATCTTATACGATTTTAACTTTATTTGTGAGGTTTATGTTATGGGACAGTAGAAAATTGAAAAAAATCAGAAAACAGCCGTATACTTGCCGAATCTGCACAAAAACAGACACAAATAGAAAAACACATCCAAACAGTGAAATCATTGCAAAATCAGACACTGAAGGCATATAACTATATCTTATAAGATGTTAACTTTATTTGTGAGGTTTATGTTATGCGACAGTAGAAAATTGAAAAAAATCAGAAAACAGCCGTATACTTGCTGAATGCGCACAAAAACAGACACAAATAGAAAAACACATCCAAACAGTGAAATCATTGCAAAATCAAACACTGATGGCATATAACTATATCTTATAAGATTTTAACTTTATTTGTGAGGTTTATGTTATGGGACAGTAGAAAATTGAAAAAAATCAGAAAACAGCCGTATACTTGCTGAATGTGCACAAAACAGACACAAATAGAAAAACACATCCAAACAGTGAAATCATTGCAAAATCAAACACTGAGGTTACAGAAGTATATCTTATAAGATTTTAACTTTATTTGTGAGGTTTATGTTATGGGACAGTAGAAAATTGAAAAAAATCAGAAAACAGCCGTATACTTGCTGAATGTGCACAAAAACAGACACAAATAGAAAAACACATCTAAATAGTGAAATCATTGCAAAATCAAACACTGAAGGCATATAACTATATCTTATAAGATGTGAACTTTATTTGTGAGGTTTATGTTATGGGACAGTAGAAAATTGAAAAAAATCAGAAAACAGCCGTATACTTGCTGAATGTGCACAACAAAAGACACAAATAGAAAAACACATCCAAACAGTGAAATCATTGCAAAATCAAACCCTGAAGGCATATAACTATATCTTATACGATTTTAACTTTATTTGTGAGGTTTATGTTATGGGACAGTAGAAAATTGAAAAAAATCAGAAAACAGCCGTATACTTGCCGAATGTGCACAAAAACAGACACAAATAGAAAAACACATCCAAACAGTGAAATCATTGCAAAATCAGACACTGAAGGCATATAACTATATCTTATAAGATGTTAACTTTATTTGTGAGGTTTATGTTATGCGACAGTAGAAAATTGAAAAAAATCAGAAAACAGCCGTATACTTGCTGAATGCGCACAAAAACAGACACAAATAGAAAAACACATCCAAACAGTGAAATCATTGCAAAATCAAACACTGACGGCATATAACTATATCTTATAAGATTTTAACTTTATTTGTGAGGTTTATGTTATGGGACAGTAGAAAATTGAAAAAAATCAGAAAACAGCCGTATACTTGCTGAATGTGCACAAAACAGACACAAATAGAAAAACACATCCAAACAGTGAAATCATTGCAAAATCAAACACTGAGGTTACAGAAGTATATCTTATAAGATTTTAACTTTATTTGTGAGGTTTATGTTATGGGACAGTAGAAAATTGAAAAAAATCAGAAAACAGCCGTATACTTGCTGAATGTGCACAAAAACAGACACAAATAGAAAAACACATCTAAATAGTGAAATCATTGCAAAATCAAACACTGACGGCATATAACTATATCTTATAAGATTTTAACTTTATTTGTGAGGTTTATGTTATGGGACAGTAGAAAATTGAAAAAAATTAGAAAACAGCCGTATACTTGCTGAATGTGCACAACAAAAGACACAAATAGAAAAACACATCCAAACAGTGAAATCATTGCAAAATCAAACACTGAAGGCATATAACTATATCTTATAAGATTTTAACTTTATTTGTGAGGTTTATGTTATGGGACATTCGAAAATTGAAAAAAATCAGAAAACAGCCGTATACTTGCTGAATGTGCACAAAAACAGACACAAATAGAAAAACACATCCAAACAGTGAAATCATTGCAAAATCAAACACTGAAGGCATATAACTATATCTTATAAGATGTTAACTTCATTTGTGAGGTTTATGTTATGGGACAGTAGAAAATTGATAAAAATCAGAAAACAGCCGTATACTTGCTGAATGTGCACAAAACAGACACAAATAGAAAAGCACATCCAAACAGTGAAATCATTGCAAAATCTAACACTGAGGTTACAGAAGTATATCTTATAAGATGTTAACTTTATTTGTGAGGTTTATGTTATGGGACAGTAGAAAATTGAAAAAAATCAGAAAACAGCTGTATACTTGCTGAATGTGCACAAAAACAGACACAAATAGAAAAACACATCCAAACAGTGAAATCATTGCAAAATCAAACACTGAAGGCATATAACTATATCTTATAAGATTTTAACTTTATTTGTGAGGTTTATGTTATGGGACAGTAGAAATTTGAAAAAAATCAGAAAACAGCCGTACACTTGCTGAATGTGCACAACAAAAGACACAAATAGAAAAACACATCCAAACAGTGAAATCATTGCAAAATCAAACACTGAGGGTACAGAAGTATATCTTATAAGATGTTAACTTTATTTGTGAGGTTTATGTTATGGGACAGTAGAAAATTGAAAAAAATCAGAAAACAGTCGATACTTGCTGAATGTGCACAACAAAAGACACAAATAGAAAAACACATCCAAACAGTGAAATCATTGCAAAATCAAACACTGAGGGTACAGAAGTATATCTTATAAGATTTTAACTTTATTTGTGAGGTTTATGTTATGGGACAGTAGAAAATTGAAAAAAATCAGAAAACAGCCGTATACTTGCTGAATGTGCACAAAAACAGACACAAATAGAAAAACACATCCAAACAGTGAAATCATTGCAAAATCAAACACTGAAGGCATATAACTATATCTTATAAGATTTTAACTTTATTTGTGAGGTTTATGTTATGGGACAGTAGAAAATTGAAAAAAAATCTGAAAACAGCCGTATACTTGCTGAATGTGCACAAAAACAGACACAAATAGAAAAACACATCCAAACAGTGAAATCATTGCAAAATCAAACACTGAGGGTACAGAAGTATATCTTATAAGATGTTAACTTTATTTGTGAGGTTTATGTTATGGGACAGTAGAAAATTGAAAAAAAATCAGAAAACAGTCGATACTTGCTGAATGTGCACAACAAAAGACACAAATAGAAAAACACATCCAAACAGTGAAATCATTGCAAAATCAAACACTGAGGGTACAGAAGTATATCTTATAAGATGTTAACTTTATTTGTGAGGTTTATGTTATGGGACAGTAGAAAATTGAAAAAAATCAGAAAACAGCCGTATACTTGCTGAATGCGCACAAAAACAGACACAAATAGAAAAACACATCCAAACAGTGAAATCATTGCAAAATCAAACACTGACAGCATATAACTATATCTTATAAGATTTTAACTTTATTTGTGAGGTTTATGTTATGGGACAGTAGAAAATTGAAAAAAATCAGAAAACAGCCGTATACTTGCTGAATGTGCACAACAAAAGACACAAATAGAAAAACACATCCAAACAGTGAAATCATTGCAAAATCAAACACTGAGGGTACAGAAGTATATCTGATAAGATGTTAACTTTATTTGTGAGATTTATGTTATGGGACAGTAGAAAATTGAAAAAAATCAGAAAACAGCCGTATACTTGCTGAATGCGCACAAAAACAGACACAAATAGAAAAACACATCCAAACAGTGAAATCATTGCAAAATCAAACACTGAGGTTACAGAAGTGTATCTTATAAGATGTTAACTTTATTTGTGAGGTTTATGTTACGGGATAATAGAAAATTGAAAAAAATCAGAAAACAGCCGTATACTTGCTGAATGTGCAAAACAAAAGACACAAATAGAAAAACACATCCAAACAGTGAAATCATTGCAAAATCAAACACTGAAGGCATATAACTATATCTTATAAGATTTTAACTTTATTTGTGAGGTTTATGTTATGGGACATTCGAAAATTGAAAAAAATCAGAAAACAGCCGTATACTTGCTGAATGTGCACAAAAACAGACACAAATAGAAAAACACATCCAAACAGTGAAATCATTGCAAAATCAAACACTGAAGGCATATAACTATATCTTATAAGATGTTAACTTTATTTGTGAGGTTTATGTTATGGGACAGTAGAAAATTGAAAAAAATCAGAAAACAGCCGTATACTTGCTGAATGTGCACAAAAACAGACACAAATAGAAAAACACATCCAAACAGTGAAATCATTGCAAAATCAAACACTGAAGGCATATAACTATATCTTATAAGATGTTAACTTTATTTGTGAGGTTAATGTTATGGGACAGTAGAAAATTGAAAAAAATCAGAAAACAGCCGTATACTTGCTGAATGTGCACAACAAAAGACACAAATAGAAAAACACATCCAAACAGTGAAATCATTGCAAAATCAAACACTGAAGGCATATAACTATATCTTATAAGATTTTAACTTTATTTGTGAGGTTTATGTTATGGGACATTCGAAAATTGAAAAAAATCAGAAAACAGCCGTATACTTGCTGAATGTGCACAAAAACAGACACAAATAGAAAAACACATCCAAACAGTGAAATCATTGCAAAATCAAACACTGAAGGCATATAACTATATCTTATAAGATGTTAACTTCATTTGTGAGGTTTATGTTATGGGACAGTAGAAAATTGATAAAAATCAGAAAACAGCCGTATACTTGCTGAATGTGCACAAAACAGACACAAATAGAAAAGCACATCCAAACAGTGAAATCATTGCAAAATCAAACACTGAGGTTACAGAAGTATATCTTATAAGATGTTAACTTTATTTGTGAGGTTTATGTTATGGGACAGTAGAAAATTGAAAAAAATCAGAAAACAGCCGTATACTTGCTGAATGTGCACAAAACAGACACAAATAGAAAAACACATCCAAACAGTGAAATCATTGCAAAATCAAACACTGAAGGCATATAACTATATCTTATAAGATTTTAACTATATTTGTGAGGTTTATGTTATGGGACAGTAGAAATTTGAAAAAAATCAGAAAACAGCCGTACACTTGCTGAATGTGCACAACAAAAGACACAAATAGAAAAACACATCCAAACAGTGAAATCATTGCAAAATCAAACACTGAGGGTACAGAAGTATATCTTATAAGATGTTAACTTTATTTGTGAGGTTTATGTTATGGGACAGTAGAAAATTGAAAAAAATCAGAAAACAGCCGTATACTTGCTGAATGTGCACAACAAAAGACAGAAATAGAAAAACTCATCCAAACAGTGAAATCATTGCAAAATCAAACACTGAAGGCATATAACTATATCTTATAAGATGTGAACTTTATTTGTGAGGTTTATGTTATGGGACAGTAGAAAATTGAAAAAAATCAGAAAACAGCCGTATACTTGCTGAATGTGCACAACAAAAGACACAAATAGAAAAACACATCCAAACAGTGAAATCATTGCAAAATCAAACACTGAAGGCATATAACTATATCTTATAAGATTTGAACTTTATTTGTGAGGTTTATGTTATGGGACAGTAGAAAATTGAAAAAAATCAGAAAACAGCCGTATACTTGCTGAATGTGCACAACAAAAGACACAAATAGAAAAACACATCCAAACAGTGAAATCATTGCAAAATCAAACCCTGAAGGCATATAACTATATCTTATAAGATTTTAACTTTATTTGTGAGGTTTATGTTATGGGACAGTAGAAAATTGAAAAAAATCAGAAAACAGCCGTATACTTGCTGAATGCGCACAAAAACAGACACAAATAGAAAAACACATCCAAACAGTGAAATCATTGCAAAATCAAACACTGAAGGCATATAACTATATCTTATAAGATGTGAACTTTATTTGTGAGGTTTATGTTATGGGACAGTAGAAAATTGAAAAAAATCAGAAAACAGCCGTATACTTGCCGAATGTGCACAACAAAAGACACAAATAGAAAAACACATCCAAACAGTGAAATCATTGCAAAATCAAACACTGAGGGTACAGAAGTATATCTTATAAGATGTTAACTTTATTTGTGAGGTTTATGTTATGGGACAGTAGAAAATTGAAAAAAATCAGAAAACAGCTGTATACTTGCTGAATGTGCACAACAAAAGACACAAATAGAAAAACACATCCAAACAGTGAAATCATTGCAAAATCAAACACTGAAGGCATATAACTATATCTTATAAGATGTTAACTTTATTTGTGAGGTTAATGTTATGGGACAGTAGAAAATTGAAAAAAATCAGAAAACAGCCGTATACTTGCTGAATGTGCACAACAAAAGACACAAATAGAAAAACACATCCAAACAGTGAAATCATTGCAAAATCAAACACTGAAGGCATATAACTATATCTTATAAGATTTTAACTTTATTTGTGAGGTTTATGTTATGGGACATTCGAAAATTGAAAAAAATCAGAAAACAGCCGTATACTTGCTGAATGTGCACAAAAACAGACACAAATAGAAAAACACATCCAAACAGTGAAATCATTGCAAAATCAAACCCTGAAGGCATATAACTATATCTTATAAGATGTTAACTTCATTTGTGAGGTTTATGTTATGGGACAGTAGAAAATTGATAAAAATCAGAAAACAGCCGTATACTTGCTGAATGTGCACAAAACAGACACAAATAGAAAAGCACATCCAAACAGTGAAATCATTGCAAAATCAAACACTGAGGTTACAGAAGTATATCTTATAAGATGTTAACTTTATTTGTGAGGTTTATGTTATGGGACAGTAGAAAATTGAAAAAAATCAGAAAACAGCCGTATACTTGCTGAATGTGCACAAAACAGACACAAATAGAAAAACACATCCAAACAGTGAAATCATTGCAAAATCAAACACTGAAGGCATATAACTATATCTTATAAGATTTTAACTATATTTGTGAGGTTTATGTTATGGGACAGTAGAAATTTGAAAAAAATCAGAAAACAGCCGTACACTTGCTGAATGTGCACAACAAAAGACACAAATAGAAAAACACATCCAAACAGTGAAATCATTGCAAAATCAAACACTGAGGGTACAGAAGTATATCTTATAAGATGTTAACTTTATTTGTGAGGTTTATGTTATGGGACAGTAGAAAATTGAAAAAAATCAGAAAACAGCCGTATACTTGCTGAATGTGCACAACAAAAGACAGAAATAGAAAAACTCATCCAAACAGTGAAATCATTGCAAAATCAAACACTGAAGGCATATAACTATATCTTATAAGATGTGAACTTTATTTGTGAGGTTTATGTTATGGGACAGTAGAAAATTGAAAAAAATCAGAAAACAGCCGTATACTTGCTGAATGTGCACAACAAAAGACACAAATAGAAAAACACATCCAAACAGTGAAATCATTGCAAAATCAAACCCTGAAGGCATATAACTATATCTTATACGATTTTAACTTTATTTGTGAGGTTTATGTTATGGGACAGTAGAAAATTGAAAAAAATCAGAAAACAGCCGTATACTTGCCGAATGTGCACAAAAACAGACACAAATAGAAAAACACATCCAAACAGTGAAATCATTGCAAAATCAGACACTGAAGGCATATAACTATATCTTATAAGATGTTAACTTTATTTGTGAGGTTTATGTTATGCGACAGTAGAAAATTGAAAAAAATCAGAAAACAGCCATATACTTGCTGAATGCGCACAAAAACAGACACAAATAGAAAAACACATCCAAACAGTGAAATCATTGCAAAATCAAACACTGACGGCATATAACTATATCTTATAAGATTTTAACTTTATTTGTGAGGTTTATGTTATGGGACAGTAGAAAATTGAAAAAAATCAGAAAACAGCCGTATACTTGCTGAATGTGCACAAAACAGACACAAATAGAAAAACACATCCAAACAGTGAAATCATTGCAAAATCAAACACTGAGGTTACAGAAGTATATCTTATAAGATTTTAACTTTATTTGTGAGGTTTATGTTATGGGACAGTAGAAAATTGAAAAAAATCAGAAAACAGCCGTATACTTGCTGAATGTGCACAAAAACAGACACAAATAGAAAAACACATCTAAATAGTGAAATCATTGCAAAATCAAACACTGACGGCATATAACTATATCTTATAAGATTTTAACTTTATTTGTGAGGTTTATGTTATGGGACAGTAGAAAATTGAAAAAAATCAGAAAACAGCCGTATACTTGCTGAATGTGCACAACAAAAGACACAAATAGAAAAACACATCCAAACAGTGAAATCATTGCAAAATCAAACACTGAAGGCATATAACTATATCTTATAAGATTTTAACTTTATTTGTGAGGTTTATGTTATGGGACATTCGAAAATTGAAAAAAATCAGAAAACAGCCGTATACTTGCTGAATGTGCACAAAAACAGACACAAATAGAAAAACACATCCAAACAGTGAAATCATTGCAAAATCAAACACTGAAGGCATATAACTATATCTTATAAGATGTTAACTTCATTTGTGAGGTTTATGTTATGGGACAGTAGAAAATTGATAAAAATCAGAAAACAGCCGTATACTTGCTGAATGTGCACAAAACAGACACAAATAGAAAAGCACATCCAAACAGTGAAATCATTGCAAAATCTAACACTGAGGTTACAGAAGTATATCTTATAAGATGTTAACTTTATTTGTGAGGTTTATGTTATGCGACAGTAGAAAATTGAAAAAAATCAGAAAACAGCCGTATACTTGCTGAATGCGCACAAAAACAGACACAAATAGAAAAACACATCCAAACAGTGAAATCATTGCAAAATCAAACACTGACGGCATATAACTATATCTTATAAGATTTTAACTTTATTTGTGAGGTTTATGTTATGGGACAGTAGAAAATTGAAAAAAATCAGAAAACAGCCGTATACTTGCTGAATGTGCACAACAAAAGACACAAATAGAAATACTCATCCAAACAGTGAAATCATTGCAAAATCAAACACTGAAGGCATATAACTATATCTTATAAGATGTGAACTTTATTTGTGAGGTTAATGTTATGGGACAGTAGAAAATTGAAAAAAATCAGAAAACAGCCGTACACTTGCTGAATGTGCACAACAAAAGACACAAATAGAAAAACACATCCAAACAGTGAAATCATTGCAAAATCAAACCCTGAAGGCATATAACTATATCTTATAAGATGTTAACTTTATTTGTGAGGTTTATGTTATGCGACAGTAGAAAATTGAAAAAAATCAGAAAACAGCCGTATACTTGCTGAATGCGCACAAAAACAGACACAAATAGAAAAACACATCCAAGCAGTGAAATCATTGCAAAATCAAACACTGACGGCATATAACTATATCTTATAAGATTTTAACTTTATTTGTGAGGTTTATGTTATGGGACAGTAGAAAATTGAAAAAAATCAGAAAACAGCCGTATACTTGCTGAATGTGCACAAAACAGACACAAATAGAAAAACACATCCAAACAGTGAAATCATTGCAAAATCAAACACTGAGGTTACAGAAGTATATCTTATAAGATTTTAACTTTATTTGTGAGGTTTATGTTATGGGACAGTAGAAAATTGAAAAAAATCAGAAAACAGCCGTATACTTGCTGAATGTGCACAAAACAGACACAAATAGAAAAGCACATCCAAACAGTGAAATCATTGCAAAATCAAACACTGAGGTTACAGAAGTATATCTTATAAGATGTTAACTTTATTTGTGAGGTTTATGTTATGGGACAGTAGAAAATTGAAAAAAATCAGAAAACAGCCGTATACTTGCTGAATGTGCACAAAACAGACACAAATAGAAAAACACATCCAAACAGTGAAATCATTGCAAAATCAAACACTGAAGGCATATAACTATATCTTATAAGATTTTAACTATATTTGTGAGGTTTATGTTATGGGACAGTAGAAATTTGAAAAAAATCAGAAAACAGCCGTACACTTGCTGAATGTGCACAACAAAAGACACAAATAGAAAAACACATCCAAACAGTGAAATCATTGCAAAATCAAACACTGAGGGTACAGAAGTATATCTTATAAGATGTTAACTTTATTTGTGAGGTTTATGTTATGGGACAGTAGAAAATTGAAAAAAATCAGAAAACAG
Source organism: Solea solea (assembly GCF_958295425.1). Taxonomy (NCBI): domain Eukaryota; kingdom Metazoa; phylum Chordata; class Actinopteri; order Pleuronectiformes; family Soleidae; genus Solea; species Solea solea. The sequence continues at coordinate 22,619 of NC_081146.1, forward strand.
CCGTATACTTGCTGAATGTGCACAACAAAAGACAGAAATAGAAAAACTCATCCAAACAGTGAAATCATTGCAAAATCAAACACTGAAGGCATATAACTATATCTTATAAGATGTGAACTTTATTTGTGAGGTTTATGTTATGGGACAGTAGAAAATTGAAAAAAATCAGAAAACAGCCGTATACTTGCTGAATGTGCACAACAAAAGACACAAATAGAAAAACACATCCAAACAGTGAAATCATTGCAAAATCAAACCCTGAAGGCATATAACTATATCTTATACGATTTTAACTTTATTTGTGAGGTTTATGTTATGGGACAGTAGAAAATTGAAAAAAATCAGAAAACAGCCGTATACTTGCCGAATGTGCACAAAAACAGACACAAATAGAAAAACACATCCAAACAGTGAAATCATTGCAAAATCAGACACTGAAGGCATATAACTATATCTTATAAGATGTTAACTTTATTTGTGAGGTTTATGTTATGCGACAGTAGAAAATTGAAAAAAATCAGAAAACAGCCGTATACTTGCTGAATGCGCACAAAAACAGACACAAATAGAAAAACACATCCAAACAGTGAAATCATTGCAAAATCAAACACTGACGGCATATAACTATATCTTATAAGATTTTAACTTTATTTGTGAGGTTTATGTTATGGGACAGTAGAAAATTGAAAAAAATCAGAAAACAGCCGTATACTTGCTGAATGTGCACAAAACAGACACAAATAGAAAAACACATCCAAACAGTGAAATCATTGCAAAATCAAACACTGAGGTTACAGAAGTATATCTTATAAGATTTTAACTTTATTTGTGAGGTTTATGTTATGGGACAGTAGAAAATTGAAAAAAATCAGAAAACAGCCGTATACTTGCTGAATGTGCACAAAAACAGACACAAATAGAAAAACACATCTAAATAGTGAAATCATTGCAAAATCAAACACTGACGGCATATAACTATATCTTATAAGATTTTAACTTTATTTGTGAGGTTTATGTTATGGGACAGTAGAAAATTGAAAAAAATCAGAAAACAGCCGTATACTTGCTGAATGTGCACAACAAAAGACACAAATAGAAAAACACATCCAAACAGTGAAATCATTGCAAAATCAAACACTGAAGGCATATAACTATATCTTATAAGATTTTAACTTTATTTGTGAGGTTTATGTTATGGGACATTCGAAAATTGAAAAAAATCAGAAAACAGCCGTATACTTGCTGAATGTGCACAAAAACAGACACAAATAGAAAAACACATCCAAACAGTGAAATCATTGCAAAATCAAACACTGAAGGCATATAACTATATCTTATAAGATGTTAACTTCATTTGTGAGGTTTATGTTATGGGACAGTAGAAAATTGATAAAAATCAGAAAACAGCCGTATACTTGCTGAATGTGCACAAAACAGACACAAATAGAAAAGCACATCCAAACAGTGAAATCATTGCAAAATCTAACACTGAGGTTACAGAAGTATATCTTATAAGATGTTAACTTTATTTGTGAGGTTTATGTTATGCGACAGTAGAAAATTGAAAAAAATCAGAAAACAGCCGTATACTTGCTGAATGCGCACAAAAACAGACACAAATAGAAAAACACATCCAAACAGTGAAATCATTGCAAAATCAAACACTGACGGCATATAACTATATCTTATAAGATTTTAACTTTATTTGTGAGGTTTATGTTATGGGACAGTAGAAAATTGAAAAAAATCAGAAAACAGCCGTATACTTGCTGAATGTGCACAACAAAAGACACAAATAGAAATACTCATCCAAACAGTGAAATCATTGCAAAATCAAACACTGAAGGCATATAACTATATCTTATAAGATGTGAACTTTATTTGTGAGGTTAATGTTATGGGACAGTAGAAAATTGAAAAAAATCAGAAAACAGCCGTACACTTGCTGAATGTGCACAACAAAAGACACAAATAGAAAAACACATCCAAACAGTGAAATCATTGCAAAATCAAACCCTGAAGGCATATAACTATATCTTATAAGATGTTAACTTTATTTGTGAGGTTTATGTTATGCGACAGTAGAAAATTGAAAAAAATCAGAAAACAGCCGTATACTTGCTGAATGCGCACAAAAACAGACACAAATAGAAAAACACATCCAAGCAGTGAAATCATTGCAAAATCAAACACTGACGGCATATAACTATATCTTATAAGATTTTAACTTTATTTGTGAGGTTTATGTTATGGGACAGTAGAAAATTGAAAAAAATCAGAAAACAGCCGTATACTTGCTGAATGTGCACAAAACAGACACAAATAGAAAAACACATCCAAACAGTGAAATCATTGCAAAATCAAACACTGAGGTTACAGAAGTATATCTTATAAGATTTTAACTTTATTTGTGAGGTTTATGTTATGGGACAGTAGAAAATTGAAAAAAATCAGAAAACAGCCGTATACTTGCTGAATGTGCACAAAAACAGACACAAATAGAAAAACACATCCAAACAGTGAAATCATTGCAAAATCAAACACTGAGGTTACAGAAGTATATCTTATAAGATGTTAACTTTATTTGTGAGGTTTATGTTATGGGACATTCGAAAATTGAAAAAAATCAGAAAACAGCCGTATACTTGCTGAATGTGCACAAAAACAGACACAAATAGAAAAACACATCCAAACAGTGAAATCATTGCAAAATCAAACACTGAAGGCATATAACTATATCTTATAAGATTTTAACTTTATTTGTGAGGTTTATGTTATGGGACAGTAGAAAATTGAAAAAAATCAGAAAACAGCCGTATACTTGCTGAATGCGCACAAAAACAGACACAAATAGAAAAACACATCCAAACAGTGAAATCATTGCAAAATCAAACACTGAAGGCATATAACTATATCTTATAAGATTTTAACTTTATTTGTGAGGTTTATGTTATGGGACAGTAGAAAATTGAAAAAAATCAGAAAACAGCCGTATACTTGCTGAATGTGCACAAAAACAGACACAAATAGAAAAACACATCCAAACAGTGAAATCATTGCAAAATCAAACACTGAAGGCATATAACTATATCTTATAAGATGTTAACTTTATTTGTGAGGTTTATGTTATGGGACAGTAGAAAATTGAAAAAAATCAGAAAACAGCCGTATACTTGCTGAATGTGCACAACAAAAGACACAAATAGAAAAACACATCCAAACAGTGAAATCATTGCAAAATCAAACACTGAAGGCATATAACTATATCTTATAAGATTTTAACTTTATTTGTGAGGTTTATGTTATGGGACATTCGAAAATTGAAAAAAATCAGAAAACATCCGTATACTTGCTGAATGTGCACAAAAACAGACACAAATAGAAAAACACATCCAAACAGTGAAATCATTGCAAAATCAAACACTGAAGGCATATAACTATATCTTATAAGATGTTAACTTCATTTGTGAGGTTTATGTTATGGGACAGTAGAAAATTGATAAAAATCAGAAAACAGCCGTATACTTGCTGAATGTGCACAAAACAGACACAAATAGAAAAGCACATCCAAACAGTGAAATCATTGCAAAATCTAACACTGAGGTTACAGAAGTATATCTTATAAGATGTTAACTTTATTTGTGAGGTTTATGTTATGGGACAGTAGAAAATTGAAAAAAATCAGAAAACAGCCGTATACTTGCTGAATGTGCACAAAAACAGACACAAATAGAAAAACACATCCAAACAGTGAAATCATTGCAAAATCAAACACTGAAGGCATATAACTATATCTTATAAGATTTTAACTTTATTTGTGAGGTTTATGTTATGGGACAGTAGAAATTTGAAAAAAATCAGAAAACAGCCGTACACTTGCTGAATGTGCACAACAAAAGACACAAATAGAAAAACACATCCAAACAGTGAAATCATTGCAAAATCAAACACTGAGGGTACAGAAGTATATCTTATAAGATGTTAACTTTATTTGTGAGGTTTATGTTATGGGACAGTAGAAAACTGAAAAAAATCAGAAAACAGCCGTATACTTGCTGAATGTGCACAACAAAAGACACAAATAGAAAAACACATCCAAACAGTGAAATCATTGCAAAATCAAACACTGAAGGCATATAACTATATCTTATAAGATTATAACTTTATTAGTGAGGTTTATGTTATGGGACAGTAGAAATTTGAAAAAAATCAGAAAACAGCCGTACACTTGCTGAATGTGCACAACAAAAGACACAAATAGAAAAACACATCCAAACAGTGAAATCATTGCAAAATCAAACACTGAGGGTACAGAAGTATATCTTATAAGATGTTAACTTTATTTGTGAGGTTTATGTTATGGGACAGTAGAAAATTGAAAAAAATCAGAAAACAGCCGTATACTTGCTGAATGTGCACAACAAAAGACACAAATAGAAAAACACATCCAAACAGTGAAATCATTGCAAAATCAAACACTGACGGCATATAACTATATCTTATAAGATGTTAACTTTATTTGTGAGGTTTATGTTATGGGACAGTAGAAAATTGAAAAAAATCAGAAAACAGCCGTATACTTGCTGAATGCGCACAAAAACAGACACAAATAGAAAAACACATCCAAACAGTGAAATCATTGCAAAATCAAACACTGAAGGCATATAACTATATCTTATAAGATGTTAACTTTATTTGTGAGGTTTATGTTATGGGACAGTAGAAAATTGAAAAAAATCAGAAAACAGCCGTATACTTGCTGAATGAGCACAAAAACAGACACAAATAGAAAAACACATCCAAACAGTGAAATCATTGCAAAATCAAACACTGAGGTTACAGAAGTATATCTTATAAGATTTTAACTTTATTTGTGAGGTTTATCTTATGGGACAGTAGAAAATTGAAAAAAATCAGAAAACAGACGTATACTTGCTGAATGTGCACAACAAAAGACACAAATAGAAAAACACATCCAAACAGTGAAATCATTGCAAAATCAAACACTGAGGTTACAGAAGTATATCTTATAAGATGTTAACTTTATTTGTGAGGTTTATGTTATGGGACAGTAGAAAATTGAAAAAAATCAGAAAACAGCCGTATACTTGCTGAATGTGCACAACAAAAGACACAAATAGAAAAACACATCCAAACAGTGAAATCATTGCAAAATCAAACACTGAGGTTACAGAAGTATATCTTATAAGATGTTAACTTTATTTGTGAGGTTTATGTTATGGGCGAGGAGAAAATTGAAAAAAATCAGAAAACAGCCGTATACTTGCTGAATGTGCACAAAACAGACACAAATAGAAAAACACATCCAAACAGTGAAATCATTGCAAAATCAAACACTGAAGGCATATAACTATATCTCATAAGATTTTAACTTTATTTGTGAGGTTTATGTTATGGGACAGTAGAAAATTGAAAAAAACCAGAAAACAGCCGTATACTTGCTGAATTCGCACAAAAACAGACACAAATAGAAAAACACATCCAAACAGTAAAATCATTGCAAAATCAAACACTGAAGGCATATAACTATATCTTATAAGATGTTAACTTTATTTGTGAGGTTTATGTTATGGGACAGTAGAAAATTGAAAAAAATCAGAAAACAGTCGATACTTGCTGAATGTGCACAACAAAAGACACAAATAGAAAAACACATCCAAACAGTGAAATCATTGCAAAATCAAACAGAAGTATATCTTATAAGATTTTAACTTTATTTGTGAGGTTTATGTTATGGGACAGTAGAAAATTGAAAATAAAAAGAAAACAGCCGTATACTTGCTGAATGTGCACAAAAACAGACACAAATAGAAAAACACATCCAAACAGTGAAATCATTGCAAAATCAAACACTGAAGGCATATAACTATATCTTATAAGATTTTAACTTTATTTGTGAGGTTTATGTTATGGGACAGTAGAAAATTGAAAAAAATCAGAAAACAGCCGTATACTTGCTGAATGCGCACAAAAACAGACACAAATAGAAAAACACATCCAAACAGTGAAATCATTGCAAAATCAAACACTGAAGGCATATAACTATATCTTATAAGATTTTAACTTTATTTGTGAGGTTTATGTTATGGGACAGTAGAAAATTGAAAAAAATCAGAAAACAGCCGTATACTTGCTGAATGTGCACAAAAACAGACACAAATAGAAAAACACATCCAAACAGTGAAATCATTGCAAAATCAAACACTGAGGTTACAGAAGTATATCTTATAAGATGTTAACTTTATTTGTGAGGTTTGTTATGGGACAGTAGAAAATTGAAAAAAATCAGAAAACAGCCGTATACTTGCTGAATGCGCACAAAAACAGACACAAATAGAAAAACACATCCAAACAGTGAAATCATTGCAAAATCAAACACTGAGGTTACAGAAGTATATCTTATAAGATGTTAACTTTATTTGTGAGGTTTATGTTATGGGACAGTAGAAAATTGAAAAAAATCAGAAAACAGCCGTATACTTGCTGAATGTGCACAAAAACAGACACAAATAGAAAAACACATCCAAAATGTGAAATCATTGCAAAATCAAACACTGAAGGCATATAACTATATCTTACAAGATTTTAACTTTATTTGTGAGGTTTATGTTATGGGACAGTAGAAAATTGAAAAAAATCAGAAAACAGCCGTATACTTGCTGAATGTGCAGAAACACAGACACACATAGAAAAACACATCCAAACAGTGAAATCATTGCAAAATCAAACACTGAAGGCATATAACTATATCTTATAAGATTTTAACTTTATTTGTGAGGTTTATGTTATGGGACAGTAGAAAATTGAAAAAAATCAGAAAACAGCCGTATACTTGCTGAATGTGCACAAACACAGACACACATAGAAAAACACATCAAATTAGTGAAATCTTTGTAAAATCAAACACTGAGGGTACAGAACTAAATCTTTTAAGAAGTTAACTTCATTTGTGAGGTTTATGTTATGGGACAGTAGAAAATTGAAAAAAATCAGAAAACAGCCGTATACTTGCTGAATGTGCACAAAAACAGACACAAATAGAAAAACACATCCAAACAGTGAAATCATTGCAAAATCAAACACTGAAGGCATATAACTATATCTTATAAGATGTTAACTTCATTTGTGAGGTTTATGTTATGGGACAGTAGAAAATTGATAAAAATCAGAAAACAGCCGTATACTTGCTGAATGTGCACAAAAACAGACACAAATAGAAAAGCACATCCAAACAGTGAAATCATTGCAAAATCTAACACTGAGGTTACAGAAGTATATCTTATAAGATGTTAACTTTATTTGTGAGGTTTATGTTATGGGACAGTAGAAAACTGAAAAAAATTAGAAAACAGCCGTATACTTGCTGAATGTGCACAACAAAAGACACAAATAGAAAAACACATCCAAACAGTGAAATCATTGCAAAATCAAACACTGAAGGCATATAACTATATCTTATAAGATTTTAACTTTATTTGTGAGGTTTATGTTATGGGACAGTAGAAATTTGAAAAAAATCAGAAAACAGCCGTACACTTGATGAATGTGCACAACAAAAGACACAAATAGAAAAACACATCCAAACAGTGAAATCATTGCAAAATCAAACACTGAGGGTACAGAAGTATATCTTATAAGATGTTAACTTTATTTGTGAGGTTTATGTTATGGGACAGTAGAAAATTGAAAAAAATCAGAAAACAGCCGTATACTTGCTGAATGTGCACAACAAAAGACACAAATAGAAAAACACATCCAAACAGTGAAATCATTGCAAAATCAAACACTGACGGCATATAACTATATCTTATAAGATGTTAACTTTATTTGTGAGGTTTATGTTATGGGACAGTAGAAAATTGAAAAAAATCAGAAAACAGCCGTATACTTGCTGAATGCGCACAAAAACAGACACAAATAGAAAAACACATCCAAACAGTGAAATCATTGCAAAATCAAACACTGAAGGCATATAACTATATCTTATAAGATGTTAACTTTATTTGTGAGGTTTATGTTATGGGACAGTAGAAAATTGAAAAAAATCAGAAAACAGCCGTATACTTGCTGAATGAGCACAAAAACAGACACAAATATAAAAACACATCCAAACAGTGAAATCATTGCAAAATCAAACACTGAGGTTACAGAAGTATATCTTATAAGATGTTAACTTTATTTGTGAGGTTTATGTTATGGGACAGTAGAAAATTGAAAAAAATCAGAAAACAGCCGTATACTTGCTGAATGTGCACAACAAAAGACACAAATAGAAAAACACATCCAAACAGTGAAATCATTGCAAAATCAAACACTGAGGTTACAGAAGTATATCTTATAAGATGTTAACTTTATTTGTGAGGTTTATGTTATGGGCGAGGAGAAAATTGAAAAAAATCAGAAAACAGCCGTATACTTGCTGAATGTGCACAAAACAGACACAAATAGAAAAACACATCCAAACAGTGAAATCATTGCAAAATCAAACACTGAAGGCATATAACTATATCTCATAAGATTTTAACTTTATTTGTGAGGTTTATGTTATGGGACAGTAGAAAATTGAAAAAAACCAGAAAACAGCCGTATACTTGCTGAATTCGCACAAAAACAGACACAAATAGAAAAACACATCCAAACAGTGAAATCATTGCAAAATCTAACACTGAGGTTACAGAAGTATATCTTATAAGATGTTAACTTTATTTGTGAGGTTTATGTTATGGGACAGTAGAAATTTGAAAAAAATCAGAAAACAGCCGTACACTTGCTGAATGTGCACAACAAAAGACACAAATAGAAAAACACATCCAAACAGTGAAATCATTGCAAAATCAAACACTGAGGGTACAGAAGTATATCTTATAAGATGTTAACTTTATTTGTGAGGTTTATGTTATGGGACAGTAGAAAATTGAAAAAAATCAGAAAACAGCCGTATACTTGCTGAATGTGCACAACAAAAGACACAAATAGAAAAACACATCCAAACAGTGAAATCATTGCAAAATCAAACACTGACGGCATATAACTATATCTTATAAGATGTTAACTTTATTTGTGAGGTTTATGTTATGGGACAGTAGAAAATTGAAAAAAATCAGAAAACAGCCGTATACTTGCTGAATGCGCACAAAAACAGACACAAATAGAAAAACACATCCAAACAGTGAAATCATTGCAAAATCAAACACTGAAGGCATATAACTATATCTTATAAGATGTTAACTTTATTTGTGAGGTTTATGTTATGGGACAGTAGAAAATTGAAAAAAATCAGAAAACAGCCGTATACTTGCTGAATGAGCACAAAAACAGACACAAATATAAAAACACATCCAAACAGTGAAATCATTGCAAAATCAAACACTGAGGTTACAGAAGTATATCTTATAAGATGTTAACTTTATTTGTGAGGTTTATGTTATGGGACAGTAGAAAATTGAAAAAAATCAGAAAACAGCCGTATACTTGCTGAATGTGCACAACAAAAGACACAAATAGAAAAACACATCCAAACAGTGAAATCATTGCAAAATCAAACACTGAGGTTACAGAAGTATATCTTATAAGATGTTAACTTTATTTGTGAGGTTTATGTTATGGGCGAGGAGAAAATTGAAAAAAATCAGAAAACAGCCGTATACTTGCTGAATGTGCACAAAACAGACACAAATAGAAAAACACATCCAAACAGTGAAATCATTGCAAAATCAAACACTGAAGGCATATAACTATATCTCATAAGATTTTAACTTTATTTGTGAGGTTTATGTTATGGGACAGTAGAAAATTGAAAAAAACCAGAAAACAGCCGTATACTTGCTGAATTCGCACAAAAACAGACACAAATAGAAAAACACATCCAAACAGTAAAATCATTGCAAAATCAAACACTGAAGGCATATAACTATATCTTATAAGATGTTAACTTTATTTGTGAGGTTTATGTTATGGGACAGTAGAAAATTGAAAAAAATCAGAAAACAGTCGATACTTGCTGAATGTGCACAACAAAAGACACAAATAGAAAAACACATCCAAACAGTGAAATCATTGCAAAATCAAACACTGAGGGTACAGAAGTATATCTTATAAGATGTTAACTTTATTTGTGAGGTTTATGTTATGGGACAGTAGAAAATTAAAAAAAATCAGAAAACAGCCGTATACTTGCTGAATGTGCAAAACAAAAGACACAAATAGAAAAACACATCCAAACAGTGAAATCATTGCAAAATCAAACAGAAGTATATCTTATAAGATTTTAACTTTATTTGTGAGGTTTATGTTATGGGACAGTAGAATATTGAAAAAAATCAGAAAACAGCCGTATACTTGCTGAATGCGCACAAAAACAGACACAAATAGAAAAACACATCCAAACAGTGAAATCATTGCAAAATCAAACACTGAGGTTACAGAAGTATATCTTATAAGATGTTAACTTTATTTGTGAGGTTTGTTATGGGACAGTAGAAAATTGAAAAAAATCAGAAAACAGCCGTATACTTGCTGAATGCGCACAAAAACAGACACAAATAGAAAAACACATCCAAACAGTGAAATCATTGCAAAATCAAACACTGAGGTTACAGAAGTATATCTTATAAGATGTTAACTTTATTTGTGAGGTTTATGTTATGGGACAGTAGAAAATTGAAAAAAATCAGAAAACAGCCGTATACTTGCTGAATGTGCACAACAAAAGACACAAATAGAAAAACACATCCAAACAGTGAAATCATTGCAAAATCAAACACTGAAGGCATATAACTATATCTTATAAGATTTTAACTTTATTTGTGAGGTTTATGTTATGGGACAGTAGAAAATTGAAAAAAATCAGAAAACAGCCGTATACTTGCTGAATGTGCACAAAAACAGACACAAATAGAAAAACACATCCAAACAGTGAAATCATTGCAAAATCAAACACTGAGGTTACAGAAGTATATCTTATAAGATGTTAACTTTATTTGTGAGGTTTATGTTATGCGACAGTAGAAAATTGAAAAAAATCAGAAAACAGCCGTATACTTGCTGAATGTGCAAAAAAACAGACACAAATAGAAAAACACATCCAAACAGTGAAATCATTGCAAAATCAAACACTGACGGCATATAACTATATCTTATAAGATGTTAACTTTATTTGTGAGGTTTATGTTATGGGACAGTAGAAATTGAAAAAAATCAGAAAACAGCCGTATACTTGCTGAATGTGCACAACAAAAGACACAAATAGAAAAACACATCCAAACAGTGAAATCATTGCAAAATCAAACACTGAGGTTACAGAAGTATATCTTATAAGATGTTAACTTTATTTGTGAGGTTTGTTATGGGACAGTAGAAAATTGAAAAAAATCAGAAAACAGCCGTATACTTGCTGAATGTGCACAAAAACAGACACAAATAGAAAAACACATCCAAACAGTGAAATCATTGCAAAATCAAACACTGAGGTTACAGAAGTATATCTTATAAGATGGTAACTTTATTTGTGAGGTTTATGTTATGGGACAGTAGAAAATTGAAAAAAATCAGAAAACAGCCGTATACTTGCTGAATGTGCACAACAAAAGACACAAATAGAAAAACACATCCAAACAGTGAAAATATTGCAAAATCAAACACTGAGGTTACAGAAGTATATCTTATAAGATGTTAACTTTATTTGTGAGGTTTATGTTATGCAACAGTAGAAAATTGAAAAAAATCAGAAAACAGCCGTATACTTGCTGAATGTGCACAAAAACAGACACAAATAGAAAAACACATCCAAACAGTGAAATCATTGCAAAATCAAACACTGAGGTTACAGAAGTATATCTTATTAGATAATAACTTTATTTGTGAGGTTTATGTTATGGGACAGTAGGGAATTGAAAAAAATCAGAAAACAGCCGTATACTTGCTGAATGTCCACAAACACAGACACACATAGAAAAACACATCCAAACAGTGAAATCATTGCAAAATCAAACACTGAAGGCATATAACTATATCTTATAAGATTTTAACTTTATTTGTGAGGTTTATGTTATGGGACAGTAGAAAATTGAAAAAAATCAGAAAACAGCCGTAAACTTGCTGAATGTGCAGAAACACAGACACACATAGAAAAACACATCCAAACAGTGAAATCATTGCAAAATCAAACACTGAAGGCATATAACTATATCTTATAAAATTTTAACTTTATTTGTGAGGTTTATGTTATGGGACAGTAGAAAATTGAAAAAAATCAGAAAAAAGCCGTATACTTGCTGAATGTGCACAAAAACACACAAATAGAAAAACACATCCAAACAGTGAAATCATTGCAAAATCAAACACTGAAGGCATATAACTATATCTTATAAGATTTTAACTTCATTTGTGAGGTTTATGTTATGGGACAGTAGAAAATTGAAAAAAATCAGAAAACAGCCGTATACTTGCTGAATGCGCATAAAAACACAAATAGAAAAACACATCCAAACAGTGAAATCATTGCAAAATCAAACACTGAGGGTACAGAAGTATATCTTATAAGATGTTAACTTTATTTGTGAGGTTTATGTTATGGGACAGTAGAAAATTGAAAAAAATCAGAAAACAGCCGTATACTTGCTGAATGTGCACAAAAACAGACACAAATAGAAAAACACATCCAAACAGTGAAATCATTGCAAAATCAAACACTGAAGGCATATAACTATATCTTATAAGATTTTAACTTTATTTGTGAGGTTTATGTTATGGGACAGTAGAAAATTGAAAAAAATCAGAAAAAAGCCGTATACTTGCTGAATGTGCACAAAAACAGACACAAATAGAAAAACACATCCAAACAGTGAAATCATTGCAAAATCAAACACTGAAGGCATATAACTATATCTTATAAGATTTTAACTTCATTTGTGAGGTTTATGTTATGGGACAGTAGAAAATTGAAAAAAATCAGAAAACAGCCGTATACTTGCTGAATGCGCATAAAAACACAAATAGAAAAACACATCCAAACAGTGAAATCATTGCAAAATCAAACACTGAGGGTACAGAAGTATATCTTATAAGATGTTAACTTTATTTGTGAGGTTTATGTTATGGGACAGTAGAAAAATGAAAAAAATCCGAAAACAGCCTTATCTCAGCTGAATGCGCACACAAACAGACACCAAGAGAAAAACACATCCAAACAGTGAAATCTTTGCGAAATCAAACACTGAGGGTACAGAACTAAATCTTTTAAGATGTTAACTTCATTTGTGAGGTTTATGTTATGGGACAACAGAAAAATGAAAAAAATCCGGAAACAGCCTTATTTCAGCTGAATGCGCACATAAACAGACACCAACAGAAAAACACATCAAAACAGTGAAATCATTGCAAAATCAAACACTGAGGGTACAGAACTGAATCATTTAAGATGCTAACTTCATTTGTGAGGTTTATGTTATGGGAAAGTAGAAAAATGAAAAAAATCCGAAAACAGCCGTATCCCTGCTGAATGCGCACAAAAACAGACACAAATAGAAAAACACATCCAAACAGTGAAATCATTATAAATTCAAACACTGAGGGTACATCAATATACCTTATAAGATGTTAACTTCATATTATAGGACAGTAGAAAAAAGATTAAAATACCCTCGATCAGCCTTAGTCCCTGATACACATACGGAAAAATCAGACTCCTGGCTTAATGCCTTTAGGAATTATTACAAAAAACACACCTAAACGGCTGACATTTGACCTTTCCGAAGGGTACACAGGTCTGAAACTCTGCACCGGGGATAAGACTAAATCCTGATACACGTACGGAAAAATCAGACTCCTGGCTCAATGCCTTTAGGAATTATTACAAAAAACACACCCGAACGGCTGACCATTGACCTTTCCGAAGGTTGCACAGGTCTGAAACTCTGCACCGGGGATAAGCCTAAATCCCTGATACACATACGGAAAAATCAGACTCCTGGCTCAATGCCTTTAGGAATTATTACAAAAAACACACCCGAACGGCTGACCATTGACCTTTCCAAAGGTTGCACAGGTCTGAAACTCGGCACCCTGGATCAGCCTTAGTCCCTGATACACATACGGAAAAATCAGACTCCTGGCTCAATGCCTTTAGGAATTATTACAAAAAACACACCCGAACGGCTGACCATTGACCTTTCCGAAGGTTGCACAGGTCTGAAACTCTGCACCGGGGATAAGCCTAAATCCCTGATACACATACGGAAAAATCAGACTCCTGGCTCAATGCCTTTAGGAATTATTACAAAAAACACACCCCGAACGTCTGACCATTGACCTTTCCGAAGGTTGCACAGGTCTGAAACTCGGCACCCTGGATCAGCCTTAGTCCCTGATACACATACGGAAAAATCAGACTCCTGACTCAATGACTTTAGGAATTATTACAAAAAACACACCCGAACGACTGACTATTGACCTTTCCGAAGGTTGCACAGGTCTGAAACTCTGCACCCGGGATAGGCCTAAATCCCTGATACACATACGGAAAAATCAGACTCCTGGCTCAATGCCTTTAGGAATTATTACAAAAAACACACCCGAACCGAACGGCTGACCATTGACCTTTTCAAAGGTTGCACAAGCCTGAAACTCTGCACCCGGGATAAGCCTAAATCCCTGATACACATACGGAAAAATCAGACTCCTGGCTCAATGCCTTTATGAATTATTACAAAAAACACACCCGAACGGCTGACCATTGACCTTTCCGAAGGTTGCACAGGTCTGAAACTCGGCTACTGGGAAAGCTTTAGTCCCTGATACACATACGGAAAAATCAGACTCCTGGCTCAATGCCTTTAGGAATTATTACAGAAAACACACCCGAACGGCTGACCATTGACTTTTCCGAAGGTTGCACAGGTCTGAAACTCGGCACCCGGGATAAGCCTAAATCCCTGATACACATACGGAAAAATCAGACTCCTGGCTCAATGCCTTTAGGAATTATTACAAAAAACACACCCGAACGGCTGACCATTGACCTTTCCGAAGGTTGCACAGGTCTGGAACTCGGCACCCTAGATTAGCCTTAGTCCCTGATGCACATACGGAAAAATCAGACTCCTGGCTCAATGCCTTTAGGAATTATTACAAAAAACACACCCGAACGGCTGACCTTTGACCTTTCCGAAGGTTGCACAGGTCTGAAACTCGGCAACCGGGATAAGCTTTAGTCCCTGATACACATATGGAGAAAACAGACTCCTGACTCAATGCCTTTAGGAATTATTACAAAAAACACACCCGAACGGCTGACCATTGACCTTTCCGAAGGTTGCACAGGTCTGGAACTCGGCACGCTAGATTAGCCTTAGTCCCTGATGCACATACGGAAAAATCAGACTCCTGGCTCAATGCCTTTAGGAATTATTACAAAAAACACACCCGAACGGCTGACCTTTGACCTTTCCGAAGGTTGCACAGGTCTGAAACTCGGCAACCGGGATAAGCTTTAGTCCCTGATACACATACGGAGAAAACAGACTCCTGACTAAATGCCTTTAGGAATTATTACAAAAAACACACCCGAACGGCTGACCATTGACCTTTCCGAAGGTTGCACAGGTCTGAAACTCTGCACCCGGGATAAGCCTAAATCCCTGATACACATACGGAAAAATCAGACTCCTGGCTCAATGCCTTTATGAATTATTACAAAAAACACACCCGAACGGCTGACCTTTGACCTTTCCGAAGGTTGCACAGGTCTGAAACTCGGCAACCGGGATAAGCTTTAGTCCCTGATACACATACGGAGAAAACAGACTCCTGACTCAATGCCTTTAGGAATTATTACAAAAAACACACCCGAACGGCTGACCTTTGACCTTTCCGAAGGTTGCACAGGTCTGAAACTCGGCAACCGGGATAAGCTTTAGTCCCTGATACACATACGGAGAAAACAGACTCCTGACTCAATGCCTTTAGGAATTATTACAAAAAACACACCCGAACGGCTGACCATTGACCTTTCCGAATGTTGCACAGGTCTGAAACTCTGCACCCGGGATAAGCCTAAATCCCTGATACACATACGGAAAAATCAGACTCCTGGCTCAATGCCTTTAGGAATTATTACAAAAAACACACCCGAACGGCTGACCATTGACCTTTCCGAAGGTTGCACAGGTCTGAAACTCGGCACCCTGGATCAGCCTTAGTCCCTGATACACACACGGAAAAATAGACTCCTGGCTCAATGCCTTTAGGAATTATTACAAAAAACACACCCGAACGGCTGACCTTTGACCTTTCCAAAGGTTGCACAGGTCTGAAACTCGGCAACCGGGATAAGCTTTAGTCCCTGATACACATACGGAGAAATCAGACTCCTGACTCAATGCCTTTAGGAATTATTAAAAAAAACACACCACAGCGGCTGACCTTTGACCTTTCCAAAGGTTGCACGGGTCTGAAACTCGGTACCCTGGATCAGCCAGGAGTCCCTGATACACATACGGAGAAATCAGCATCCGGGCTCATTGCCTTTAGTTATTATTGAAGAAAAGACAGTTTCCCACCTTTCTTACGTTTGAATTTTACAGACTGTGTTTTTGGCAGTTTTTTTTGGCCAGGGGGAAAAAAGCCCAAAGTCCTGTGTCCAAAAACTGTAAATCAGGTCATGTCAGACTCTATACAGTCTTAGACTCTTTGGCCAGAGTGGAAGTTTTGGAGGAACTACATTTCTACAGGTCGCAGGAGTGTGAATATTTCATATGTCGTTTGGGGTCCCAAGACGAGCGGAACGACGAGGGTACATTAGTATATCTTATAAGATGTTAACTTTATTTGTGAGGTTTATGTTATGGGACAGTAGAAAATGAAAAAAAATCAGAAAACAGTCGTATTCCAGCTGAATGCGCACAAAAACAGACACAAATAGAAAAACACATCCAAACAGTGAAATCATTGCAAAATCAAACACTGAGGGTACCGAAGAATAACTTATAAGATGTTAACTTTATTTGTGAGGTTTATGTTATGGGACAGTAGAAAAATTAAAAAAAATCAGAAAACAATCGTATTCCAGCTGAATGCGCACAAAAAAAGACAAAAATAGAAAAACACATTCAAACAGTGAAATCATTGCAAAATCAAACACTGAAGGTATATAACTGTATCTTATGAGATGTTAACTTTATTTGTGAGGTTTATGTTATGGGACAGTAGAAAAATGAAAAAAAATCAGAAAACAATCGTATTCCAGCTGAATGCGCACAAAAACAGAAAAAAATAGAAAAACACATTCAGTGAAATCATTGCAAAATCAAACACTGAAGGTATATAACTGTATCTTATGAGATGTTAACTTTATTTGTGAGGTTTATGTTATGGGACAATAAAAAAATTAAAAAAATCAGAAAACAGCCGTATCCCTGCTGAATGCACACAAAAACAGAGACAAATAGAAAAACACATCCAAACAGTGAAATCATTGCAAAATCAAACACTGAAGGTATATACTTATATCTTATAAGATTTTAACTTTATTTGTGAGGTTTATGTAATGGGACAGTAGAAAATGAAAAAAAATCAGAAAACAGTCGTATTCCAGCTGAATGCGCACAAAAACAGACACAAATAGAAAAACACATTCAAACAGTGAAATCATTGCAAAATCAAACACTGAGGGTACAGAACTAAATCTTTTAAGATGTTAACTTAATTTGTGAGGTTTATGTTATGGGACAGCAGAAAAATTAAAAAAATCAGAAAACAGTCGTATTCCAGCTGAATGCGCACAAAAACAGACAAAAATAGAAAAACACATTCAAACAGTGAGATCATTGCAAAATCAAACACTGAAGGCATATAACTATATCTTATAAGATTTTAACTTTATTTGTGAGGTTTATGTTATGGGACAGTAGAAAATTGAAAAAAATCAGAAAACAGCCGTATACTTGCTGAATGTGCACAAAAACAGACACAAATAGAAAAACACATCCAAACAGTGAAATCATTACAAAATCAAACACTGAGGTTACAGAAGTATATCTTATAAGATGTTAACTTTATTTGTGAGGTCTATGTTATGGGACAGTAGAAAATTGAAAAAAATCAGAAAACGGCCGTATACTTGCTGAATGTGCACAAAACAGACACAAATAGAAAAACACATCCAAACAGTGAAATCATTGCAAAATCAAACACTGAGGGTACAGAAGTATATCTTATAAGATGTTAACTTTATTTGTGAGGTTTATGTTATGCGACAGTAGAAAATTGAAAAAAATCAGAAAACAGCCGTATACTTGCTGAATGTGCACAAAAACAGACACAAATAGAAAAACACATCCAAACAGTGAAATCATTGCAAAATCAAACACTGAAGGCATATAACTATATCTTATAAGATTTTAACTTCATTTGTGAGGTTTATGTTATGGGACAGTAGAAAATTGAAAAAAATCAGAAAACAGCCGTATACTTGCTGAATGCGCATAAAAACACAAATAGAAAAACACATCCAAACAGTGAAATCATTGCAAAATCAAACACTGAGGGTACAGAAGTATATCTTATAAGATGTTAACTTTATTTGTGAGGTTTATGTTATGGGACAGTAGAAAATGAAAAAAAATCAGAAAACAGTCGTATTCCAGCTGAATGCGCACAAAAACAGACACAAATAGAAAAACACATCCAAACAGTGAAATCATTGCAAAATCAAACACTGAGGGTACCGAAGAATAACTTATAAGATGTTAACTTTATTTGTGAGGTTTATGTTATGGGACAGTAGAAAAATTAAAAAAAATCAGAAAACAATCGTATTCCAGCTGAATGCGCACAAAAAAAGACAAAAATAGAAAAACACATTCAAACAGTGAAATCATTGCAAAATCAAACACTGAAGGTATATAACTGTATCTTATGAGATGTTAACTTTATTTGTGAGGTTTATGTTATGGGACAGTAGAAAAATGAAAAAAAATCAGAAAACAATCGTATTCCAGCTGAATGCGCACAAAAACAGAAAAAAATAGAAAAACACATTCAGTGAAATCATTGCAAAATCAAACACTGAAGGTATATAACTGTATCTTATGAGATGTTAACTTTATTTGTGAGGTTTATGTTATGGGACAATAAAAAAATTAAAAAAATCAGAAAACAGCCGTATCCCTGCTGAATGCACACAAAAACAGAGACAAATAGAAAAACACATCCAAACAGTGAAATCATTGCAAAATCAAACACTGAAGGTATATAACTATATCTTATAAGATTTTAACTTTATTTGTGAGGTTTATGTAATGGGACAGTAGAAAATGAAAAAAAATCAGAAAACAGTCGTATTCCAGCTGAATGCGCACAAAAACAGACACAAATAGAAAAACACATTCAAACAGTGAAATCATTGCAAAATCAAACACTGAGGGTACAGAACTAAATCTTTTAAGATGTTAACTTAATTTGTGAGGTTTATGTTATGGGACAGCAGAAAAATTAAAAAAATCAGAAAACAGTCGTATTCCAGCTGAATGCGCACAAAAACAGACAAAAATAGAAAAACACATTCAAACAGTGAGATCATTGCAAAATCAAACACTGAAGGCATATAACTATATCTTATAAGATTTTAACTTTATTTGTGAGGTTTATGTTATGGGACAGTAGAAAATTGAAAAAAATCAGAAAACAGCCGTATACTTGCTGAATGTGCACAAAAACAGACACAAATAGAAAAACACATCCAAACAGTGAAATCATTACAAAATCAAACACTGAGGTTACAGAAGTATATCTTATAAGATGTTAACTTTATTTGTGAGGTCTATGTTATGGGACAGTAGAAAATTGAAAAAAATCAGAAAACGGCCGTATACTTGCTGAATGTGCACAAAACAGACACAAATAGAAAAACACATCCAAACAGTGAAATCATTGCAAAATCAAACACTGAGGGTACAGAAGTATATCTTATAAGATGTTAACTTTATTTGTGAGGTTTATGTTATGCGACAGTAGAAAATTGAAAAAAATCAGAAAACAGCCGTATACTTGCTGAATGTGCACAAAAACAGACACAAATAGAAAAACACATCCAAACAGTGAAATCATTGCAAAATCAAACACTGAAGGCATATAACTATATCTTATAAGATTTTAACTTCATTTGTGAGGTTTATGTTATGGGACAGTAGAAAATTGAAAAAAATCAGAAAACAGCCGTATACTTGCTGAATGCGCATAAAAACACAAATAGAAAAACACATCCAAACAGTGAAATCATTGCAAAATCAAACACTGAGGGTACAGAAGTATATCTTATAAGATGTTAACTTTATTTGTGAGGTTTATGTTATGGGACAGTAGAAAATTGAAAAAAATCAGAAAACAGCCGTATACTTGCTGAATGTGCACAAAAACAGACACAAATAGAAAAACACATCCAAACAGTGAAATCATTGCAAAATCAAACACTGAAGGCATATAACTATATCTTATAAGATTTTAACTTTATTTGTGAGGTTTATGTTATGGGACAGTAGAAAATTGAAAAAAATCAGAAAAAAGCCGTATACTTGCTGAATGTGCACAAAAACAGACACAAATAGAAAAACACATCCAAACAGTGAAATCATTGCAAAATCAAACACTGAAGGCATATAACTATATCTTATAAGATTTTAACTTCATTTGTGAGGTTTATGTTATGGGACAGTAGAAAATTGAAAAAAATCAGAAAACAGCCGTATACTTGCTGAATGCGCATAAAAACACAAATAGAAAAACACATCCAAACAGTGAAATCATTGCAAAATCAAACACTGAGGGTACAGAAGTATATCTTATAAGATGTTAACTTTATTTGTGAGGTTTATGTTATGGGACAGTAGAAAAATGAAAAAAATCCGAAAACAGCCTTATCTCAGCTGAATGCGCACACAAACAGACACCAAGAGAAAAACACATCCAAACAGTGAAATCTTTGCGAAATCAAACACTGAGGGTACAGAACTAAATCTTTTAAGATGTTAACTTCATTTGTGAGGTTTATGTTATGGGACAACAGAAAAATGAAAAAAATCCGGAAACAGCCTTATTTCAGCTGAATGCGCACATAAACAGACACCAACAGAAAAACACATCAAAACAGTGAAATCATTGCAAAATCAAACACTGAGGGTACAGAACTGAATCATTTAAGATGCTAACTTCATTTGTGAGGTTTATGTTATGGGAAAGTAGAAAAATGAAAAAAATCCGAAAACAGCCGTATCCCTGCTGAATGCGCACAAAAACAGACACAAATAGAAAAACACATCCAAACAGTGAAATCATTATAAATTCAAACACTGAGGGTACATCAATATACCTTATAAGATGTTAACTTCATATTATAGGACAGTAGAAAAAAGATTAAAATACCCTCGATCAGCCTTAGTCCCTGATACACATACGGAAAAATCAGACTCCTGGCTTAATGCCTTTAGGAATTATTACAAAAAACACACCTAAACGGCTGACCTTTGACCTTTCCGAAGGGTACACAGGTCTGAAACTCTGCACCGGGGATAAGACTAAATCCTGATACACGTACGGAAAAATCAGACTCCTGGCTCAATGCCTTTAGGAATTATTACAAAAAACACACCCGAACGGCTGACCATTGACCTTTCCGAAGGTTGCACAGGTCTGAAACTCTGCACCGGGGATAAGCCTAAATCCCTGATACACATACGGAAAAATCAGACTCCTGGCTCAATGCCTTTAGGAATTATTACAAAAAACACACCCGAACGGCTGACCATTGACCTTTCCAAAGGTTGCACAGGTCTGAAACTCGGCACCCTGGATCAGCCTTAGTCCCTGATACACATACGGAAAAATCAGACTCCTGACTCAATGACTTTAGGAATTATTACAAAAAACACACCCGAACGACTGACTATTGACCTTTCCGAAGGTTGCACAGGTCTGAAACTCTGCACCGGGGATAAGCCTAAATCCCTGATACACATACGGAAAAATCAGACTCCTGGCTCAATGCCTTTAGGAATTATTACAAAAAACACACCCCGAACGTCTGACCATTGACCTTTCCGAAGGTTGCACAGGTCTGAAACTCGGCACCCTGGATCAGCCTTAGTCCCTGATACACATACGGAAAAATCAGACTCCTGACTCAATGACTTTAGGAATTATTACAAAAAACACACCCGAACGACTGACTATTGACCTTTCCGAAGGTTGCACAGGTCTGAAACTCTGCACCCGGGATAGGCCTAAATCCCTGATACACATACGGAAAAATCAGACTCCTGGCTCAATGCCTTTAGGAATTATTACAAAAAACACACCCGAACCGAACGGCTGACCATTGACCTTTTCAAAGGTTGCACAAGCCTGAAACTCTGCACCCGGGATAAGCCTAAATCCCTGATACACATACGGAAAAATCAGACTCCTGGCTCAATGCCTTTATGAATTATTACAAAAAACACACCCGAACGGCTGACCATTGACCTTTCCGAAGGTTGCACAGGTCTGAAACTCGGCTACTGGGAAAGCTTTAGTCCCTGATACACATACGGAAAAATCAGACTCCTGGCTCAATGCCTTTAGGAATTATTACAGAAAACACACCCGAACGGCTGACCATTGACTTTTCCGAAGGTTGCACAGGTCTGAAACTCGGCACCCGGGATAAGCCTAAATCCCTGATACACATACGGAAAAATCAGACTCCTGGCTCAATGCCTTTAGGAATTATTACAAAAAACACACCCGAACGGCTGACCATTGACCTTTCCGAAGGTTGCACAGGTCTGGAACTCGGCACCCTAGATTAGCCTTAGTCCCTGATGCACATACGGAAAAATCAGACTCCTGGCTCAATGCCTTTAGGAATTATTACAAAAAACACACCCGAACGGCTGACCTTTGACCTTTCCGAAGGTTGCACAGGTCTGAAACTCGGCAACCGGGATAAGCTTTAGTCCCTGATACACATATGGAGAAAACAGACTCCTGACTCAATGCCTTTAGGAATTATTACAAAAAACACACCCGAACGGCTGACCATTGACCTTTCCGAAGGTTGCACAGGTCTGGAACTCGGCACGCTAGATTAGCCTTAGTCCCTGATACACATACTGAAAAATCAGACTCCTGGCTCAATGCCTTTAGGAATTATTTAAAAAAACACACCCGAACGGCTGACCATTGACCTTTTCGAAGGTTGCACAAGCCTGAAACTCTGCACCCGGGATAAGCCTAAATCCCTGATACACATACGGAAAAATCAGACTCCTGGCTCAATGCCTTTATGAATTATTACAAAAAACACACCCGAACGGCTGACCATTGACCTTTCCGAAGGTTGCACAGGTCTGAAACTCGGCACCCGGGATAAGCCTAAATCCCTGATACACATACGGAAAAATCAGACTCCTGGCTCAATGCCTTTAGGAATTATTACAAAAAACACACCTGAACGGCTGACCATTGACCTTTCCGAAGGTTGCACAGGTCTGAAACGCGGCACCCTGGATCAGCCTTAGTCCCTGATACACATACAGAAAAATCAGACTCCTGGCTCAATGCCTTTAAGAATTATTACAAAAAACACACCCGAACGGCTGACCATTGACCTTTCCGAAGGTTGCACAAGCCTGAAACTCTGCACCCGGGATAAGCCTAAATCCCTGATACACATACGGAAAAATCAGACTCCTGGCTCAATGCCTTTAGGAATTATTACAAAAAACACACCCGAACGGCTGACCATTGACCTTTCCGAAGGTTGCACAGGTCTGAAACTCTGCACCCGGGATAAGCCTAAATCCCTAATACACATACGGAAAAATCAGACTCCTGGCTCAATGCCTTTAGGAATTATTTCAAAAAACACACCCGAACGGCTGACCATTGACCTTTTCAAAGGTTGCACAAGCCTGAAACTCTGCACCCGGGATAAGACTAAATCCCTGATACACATACGGAAAGATCAGACTCCTGACTCAATGCCTTTAGGAATTATTACAAAAAACACACCGGAACGGCTGACCATTGACCTTTCCGAAGGTTGCACAGGCCTGAAACTCTGCACCCGGGATAAGCCTAAATCCCTGATACACATACGGAAAAATCAGACTCCTGGCTCAATGCCTTTAGGAATTATTACAAAAAACACACCCGAACGGCTGACCATTGACCTTTCCGAAGGTTGCACAGGTCTGGAACTCGGCACGCTAGATTAGCCTTAGTCCCTGATGCACATACGGAAAAATCAGACTCCTGGCTCAATGCCTTTAGGAATTATTACAAAAAACACACCCGAACGGCTGACCTTTGACCTTTCCGAAGGTTGCACAGGTCTGAAACTCGGCAACCGGGATAAGCTTTAGTCCCTGATACACATACGGAGAAAACAGACTCCTGACTAAATGCCTTTAGGAATTATTACAAAAAACACACCCGAACGGCTGACCATTGACCTTTCCGAAGGTTGCACAGGTCTGAAACTCTGCACCCGGGATAAGCCTAAATCCCTGATACACATACGGAAAAATCAGACTCCTGGCTCAATGCCTTTATGAATTATTACAAAAAACACACCCGAACGGCTGACCTTTGACCTTTCCGAAGGTTGCACAGGTCTGAAACTCGGCAACCGGGATAAGCTTTAGTCCCTGATACACATACGGAGAAAACAGACTCCTGACTCAATGCCTTTAGGAATTATTACAAAAAACACACCCGAACGGCTGACCTTTGACCTTTCCGAAGGTTGCACAGGTCTGAAACTCGGCAACCGGGATAAGCTTTAGTCCCTGATACACATACGGAGAAAACAGACTCCTGACTCAATGCCTTTAGGAATTATTACAAAAAACACACCCGAACGGCTGACCATTGACCTTTCCGAATGTTGCACAGGTCTGAAACTCTGCACCCGGGATAAGCCTAAATCCCTGATACACATACGGAAAAATCAGACTCCTGGCTCAATGCCTTTAGGAATTATTACAAAAAACACACCCGAACGGCTGACCATTGACCTTTCCGAAGGTTGCACAGGTCTGAAACTCGGCACCCTGGATCAGCCTTAGTCCCTGATACACACACGGAAAAATCAGACTCCTGGCTCAATGCCTTTAGGAATTATTACAAAAAACACACCCGAACGGCTGACCTTTGACCTTTCCAAAGGTTGCACAGGTCTGAAACTCGGCAACCGGGATAAGCTTTAGTCCCTGATACACATACGGAGAAATCAGACTCCTGACTCAATGCCTTTAGGAATTATTAAAAAAAACACACCACAGCGGCTGACCTTTGACCTTTCCAAAGGTTGCACGGGTCTGAAACTCGGTACCCTGGATCAGCCAGGAGTCCCTGATACACATACGGAGAAATCAGCATCCGGGCTCATTGCCTTTAGTTATTATTGAAGAAAAGACAGTTTCCCACCTTTCTTACGTTTGAATTTTACAGACTGTGTTTTTGGCAGTTTTTTTTGGCCAGGGGGAAAAAAGCCCAAAGTCCTGTGTCCAAAAACTGTAAATCAGGTCATGTCAGACTCTATACAGTCTTAGACTCTTTGGCCAGAGTGGAAGTTTTGGAGGAACTACATTTCTACAGGTCGCAGGAGTGTGAATATTTCATATGTCGTTTGGGGTCCCAAGACGAGCGGAACGACGAGGGTACATTAGTATATCTTATAAGATGTTAACTTTATTTGTGAGGTTTATGTTATGGGACAGTAGAAAATGAAAAAAAATCAGAAAACAGTCGTATTCCAGCTGAATGCGCACAAAAACAGACACAAATAGAAAAACACATCCAAACAGTGAAATCATTGCAAAATCAAACACTGAGGGTACCGAAGAATAACTTATAAGATGTTAACTTTATTTGTGAGGTTTATGTTATGGGACAGTAGAAAAATTAAAAAAAATCAGAAAACAATCGTATTCCAGCTGAATGCGCACAAAAAAAGACAAAAATAGAAAAACACATTCAAACAGTGAAATCATTGCAAAATCAAACACTGAAGGTATATAACTGTATCTTATGAGATGTTAACTTTATTTGTGAGGTTTATGTTATGGGACAGTAGAAAAATGAAAAAAAATCAGAAAACAATCGTATTCCAGCTGAATGCGCACAAAAACAGAAAAAAATAGAAAAACACATTCAGTGAAATCATTGCAAAATCAAACACTGAAGGTATATAACTGTATCTTATGAGATGTTAACTTTATTTGTGAGGTTTATGTTATGGGACAATAAAAAAATTAAAAAAATCAGAAAACAGCCGTATCCCTGCTGAATGCACACAAAAACAGAGACAAATAGAAAAACACATCCAAACAGTGAAATCATTGCAAAATCAAACACTGAAGGTATATAACTATATCTTATAAGATTTTAACTTTATTTGTGAGGTTTATGTAATGGGACAGTAGAAAATGAAAAAAAATCAGAAAACAGTCGTATTCCAGCTGAATGCGCACAAAAACAGACACAAATAGAAAAACACATTCAAACAGTGAAATCATTGCAAAATCAAACACTGAGGGTACAGAACTAAATCTTTTAAGATGTTAACTTAATTTGTGAGGTTTATGTTATGGGACAGCAGAAAAATTAAAAAAATCAGAAAACAGTCGTATTCCAGCTGAATGCGCACAAAAACAGACAAAAATAGAAAAACACATTCAAACAGTGAGATCATTGCAAAATCAAACACTGAAGGCATATAACTATATCTTATAAGATTTTAACTTTATTTGTGAGGTTTATGTTATGGGACAGTAGAAAATTGAAAAAAATCAGAAAACAGCCGTATACTTGCTGAATGTGCACAAAAACAGACACAAATAGAAAAACACATCCAAACAGTGAAATCATTACAAAATCAAACACTGAGGTTACAGAAGTATATCTTATAAGATGTTAACTTTATTTGTGAGGTCTATGTTATGGGACAGTAGAAAATTGAAAAAAATCAGAAAACGGCCGTATACTTGCTGAATGTGCACAAAACAGACACAAATAGAAAAACACATCCAAACAGTGAAATCATTGCAAAATCAAACACTGAGGGTACAGAAGTATATCTTATAAGATGTTAACTTTATTTGTGAGGTTTATGTTATGCGACAGTAGAAAATTGAAAAAAATCAGAAAACAGCCGTATACTTGCTGAATGTGCACAAAAACAGACACAAATAGAAAAACACATCCAAACAGTGAAATCATTGCAAAATCAAACACTGAAGGCATATAACTATATCTTATAAGATTTTAACTTCATTTGTGAGGTTTATGTTATGGGACAGTAGAAAATTGAAAAAAATCAGAAAACAGCCGTATACTTGCTGAATGCGCATAAAAACACAAATAGAAAAACACATCCAAACAGTGAAATCATTGCAAAATCAAACACTGAGGGTACAGAAGTATATCTTATAAGATGTTAACTTTATTTGTGAGGTTTATGTTATGGGACAGTAGAAAATTGAAAAAAATCAGAAAACAGCCGTATACTTGCTGAATGTGCACAAAAACAGACACAAATAGAAAAACACATCCAAACAGTGAAATCATTGCAAAATCAAACACTGAAGGCATATAACTATATCTTATAAGATTTTAACTTTATTTGTGAGGTTTATGTTATGGGACAGTAGAAAATTGAAAAAAATCAGAAAAAAGCCGTATACTTGCTGAATGTGCACAAAAACAGACACAAATAGAAAAACACATCCAAACAGTGAAATCATTGCAAAATCAAACACTGAAGGCATATAACTATATCTTATAAGATTTTAACTTTATTTGTGAGGTCTATGTTATGGGACAGTAGAAAATTGAAAAAAATCAGAAAACGGCCGTATACTTGCTGAATGTGCACAAAACAGACACAAATAGAAAAACACATCCAAACAGTGAAATCATTGCAAAATCAAACACTGAGGGTACAGAAGTATATCTTATAAGATGTTAACTTTATTTGTGAGGTTTATGTTATGCGACAGTAGAAAATTGAAAAAAATCAGAAAACAGCCGTATACTTGCTGAATGTGCACAAAAACAGACACAAATAGAAAAACACATCCAAACAGTGAAATCATTGCAAAATCAAACACTGAAGGCATATAACTATATCTTATAAGATTTTAACTTCATTTGTGAGGTTTATGTTATGGGACAGTAGAAAATTGAAAAAAATCAGAAAACAGCCGTATACTTGCTGAATGCGCATAAAAACACAAATAGAAAAACACATCCAAACAGTGAAATCATTGCAAAATCAAACACTGAGGGTACAGAAGTATATCTTATAAGATGTTAACTTTATTTGTGAGGTTTATGTTATGGGACAGTAGAAAATTGAAAAAAATCAGAAAACAGCCGTATACTTGCTGAATGTGCACAAAAACAGACACAAATAGAAAAACACATCCAAACAGTGAAATCATTGCAAAATCAAACACTGAAGGCATATAACTATATCTTATAAGATTTTAACTTTATTTGTGAGGTTTATGTTATGGGACAGTAGAAAATTGAAAAAAATCAGAAAACAGCCGTATACTTGCTGAATGCGCATAAAAACACAAATAGAAAAACACATCCAAACAGTGAAATCATTGCAAAATCAAACACTGAGGGTACAGAAGTATATCTTATAAGATGTTAACTTTATTTGTGAGGTTTATGTTATGGGACAGTAGAAAAATGAAAAAAATCCGAAAACAGCCTTATCTCAGCTGAATGCGCACACAAACAGACACCAAGAGAAAAACACATCCAAACAGTGAAATCTTTGCGAAATCAAACACTGAGGGTACAGAACTAAATCTTTTAAGATGTTAACTTCATTTGTGAGGTTTATGTTATGGGACAACAGAAAAATGAAAAAAATCCGGAAACAGCCTTATTTCAGCTGAATGCGCACATAAACAGACACCAACAGAAAAACACATCAAAACAGTGAAATCATTGCAAAATCAAACACTGAGGGTACAGAACTGAATCATTTAAGATGCTAACTTCATTTGTGAGGTTTATGTTATGGGAAAGTAGAAAAATGAAAAAAATCCGAAAACAGCCGTATCCCTGCTGAATGCGCACAAAAACAGACACAAATAGAAAAACACATCCAAACAGTGAAATCATTATAAATTCAAACACTGAGGGTACATCAATATACCTTATAAGATGTTAACTTCATATTATAGGACAGTAGAAAAAAGATTAAAATATCCTCGATCAGCCTTAGTCCCTGATACACATACGGAAAAATCAGACTCCTGGCTTAATGCCTTTAGGAATTATTACAAAAAACACACCTAAACGGCTGACCTTTGACCTTTCCGAAGGGTACACAGGTCTGAAACTCTGCACCGGGGATAAGACTAAATCCTGATACACGTACGGAAAAATCAGACTCCTGGCTCAATGCCTTTAGGAATTATTACAAAAAACACACCCGAACGGCTGACCATTGACCTTTCCGAAGGTTGCACAGGTCTGAAACTCTGCACCGGGGATAAGCCTAAATCCCTGATACACATACGGAAAAATCAGACTCCTGGCTCAATGCCTTTAGGAATTATTACAAAAAACACACCCGAACGGCTGACCATTGACCTTTCCAAAGGTTGCACAGGTCTGAAACTCGGCACCCTGGATCAGCCTTAGTCCCTGATACACATACGGAAAAATCAGACTCCTGGCTCAATGCCTTTAGGAA
Organism: Solea solea; assembly: GCF_958295425.1. NCBI lineage: Eukaryota > Metazoa > Chordata > Actinopteri > Pleuronectiformes > Soleidae > Solea > Solea solea. The sequence goes on from NC_081146.1 coordinate 52,395, forward strand.
TTATTACAAAAAACACACCCGAACGGCTGACCATTGACCTTTCCGAAGGTTGCACAGGTCTGAAACTCTGCACCGGGGATAAGCCTAAATCCCTGATACACATACGGAAAAATCAGACTCCTGGCTCAATGCCTTTAGGAATTATTACAAAAAACACACCCCGAACGTCTGACCATTGACCTTTCCGAAGGTTGCACAGGTCTGAAACTCGGCACCCTGGATCAGCCTTAGTCCCTGATACACATACGGAAAAATCAGACTCCTGACTCAATGACTTTAGGAATTATTACAAAAAACACACCCGAACGACTGACTATTGACCTTTCCGAAGGTTGCACAGGTCTGAAACTCTGCACCCGGGATAGGCCTAAATCCCTGATACACATACGGAAAAATCAGACTCCTGGCTCAATGCCTTTAGGAATTATTACAAAAAACACACCCGAACGGCTGACCATTGACCTTTCCGAAGGTTGCACAGGTCTGAAACTCGGCACCCTGGATCAGCCTTAGTCCCTGATACACATACGGAAAAATCAGACTCCTGGCTCAATGCCTTTAGGAATTATTACAAAAAACACACCCGAACCGAACGGCTGACCATTGACCTTTTCAAAGGTTGCACAAGCCTGAAACTCTGCACCCGGGATAAGCCTAAATCCCTGATACACATACGGAAAAATCAGACTCCTGGCTCAATGCCTTTATGAATTATTACAAAAAACACACCCGAACGGCTGACCATTGACCTTTCCGAAGGTTGCACAGGTCTGAAACTCTGCTACTGGGAAAGCTTTAGTCCCTGATACACATACGGAAAAATCAGACTCCTGGCTCAATGCCTTTAGGAATTATTACAGAAAACACACCCGAACGGCTGACCATTGACTTTTCCGAAGGTTGCACAGGTCTGAAACTCGGCACCCGGGATAAGCCTAAATCCCTGATACACATACGGAAAAATCAGACTCCTGGCTCAATGCCTTTAGGAATTATTACAAAAAACACACCCGAACGGCTGACCTTTGACCTTTCCGAAGGTTGCACAGGTCTGAAACTCGGCAACCGGGATAAGCTTTAGTCCCTGATACACATACGGAGAAAACAGACTCCTGACTCAATGCCTTTAGGAATTATTACAAAAAACACACCCGAACGGCTGACCATTGACCTTTCCGAAGGTTGCACAGGTCTGGAACTCGGCACGCTAGATTAGCCTTAGTCCCTGATGCACATACAGAAAAATCAGACTCCTGGCTCAATGCCTTTAGGAATTATTACAAAAAACACACCCGAACGGCTGACCATTGACCTTTCCGAAGGTTGCACAGGTCTGAAACTCTGCACCCGGGATAAGCCTAAATCCCTGATACACATACGGAAAAATTTGACTCCTGGCTCAATGCCTTTAGGAATTATTACAAAAAACACACCCGAACGGCTGACCATTGACCTTTCCGAAGGTTGCACAGGTCTGAAACTTGGCACCCGGGATAAGCCTAAATCCCTGATACACATACGGAAAAATCAGACTCCTGGCTAAATGCCTTTAGGAATTATTACAAAAAACACACCCGAACGGCTGACCATTGACCTTTCCGAAGGTTGCACAAGCCTGAAACTCTGCACCCGGGATAAGCCTAAATCCCTGATACACATACGGAAAAATCAGACTCCTGGCTCAATGCCTTTATGAATTATTACAAAAAACACACCCGAACGGCTGACCATTGACCTTTCCGAAGGTTGCACAGGTCTGAAACTCGGCTACCGGGATAAGCTTTGGTCCCTGATACACATACGGAAAAATCAGACTCCTGACTCAATGACTTTAGGAATTATTACAAAAAACACACCCGAACGACTGACTATTGACCTTTCCGAAGGTTGCACAGGTCTGAAACTCTGCACCCGGGATAGGCCTAAATCCCTGATACACATACAGAAAAATCAGAATCCTGGCTCAATGCCTTTAGGAATTATTACAAAAAACACACCCGAACGGCTGACCATTGACCTTTCCGAAGGTTGCACAGGTCTGGAACTCGGCACCCTAGATTAGCCTTAGTCCCTGATGCACATACGGAAAAATCAGACTCCTGGCTCAATGCCTTTAGGAATTATTACAAAAAACACACCCGAACGGCTGACCTTTGACCTTTCCGAAGGTTGCACAGGTCTGAAACTCGGCAACCGGGATAATCTTTAGTCCCTGATACACATACGGAGAAAACAGACTCCTGACTCAATGCCTTTAGGAATTATTACAAAAAACACACCCGAACGGCTGACCATTGACCTTTCCGAAGGTTGCACAGGTCTGAAACTCTGCACCCGGGATAAGCCTAAATCCCTGATACACATACGGAAAAATCAGACTCCTGGCTCAATGCCTTTAGGAATTATTTAAAAAAACACACCCGAACGGCTGACCATTGACCTTTTCGAAGGTTGCACAAGCCTGAAACTCTGCACCCGGGATAAGCCTAAATCCCTGATACACATACGGAAAAATCAGACTCCTGGCTCAATGCCTTTATGAATTATTACAAAAAACACACCCGAACGGCTGACCATTGACCTTTCCGAAGGTTGCACAGGTCTGAAACTCGGCACCCGGGATAAGCCTAAATCCCTGATACACATACGGAAAAATCAGACTCCTGGCTCAATGCCTTTAGGAATTATTACAAAAAACACACCTGAACGGCTGACCATTGACCTTTCCGAAGGTTGCACAGGTCTGAAACGCGGCACCCTGGATCAGCCTTAGTCCCTGATACACATACAGAAAAATCAGACTCCTGGCTCAATGCCTTTAAGAATTATTACAAAAAACACACCCGAACGGCTGACCATTGACCTTTCCGAAGGTTGCACAAGCCTGAAACTCTGCACCCGGGATAAGCCTAAATCCCTGATACACATACGGAAAAATCAGACTCCTGGCTCAATGCCTTTAGGAATTATTACAAAAAACACACCCGAACGGCTGACCATTGACCTTTCCGAAGGTTGCACAGGTCTGAAACTCTGCACCCGGGATAAGCCTAAATCCCTAATACACATACGGAAAAATCAGACTCCTGGCTCAATGCCTTTAGGAATTATTTCAAAAAACACACCCGAACGGCTGACCATTGACCTTTTCAAAGGTTGCACAAGCCTGAAACTCTGCACCCGGGATAAGACTAAATCCCTGATACACATACGGAAAGATCAGACTCCTGACTCAATGCCTTTAGGAATTATTACAAAAAACACACCGGAACGGCTGACCATTGACCTTTCCGAAGGTTGCACAGGCCTGAAACTCTGCACCCGGGATAAGCCTAAATCCCTGATACACATACGGAAAAATCAGACTCCTGGCTCAATGCCTTTAGGAATTATTACAAAAAACACACCCGAACGGCTGACCATTGACCTTTCCGAAGGTTGCACAGGTCTGGAACTCGGCACGCTAGATTAGCCTTAGTCCCTGATGCACATACGGAAAAATCAGACTCCTGGCTCAATGCCTTTAGGAATTATTACAAAAAACACACCCGAACGGCTGACCTTTGACCTTTCCGAAGGTTGCACAGGTCTGAAACTCGGCAACCGGGATAAGCTTTAGTCCCTGATACACATACGGAGAAAACAGACTCCTGACTAAATGCCTTTAGGAATTATTACAAAAAACACACCCGAACGGCTGACCATTGACCTTTCCGAAGGTTGCACAGGTCTGAAACTCTGCACCCGGGATAAGCCTAAATCCCTGATACACATACGGAAAAATCAGACTCCTGGCTCAATGCCTTTATGAATTATTACAAAAAACACACCCGAACGGCTGACCTTTGACCTTTCCGAAGGTTGCACAGGTCTGAAACTCGGCAACCGGGATAAGCTTTAGTCCCTGATACACATACGGAGAAAACAGACTCCTGACTCAATGCCTTTAGGAATTATTACAAAAAACACACCCGAACGGCTGACCTTTGACCTTTCCGAAGGTTGCACAGGTCTGAAACTCGGCAACCGGGATAAGCTTTAGTCCCTGATACACATACGGAGAAAACAGACTCCTGACTCAATGCCTTTAGGAATTATTACAAAAAACACACCCGAACGGCTGACCATTGACCTTTCCGAATGTTGCACAGGTCTGAAACTCTGCACCCGGGATAAGCCTAAATCCCTGATACACATACGGAAAAATCAGACTCCTGGCTCAATGCCTTTAGGAATTATTACAAAAAACACACCCGAACGGCTGACCATTGACCTTTCCGAAGGTTGCACAGGTCTGAAACTCGGCACCCTGGATCAGCCTTAGTCCCTGATACACACACGGAAAAATCAGACTCCTGGCTCAATGCCTTTAGGAATTATTACAAAAAACACACCCGAACGGCTGACCTTTGACCTTTCCAAAGGTTGCACAGGTCTGAAACTCGGCAACCGGGATAAGCTTTAGTCCCTGATACACATACGGAGAAATCAGACTCCTGACTCAATGCCTTTAGGAATTATTAAAAAAAACACACCACAGCGGCTGACCTTTGACCTTTCCAAAGGTTGCACGGGTCTGAAACTCGGTACCCTGGATCAGCCAGGAGTCCCTGATACACATACGGAGAAATCAGCATCCGGGCTCATTGCCTTTAGTTATTATTGAAGAAAAGACAGTTTCCCACCTTTCTTACGTTTGAATTTTACAGACTGTGTTTTTGGCAGTTTTTTTTGGCCAGGGGGAAAAAAGCCCAAAGTCCTGTGTCCAAAAACTGTAAATCAGGTCATGTCAGACTCTATACAGTCTTAGACTCTTTGGCCAGAGTGGAAGTTTTGGAGGAACTACATTTCTACAGGTCGCAGGAGTGTGAATATTTCATATGTCGTTTGGGGTCCCAAGACGAGCGGAACGACGAGGGTACATTAGTATATCTTATAAGATGTTAACTTTATTTGTGAGGTTTATGTTATGGGACAGTAGAAAATGAAAAAAAATCAGAAAACAGTCGTATTCCAGCTGAATGCGCACAAAAACAGACACAAATAGAAAAACACATCCAAACAGTGAAATCATTGCAAAATCAAACACTGAGGGTACCGAAGAATAACTTATAAGATGTTAACTTTATTTGTGAGGTTTATGTTATGGGACAGTAGAAAAATTAAAAAAAATCAGAAAACAATCGTATTCCAGCTGAATATGCGCACAAAAAAAGACAAAAATAGAAAAACACATTCAAACAGTGAAATCATTGCAAAATCAAACACTGAAGGTATATAACTGTATCTTATGAGATGTTAACTTTATTTGTGAGGTTTATGTTATGGGACAGTAGAAAAATGAAAAAAAATCAGAAAACAATCGTATTCCAGCTGAATGCGCACAAAAACAGAAAAAAATAGAAAAACACATTCAGTGAAATCATTGCAAAATCAAACACTGAAGGTATATAACTGTATCTTATGAGATGTTAACTTTATTTGTGAGGTTTATGTTATGGGACAATAAAAAAATTAAAAAAATCAGAAAACAGCCGTATCCCTGCTGAATGCACACAAAAACAGAGACAAATAGAAAAACACATCCAAACAGTGAAATCATTGCAAAATCAAACACTGAAGGTATATAACTATATCTTATAAGATTTTAACTTTATTTGTGAGGTTTATGTAATGGGACAGTAGAAAATGAAAAAAAATCAGAAAACAGTCGTATTCCAGCTGAATGCGCACAAAAACAGACACAAATAGAAAAACACATTCAAACAGTGAAATCATTGCAAAATCAAACACTGAGGGTACAGAACTAAATCTTTTAAGATGTTAACTTAATTTGTGAGGTTTATGTTATGGGACAGCAGAAAAATTAAAAAAATCAGAAAACAGTCGTATTCCAGCTGAATGCGCACAAAAACAGACAAAAATAGAAAAACACATTCAAACAGTGAGATCATTGCAAAATCAAACACTGAAGGCATATAACTATATCTTATAAGATTTTAACTTTATTTGTGAGGTTTATGTTATGGGACAGTAGAAAATTGAAAAAAATCAGAAAACAGCCGTATACTTGCTGAATGTGCACAAAAACAGACACAAATAGAAAAACACATCCAAACAGTGAAATCATTACAAAATCAAACACTGAGGTTACAGAAGTATATCTTATAAGATGTTAACTTTATTTGTGAGGTCTATGTTATGGGACAGTAGAAAATTGAAAAAAATCAGAAAACGGCCGTATACTTGCTGAATGTGCACAAAACAGACACAAATAGAAAAACACATCCAAACAGTGAAATCATTGCAAAATCAAACACTGAGGGTACAGAAGTATATCTTATAAGATGTTAACTTTATTTGTGAGGTTTATGTTATGCGACAGTAGAAAATTGAAAAAAATCAGAAAACAGCCGTATACTTGCTGAATGTGCACAAAAACAGACACAAATAGAAAAACACATCCAAACAGTGAAATCATTGCAAAATCAAACACTGAAGGCATATAACTATATCTTATAAGATTTTAACTTCATTTGTGAGGTTTATGTTATGGGACAGTAGAAAATTGAAAAAAATCAGAAAACAGCCGTATACTTGCTGAATGCGCATAAAAACACAAATAGAAAAACACATCCAAACAGTGAAATCATTGCAAAATCAAACACTGAGGGTACAGAAGTATATCTTATAAGATGTTAACTTTATTTGTGAGGTTTATGTTATGGGACAGTAGAAAATTGAAAAAAATCAGAAAACAGCCGTATACTTGCTGAATGTGCACAAAAACAGACACAAATAGAAAAACACATCCAAACAGTGAAATCATTGCAAAATCAAACACTGAAGGCATATAACTATATCTTATAAGATTTTAACTTTATTTGTGAGGTTTATGTTATGGGACAGTAGAAAATTGAAAAAAATCAGAAAAAAGCCGTATACTTGCTGAATGTGCACAAAAACAGACACAAATAGAAAAACACATCCAAACAGTGAAATCATTGCAAAATCAAACACTGAAGGCATATAACTATATCTTATAAGATTTTAACTTCATTTGTGAGGTTTATGTTATGGGACAGTAGAAAATTGAAAAAAATCAGAAAACAGCCGTATACTTGCTGAATGCGCATAAAAACACAAATAGAAAAACACATCCAAACAGTGAAATCATTGCAAAATCAAACACTGAGGGTACAGAAGTATATCTTATAAGATGTTAACTTTATTTGTGAGGTTTATGTTATGGGACAGTAGAAAAATGAAAAAAATCCGAAAACAGCCTTATCTCAGCTGAATGCGCACACAAACAGACACCAAGAGAAAAACACATCCAAACAGTGAAATCTTTGCGAAATCAAACACTGAGGGTACAGAACTAAATCTTTTAAGATGTTAACTTCATTTGTGAGGTTTATGTTATGGGACAACAGAAAAATGAAAAAAATCCGGAAACAGCCTTATTTCAGCTGAATGCGCACATAAACAGACACCAACAGAAAAACACATCAAAACAGTGAAATCATTGCAAAATCAAACACTGAGGGTACAGAACTGAATCATTTAAGATGCTAACTTCATTTGTGAGGTTTATGTTATGGGAAAGTAGAAAAATGAAAAAAATCCGAAAACAGCCGTATCCCTGCTGAATGCGCACAAAAACAGACACAAATAGAAAAACACATCCAAACAGTGAAATCATTATAAATTCAAACACTGAGGGTACATCAATATACCTTATAAGATGTTAACTTCATATTATAGGACAGTAGAAAAAAGATTAAAATACCCTCGATCAGCCTTAGTCCCTGATACACATACGGAAAAATCAGACTCCTGGCTTAATGCCTTTAGGAATTATTACAAAAAACACACCTAAACGGCTGACCTTTGACCTTTCCGAAGGGTACACAGGTCTGAAACTCTGCACCGGGGATAAGACTAAATCCTGATACACGTACGGAAAAATCAGACTCCTGGCTCAATGCCTTTAGGAATTATTACAAAAAACACACCCGAACGGCTGACCATTGACCTTTCCGAAGGTTGCACAGGTCTGAAACTCTGCACCGGGGATAAGCCTAAATCCCTGATACACATACGGAAAAATCAGACTCCTGGCTCAATGCCTTTAGGAATTATTACAAAAAACACACCCGAACGGCTGACCATTGACCTTTCCAAAGGTTGCACAGGTCTGAAACTCGGCACCCTGGATCAGCCTTAGTCCCTGATACACATACGGAAAAATCAGACTCCTGGCTCAATGCCTTTAGGAATTATTACAAAAAACACACCCGAACGGCTGACCATTGACCTTTCCGAAGGTTGCACAGGTCTGAAACTCTGCACCGGGGATAAGCCTAAATCCCTGATACACATACGGAAAAATCAGACTCCTGGCTCAATGCCTTTAGGAATTATTACAAAAAACACACCCCGAACGTCTGACCATTGACCTTTCCGAAGGTTGCACAGGTCTGAAACTCGGCACCCTGGATCAGCCTTAGTCCCTGATACACATACGGAAAAATCAGACTCCTGACTCAATGACTTTAGGAATTATTACAAAAAACACACCCGAACGACTGACTATTGACCTTTCCGAAGGTTGCACAGGTCTGAAACTCTGCACCCGGGATAGGCCTAAATCCCTGATACACATACGGAAAAATCAGACTCCTGGCTCAATGCCTTTAGGAATTATTACAAAAAACACACCCGAACGGCTGACCATTGACCTTTCCGAAGGTTGCACAGGTCTGAAACTCGGCACCCTGGATCAGCCTTAGTCCCTGATACACATACGGAAAAATCAGACTCCTGGCTCAATGCCTTTAGGAATTATTACAAAAAACACACCCGAACCGAACGGCTGACCATTGACCTTTTCAAAGGTTGCACAAGCCTGAAACTCTGCACCCGGGATAAGCCTAAATCCCTGATACACATACGGAAAAATCAGACTCCTGGCTCAATGCCTTTATGAATTATTACAAAAAACACACCCGAACGGCTGACCATTGACCTTTCCGAAGGTTGCACAGGTCTGAAACTCGGCTACTGGGAAAGCTTTAGTCCCTGATACACATACGGAAAAATCAGACTCCTGGCTCAATGCCTTTAGGAATTATTACAGAAAACACACCCGAACGGCTGACCATTGACTTTTCCGAAGGTTGCACAGGTCTGAAACTCGGCACCCGGGATAAGCCTAAATCCCTGATACACATACGGAAAAATCAGACTCCTGGCTCAATGCCTTTAGGAATTATTACAAAAAACACACCCGAACGGCTGACCTTTGACCTTTCCGAAGGTTGCACAGGTCTGAAACTCGGCAACCGGGATAAGCTTTAGTCCCTGATACACATACGGAGAAAACAGACTCCTGACTCAATGCCTTTAGGAATTATTACAAAAAACACACCCGAACGGCTGACCATTGACCTTTCCGAAGGTTGCACAGGTCTGGAACTCGGCACGCTAGATTAGCCTTAGTCCCTGATGCACATACGGAAAAAATCAGACTCCTGGCTCAATGCCTTTAGGAATTATTACAAAAAACACACCCGAACGGCTGACCATTGACCTTTCCGAAGGTTGCACAGGTCTGAAACTCTGCACCCGGGATAAGCCTAAATCCCTGATACACATACGGAAAAATTTGACTCCTGGCTCAATGCCTTTAGGAATTATTACAAAAAACACACCCGAACGGCTGACCATTGACCTTTCCGAAGGTTGCACAGGTCTGAAACTTGGCACCCGGGATAAGCCTAAATCCCTGATACACATACGGAAAAATCAGACTCCTGGCTAAATGCCTTTAGGAATTATTACAAAAAACACACCCGAACGGCTGACCATTGACCTTTCCGAAGGTTGCACAAGCCTGAAACTCTGCACCCGGGATAAGCCTAAATCCCTGATACACATACGGAAAAATCAGACTCCTGGCTCAATGCCTTTATGAATTATTACAAAAAACACACCCGAACGGCTGACCATTGACCTTTCCGAAGGTTGCACAGGTCTGAAACTCTGCACCCGGGATAAGCCTAAATCCCTGATACACATACGGAAAAATTTGACTCCTGGCTCAATGCCTTTAGGAATTATTACAAAAAACACACCCGAACGGCTGACCATTGACCTTTCCGAAGGTTGCACAGGTCTGAAACTTGGCACCCGGGATAAGCCTAAATCCCTGATACACATACGGAAAAATCAGACTCCTGGCTAAATGCCTTTAGGAATTATTACAAAAAACACACCCGAACGGCTGACCATTGACCTTTCCGAAGGTTGCACAAGCCTGAAACTCTGCACCCGGGATAAGCCTAAATCCCTGATACACATACGGAAAAATCAGACTCCTGGCTCAATGCCTTTATGAATTATTACAAAAAACACACCCGAACGGCTGACCATTGACCTTTCCGAAGGTTGCACAGGTCTGAAACTCGGCTACCGGGATAAGCTTTGGTCCCTGATACACATACGGAAAAATCAGACTCCTGACTCAATGACTTTAGGAATTATTACAAAAAACACACCCGAACGACTGACTATTGACCTTTCCGAAGGTTGCACAGGTCTGAAACTCTGCACCCGGGATAGGCCTAAATCCCTGATACACATACAGAAAAATCAGAATCCTGGCTCAATGCCTTTAGGAATTATTACAAAAAACACACCCGAACGGCTGACCATTGACCTTTCCGAAGGTTGCACAGGTCTGAAACTCTGCACCCGGGATAAGCCTAAATCCCTGATACACATACGGAAAAATCAGACTCCTGGCTCAATGCCTTTAGGAATTATTTAAAAAAACACACCCGAACGGCTGACCATTGACCTTTTCGAAGGTTGCACAAGCCTGAAACTCTGCACCCGGGATAAGCCTAAATCCCTGATACACATACGGAAAAATCAGACTCCTGGCTCAATGCCTTTATGAATTATTACAAAAAACACACCCGAACGGCTGACCATTGACCTTTCCGAAGGTTGCACAGGTCTGAAACTCGGCACCCGGGATAAGCCTAAATCCCTGATACACATACGGAAAAATCAGACTCCTGGCTCAATGCCTTTAGGAATTATTACAAAAAACACACCTGAACGGCTGACCATTGACCTTTCCGAAGGTTGCACAGGTCTGAAACGCGGCACCCTGGATCAGCCTTAGTCCCTGATACACATACAGAAAAATCAGACTCCTGGCTCAATGCCTTTAAGAATTATTACAAAAAACACACCCGAACGGCTGACCATTGACCTTTCCGAAGGTTGCACAAGCCTGAAACTCTGCACCCGGGATAAGCCTAAATCCCTGATACACATACGGAAAAATCAGACTCCTGGCTCAATGCCTTTAGGAATTATTACAAAAAACACACCCGAACGGCTGACCATTGACCTTTCCGAAGGTTGCACAGGTCTGAAACTCTGCACCCGGGATAAGCCTAAATCCCTAATACACATACGGAAAAATCAGACTCCTGGCTCAATGCCTTTAGGAATTATTTCAAAAAACACACCCGAACGGCTGACCATTGACCTTTTCAAAGGTTGCACAAGCCTGAAACTCTGCACCCGGGATAAGACTAAATCCCTGATACACATACGGAAAGATCAGACTCCTGACTCAATGCCTTTAGGAATTATTACAAAAAACACACCGGAACGGCTGACCATTGACCTTTCCGAAGGTTGCACAGGCCTGAAACTCTGCACCCGGGATAAGCCTAAATCCCTGATACACATACGGAAAAATCAGACTCCTGGCTCAATGCCTTTAGGAATTATTACAAAAAACACACCCGAACGGCTGACCATTGACCTTTCCGAAGGTTGCACAGGTCTGGAACTCGGCACGCTAGATTAGCCTTAGTCCCTGATGCACATACGGAAAAATCAGACTCCTGGCTCAATGCCTTTAGGAATTATTACAAAAAACACACCCGAACGGCTGACCTTTGACCTTTCCGAAGGTTGCACAGGTCTGAAACTCGGCAACCGGGATAAGCTTTAGTCCCTGATACACATACGGAGAAAACAGACTCCTGACTAAATGCCTTTAGGAATTATTACAAAAAACACACCCTAACGGCTGACCATTGACCTTTCCGAAGGTTGCACAGGTCTGAAACTCTGCACCCGGGATAAGCCTAAATCCCTGATACACATACGGAAAAATCAGACTCCTGGCTCAATGCCTTTATGAATTATTACAAAAAACACACCCGAACAGCTGACCTTTGACCTTTCCGAAGGTTGCACAGGTCTGAAACTCGGCAACCGGGATAAGCTTTAGTCCCTGATACACATACGGAGAAAACAGACTCCTGACTCAATGCCTTTAGGAATTATTACAAAAAACACACCCGAACGGCTGACCTTTGACCTTTCCGAAGGTTGCACAGGTCTGAAACTCGGCAACCGGGATAAGCTTTAGTCCCTGATACACATACGGAGAAAACAGACTCCTGACTCAATGCCTTTAGGAATTATTACAAAAAACACACCCGAACGGCTGACCATTGACCTTTCCGAATGTTGCACAGGTCTGAAACTCTGCACCCGGGATAAGCCTAAATCCCTGATACACATACGGAAAAATCAGACTCCTGGCTCAATGCCTTTAGGAATTATTACAAAAAACACACCCGAACGGCTGACCATTGACCTTTCCGAAGGTTGCACAGGTCTGAAACTCGGCACCCTGGATCAGCCTTAGTCCCTGATACACACACGGAAAAATCAGACTCCTGGCTCAATGCCTTTAGGAATTATTACAAAAAACACACCCGAACGGCTGACCTTTGACCTTTCCAAAGGTTGCACAGGTCTGAAACTCGGCAACCGGGATAAGCTTTAGTCCCTGATACACATACGGAGAAATCAGACTCCTGACTCAATGCCTTTAGGAATTATTAAAAAAAACACACCACAGCGGCTGACCTTTGACCTTTCCAAAGGTTGCACGGGTCTGAAACTCGGTACCCTGGATCAGCCAGGAGTCCCTGATACACATACGGAGAAATCAGCATCCGGGCTCATTGCCTTTAGTTATTATTGAAGAAAAGACAGTTTCCCACCTTTCTTACGTTTGAATTTTACAGACTGTGTTTTTGGCAGTTTTTTTTGGCCAGGGGGAAAAAAGCCCAAAGTCCTGTGTCCAAAAACTGTAAATCAGGTCATGTCAGACTCTATACAGTCTTAGACTCTTTGGCCAGAGTGGAAGTTTTGGAGGAACTACATTTCTACAGGTCGCAGGAGTGTGAATATTTCATATGTCGTTTGGGGTCCCAAGACGAGCGGAACGACGAGGGTACATTAGTATATCTTATAAGATGTTAACTTTATTTGTGAGATTTATGTTATGGGACAGTAGAAAATGAAAAAAAATCAGAAAACAGTCGTATTCCAGCTGAATGCGCACAAAAACAGACACAAATAGAAAAACACATCCAAACAGTGAAATCATTGCAAAATCAAACACTGAGGGTACCGAAGAATAACTTATAAGATGTTAACTTTATTTGTGAGGTTTATGTTATGGGACAGTAGAAAAATTAAAAAAAATCAGAAAACAATCGTATTCCAGCTGAATGCGCACAAAAAAAGACAAAAATAGAAAAACACATTCAAACAGTGAAATCATTGCAAAATCAAACACTGAAGGTATATAACTGTATCTTATGAGATGTTAACTTTATTTGTGAGGTTTATGTTATGGGACAGTAGAAAAATGAAAAAAAATCAGAAAACAATCGTATTCCAGCTGAATGCGCACAAAAACAGAAAAAAATAGAAAAACACATTCAGTGAAATCATTGCAAAATCAAACACTGAAGGTATATAACTGTATCTTATGAGATGTTAACTTTATTTGTGAGGTTTATGTTATGGGACAATAAAAAAATTAAAAAAATCTGAAAACAGCCGTATCCCTGCTGAATGCACACAAAAACAGAGACAAATAGAAAAACACATCCAAACAGTGAAATCATTGCAAAATCAAACACTGAAGGTATATAACTATATCTTATAAGATTTTAACTTTATTTGTGAGGTTTATGTAATGGGACAGTAGAAAATGAAAAAAAATCAGAAAACAGTCGTATTCCAGCTGAATGCGCACAAAAACAGACACAAATAGAAAAACACATTCAAACAGTGAAATCATTGCAAAATCAAACACTGAGGGTACAGAACTAAATCTTTTAAGATGTTAACTTAATTTGTGAGGTTTATGTTATGGGACAGCAGAAAAATTAAAAAAATCAGAAAACAGTCGTATTCCAGCTGAATGCGCACAAAAACAGACAAAAATAGAAAAACACATTCAAACAGTGAGATCATTGCAAAATCAAACACTGAAGGCATATAACTATATCTTATAAGATTTTAACTTTATTTGTGAGGTTTATGTTATGGGACAGTAGAAAATTGAAAAAAATCAGAAAACAGCCGTATACTTGCTGAATGTGCACAAAAACAGACACAAATAGAAAAACACATCCAAACAGTGAAATCATTACAAAATCAAACACTGAGGTTACAGAAGTATATCTTATAAGATGTTAACTTTATTTGTGAGGTCTATGTTATGGGACAGTAGAAAATTGAAAAAAATCAGAAAACGGCCGTATACTTGCTGAATGTGCACAAAACAGACACAAATAGAAAAACACATCCAAACAGTGAAATCATTGCAAAATCAAACACTGAGGGTACAGAAGTATATCTTATAAGATGTTAACTTTATTTGTGAGGTTTATGTTATGCGACAGTAGAAAATTGAAAAAAATCAGAAAACAGCCGTATACTTGCTGAATGTGCACAAAAACAGACACAAATAGAAAAACACATCCAAACAGTGAAATCATTGCAAAATCAAACACTGAAGGCATATAACTATATCTTATAAGATGTTAACTTTATTTGTGAGGTTTATGTTATGCGACAGTAGAAAATTGAAAAAAATCAGAAAACAGCCGTATACTTGCTGAATGTGCACAACAAAAGACACAAATAGAAAAACACATCCAAACAGTGAAATCATTGCAAAATCAAACACTGAAGGCATATAACTATATCTTATAAGATGTTAACTTTATTTGTGAGGTTTATGTTATGCGACAGTAGAAAATTGAAAAAAATCAGAAAACAGCCGTATACTTGCTGAATGTGCACAAAAACAGACACAAATAGAAAAACACATCCAAACAGTGAAATCATTGCAAAATCAAACACTGAAGGCATATAACTATATCTCATAAGATTTTAACTTTATTTGTGAGGTTTATGTTATGGGACAGTAGAAAATTGAAAAAAATCAGAAAAAAGCCGTATACTTGCTGAATGTGCACAAAAACACACAAATAGAAAAACACATCCAAACAGTGAAATCATTGCAAAATCAAACACTGACGGCATATAACTATATCTTATAAGATGTTAACTTTATTTGTGAGGTTTATGTTATGGGACAGTAGAAAATTGAAAAAAATCAGAAAACAGCCGTATACTTGCTGAATGCGCACAACAAAAGACACAAATATAAAAACACATCCAAACAGTGAAATCATTGCAAAATCAAACACTGAAGGCATATAACTATATCTTATAAGATGTTAACTTTATTTGTGAGGTTTATGTTATGGGACAGTAGATATTTGAAAAAAATCAGAAAACAGCCGTATACTTGCTGAATGTGCACAAAAACAGACACAAATAGAAAAACACATCCAAACAGTGAAATCATTGCAAAATCAAACACTGAGGTTACAGAAGTATATCTTATAAGATGTTAACTTTATTTGTGAGGTTTATGTTATGGGACAGTAGAAAATTTAAAAAAATCAGAAAACAGCTGTATACTTGCTGAATGTGCACAAAAACAGACACACATAGAAAAACACATCCAAACAGTGAAATCATTGCAAAATCAAAAACTGAGGTTACAGAAGTATATCTTATAAGATGTTAACTTTATTTGTGAGGTTTATGTTATGGGACAGTAGAAAATTGAAAAAAATCAGAAAACAGCCGTATACTTGCTGAATGTGCACAAAAACAGACACAAATAGAAAAACACATCCAAACAGTGAAATCATTGCAAAATCAAACACTGAAGGCATAAAACTATATCTCATAAGATTTTAACTTTATTTGTGAGGTTTATGTTATGGGACAGTAGAAAATTGAAAAAAACCAGAAAACAGCCGTATACTTGCTGAATTCGCACAAAAACAGACACAAATAGAAAAACACATCCAAACAGTAAAATCATTGCAAAATCAAACACTGAGGTTACAGAAGTATATCTTATAAGATGTTAACTTTATTTGTGAGGTTTATGTTATGGGACAGTAGAAAATTGAAAAAAATCAGTCGATACTTGCTGAATGTGCACAACAAAAGACACAAATAGAAAAACACATCCAAACAGTGAAATCATTGCAAAATCAAACACTGAGGTTACAGAAGTATATCTTATAAGATGGTAACTTTATTTGTGAGGTTTATGTTATGGGACAGTAGAAAATTGAAAAAAATCAGAAAACAGCCGTATACTTGCTGAATGTGCACAACAAAAGACACAAATAGAAAAACACATCCAAACAGTGAAAATATTGCAAAATCAAACACTGAGGTTACAGAAGTATATCTTATAAGATGTTAACTTTATTTGTGAGGTTTATGTTATGCAACAGTAGAAAATTGAAAAAAATCAGAAAACAGCCGTATACTTGCTGAATGCGCATAAAAACACAAATAGAAAAACACATCCAAACAGTGAAATCATTGCAAAATCAAACACTGAGGGTACAGAAGTATATCTTATAAGATGTTAACTTTATTTGTGAGGTTTATGTTATGGGACAGTAGAAAATTGAAAAAAATCAGAAAACAGCCGTATACTTGCTGAATGTGCACAAAAACAGACACAAATAGAAAAACACATCCAAACAGTGAAATCATTGCAAAATCAAACACTGAAGGCATATAACTATATCTTATAAGATTTTAACTTTATTTGTGAGGTTTATGTTATGGGACAGTAGAAAATTGAAAAAAATCAGAAAAAAGCCGTATACTTGCTGAATGTGCACAAAAACAGACACAAATAGAAAAACACATCCAAACAGTGAAATCATTGCAAAATCAAACACTGAAGGCATATAACTATATCTTATAAGATTTTGACTTCATTTGTGAGGTTTATGTTATGGGACAGTAGAAAATTGAAAAAAATCAGAAAACAGCCGTATACTTGCTGAATGCGCATAAAAACACAAATAGAAAAACACATCCAAACAGTGAAATCATTGCAAAATCAAACACTGAGGGTACAGAAGTATATCTTATAAGATGTTAACTTTATTTGTGAGGTTTATGTTATGGGACAGTAGAAAAATGAAAAAAATCCGAAAACAGCCTTATCTCAGCTGAATGCGCACACAAACAGACACCAAGAGAAAAACACATCCAAACAGTGAAATCTTTGCGAAATCAAACACTGAGGGTACAGAACTAAATCTTTTAAGATGTTAACTTCATTTGTGAGGTTTATGTTATGGGACAACAGAAAAATGAAAAAAATCCGGAAACAGCCTTATTTCAGCTGAATGCGCACATAAACAGACACCAACAGAAAAACACATCAAAACAGTGAAATCATTGCAAAATCAAACACTGAGGGTACAGAACTGAATCATTTAAGATGCTAACTTCATTTGTGAGGTTTATGTTATGGGAAAGTAGAAAAATGAAAAAAATCCGAAAACAGCCGTATCCCTGCTGAATGCGCACAAAAACAGACACAAATAGAAAAACACATCCAAACAGTGAAATCATTATAAATTCAAACACTGAGGGTACATCAATATACCTTATAAGATGTTAACTTCATATTATAGGACAGTAGAAAAAAGATTAAAATACCCTCGATCAGCCTTAGTCCCTGATACACATACGGAAAAATCAGACTCCTGGCTTAATGCCTTTAGGAATTATTACAAAAAACACACCTAAACGGCTGACCTTTGACCTTTCCGAAGGGTACACAGGTCTGAAACTCTGCACCGGGGATAAGACTAAATCCTGATACACGTACGGAAAAATCAGACTCCTGGCTCAATGCCTTTAGGAATTATTACAAAAAACACACCCGAACGGCTGACCATTGACCTTTCCGAAGGTTGCACAGGTCTGAAACTCTGCACCGGGGATAAGCCTAAATCCCTGATACACATACGGAAAAATCAGACTCCTGGCTCAATGCCTTTAGGAATTATTACAAAAAACACACCCGAACGGCTGACCATTGACCTTTCCAAAGGTTGCACAGGTCTGAAACTCGGCACCCTGGATCAGCCTTAGTCCCTGATACACATACGGAAAAATCAGACTCCTGGCTCAATGCCTTTAGGAATTATTACAAAAAACACACCCGAACGGCTGACCATTGACCTTTCCGAAGGTTGCACAGGTCTGAAACTCTGCACCGGGGATAAGCCTAAATCCCTGATACACATACGGAAAAATCAGACTCCTGGCTCAATGCCTTTAGGAATTATTACAAAAAACACACCCCGAACGTCTGACCATTGACCTTTCCGAAGGTTGCACAGGTCTGAAACTCGGCACCCTGGATCAGCCTTAGTCCCTGATACACATACGGAAAAATCAGACTCCTGACTCAATGACTTTAGGAATTATTACAAAAAACACACCCGAACGACTGACTATTGACCTTTCCGAAGGTTGCACAGGTCTGAAACTCTGCACCCGGGATAGGCCTAAATCCCTGATACACATACGGAAAAATCAGACTCCTGGCTCAATGCCTTTAGGAATTATTACAAAAAACACACCCGAACGGCTGACCATTGACCTTTCCGAAGGTTGCACAGGTCTGAAACTCGGCACCCTGGATCAGCCTTAGTCCCTGATACACATACGGAAAAATCAGACTCCTGGCTCAATGCCTTTAGGAATTATTACAAAAAACACACCCGAACCGAACGGCTGACCATTGACCTTTTCAAAGGTTGCACAAGCCTGAAACTCTGCACCCGGGATAAGCCTAAATCCCTGATACACATACGGAAAAATCAGACTCCTGGCTCAATGCCTTTATGAATTATTACAAAAAACACACCCGAACGGCTGACCATTGACCTTTCCGAAGGTTGCACAGGTCTGAAACTCGGCTACTGGGAAAGCTTTAGTCCCTGATACACATACGGAAAAATCAGACTCCTGGCTCAATGCCTTTAGGAATTATTACAGAAAACACACCCGAACGGCTGACCATTGACTTTTCCGAAGGTTGCACAGGTCTGAAACTCGGCACCCGGGATAAGCCTAAATCCCTGATACACATACGGAAAAATCAGACTCCTGGCTCAATGCCTTTAGGAATTATTACAAAAAACACACCCGAACGGCTGACCATTGACCTTTCCGAAGGTTGCACAGGTCTGGAACTCGGCACCCTAGATTAGCCTTAGTCCCTGATGCACATACGGAAAAATCAGACTCCTGGCTCAATGCCTTTAGGAATTATTACAAAAAACACACCCGAACGGCTGACCTTTGACCTTTCCGAAGGTTGCACAGGTCTGAAACTCGGCAACCGGGATAAGCTTTAGTCCCTGATACACATACGGAGAAAACAGACTCCTGACTCAATGCCTTTAGGAATTATTACAAAAAACACACCCGAACGGCTGACCATTGACCTTTCCGAAGGTTGCACAGGTCTGGAACTCGGCACGCTAGATTAGCCTTAGTCCCTGATGCACATACGGAAAAATCAGACTCCTGGCTCAATGCCTTTAGGAATTATTACAAAAAACACACCCGAACGGCTGACCATTGACCTTTCCGAAGGTTGCACAGGTCTGAAACTCTGCACCCGGGATAAGCCTAAATCCCTGATACACATACGGAAAAATTTGACTCCTGGCTCAATGCCTTTAGGAATTATTACAAAAAACACACCCGAACGGCTGACCATTGACCTTTCCGAAGGTTGCACAGGTCTGAAACTTGGCACCCGGGATAAGCCTAAATCCCTGATACACATACGGAAAAGTCAGACTCCTGGCTAAATGCCTTTAGGAATTATTACAAAAAACACACCCGAACGGCTGACCATTGACCTTTCCGAAGGTTGCACAAGCCTGAAACTCTGCACCCGGGATAAGCCTAAATCCCTGATACACATACGGAAAAATCAGACTCCTGGCTCAATGCCTTTATGAATTATTACAAAAAACACACCCGAACGGCTGACCATTGACCTTTCCGAAGGTTGCACAGGTCTGAAACTCGGCTACCGGGATAAGCTTTGGTCCCTGATACACATACGGAAAAATCAGACTCCTGACTCAATGACTTTAGGAATTATTACAAAAAACACACCCGAACGACTGACTATTGACCTTTCCGAAGGTTGCACAGGTCTGAAACTCTGCACCCGGGATAGGCCTAAATCCCTGATACACATACAGAAAAATCAGAATCCTGGCTCAATGCCTTTAGGAATTATTACAAAAAACACACCCGAACGGCTGACCATTGACCTTTCCGAAGGTTGCACAGGTCTGGAACTCGGCACCCTAGATTAGCCTTAGTCCCTGATGCACATACGGAAAAATCAGACTCCTGGCTCAATGCCTTTAGGAATTATTACAAAAAACACACCCGAATGGCTGACTATTGACCTTTCCGAAGGTTGCACAGGTCTGAAACTCTGCACCCGGGATAGGCCTAAATCCCTGATACACATACGGAAAAATCAGACTCCTGGCTCAATGCCTTTAGGAATTATTACAAAAAACACACCCGAACGGCTGACCATTGACCTTTCCGAAGGTTGCACAGGTCTGAAACTCGGCACCCTGGATCAGCCTTAGTCCCTGATACACATACGGAAAAATCAGACTCCTGGCTCAATGCCTTTAGGAATTATTACAAAAAACACACCCGAACCGAACGGCTGACCATTGACCTTTTCAAAGGTTGCACAAGCCTGAAACTCTGCACCCGGGATAAGCCTAAATCCCTGATACACATACGGAAAAATCAGACTCCTGGCTCAATGCCTTTATGAATTATTACAAAAAACACACCCGAACGGCTGACCATTGACCTTTCCGAAGGTTGCACAGGTCTGAAACTCGGCTACTGGGAAAGCTTTAGTCCCTGATACACATACGGAAAAATCAGACTCCTGGCTCAATGCCTTTAGGAATTATTACAGAAAACACACCCGAACGGCTGACCATTGACTTTTCCGAAGGTTGCACAGGTCTGAAACTCGGCACCCGGGATAAGCCTAAATCCCTGATACACATACATTACATTACATTACATGTCATTTAGCAGACGCTTTTATCCAAAGCGACTTACAATAAGTGCATTTAAACATTTGGGTACAAATAAGAGCTAGTAGTAAGTAAGAGCTTCAAGTGAATCAAACTATGAAGTGCTAGTCATAAGTGCGATATATAGTTTTTTTTTTTTTTTTTTTTTTTTTTTTTTTTTTTCCGTCGTCGTTATCGTCTTAGTCGAGGTAGAGTCGGAAGAAATGTGTTTTTAGTCGGCGGCGGAAGATGTGGAGGCTTTCCGCTGTCCGGATGTCAATGGGGAGCTCGTTCCACCATTTGGGAGCGAGGACAGTGAACAGTCTCGAGTTCTGTAAATGCCTCTGCGATCCTCTCAGTGAGGGGGCAGCGAGCCGGTTTGCCGATGCAGAGCGAAGTGGGCGGGCTGGGGTGTAGGTTTTGATCATGTCCTGGATGTAGGCTGGACCGGATCCGTTTGTAGCATGGAACGCAAGCACTAGAGTCTTGAAGCGGATGCGAGCAGCTACAGGAAGCCAGTGAAGGGAGCGGAGGAGAGGTGTAGTGTGGGAGAATTTTGGTAAGTTGAAGACCAGTCGAGCTGCTGCATTCTGGATGAGTTGCAGGGGTCGTATGACACACGCAGGGAGACCAGCCAGGAGTGAGTTGCAGTAATCCAAGCGTGAGATGACAAGAGCCTGGACCAGAACCTGTGCCGCCTTCTGGGTTAGAAGAGGCCGTATCCTTCTGATGTTGTGCAACATGTATCTGCAAGATCGAGCTGTTGCAGCAATGTTGGCAGTGAGGGAGAGATGGTCATCAAGTGTCACACCCATACGGAAAAATCAGACTCCTGGCTCAATGCCTTTAGGAATTATTACAAAAAACACACCCGAACGGCTGACCATTGACCTTTCCGAAGGTTGCACAGGTCTGGAACTCGGCACCCTAGATTAGCCTTAGTCCCTGATGCACATACGGAAAAATCAGACTCCTGGCTCAATGCCTTTAGGAATTATTACAAAAAACACACCCGAACGGCTGACCTTTGACCTTTCCGAAGGTTGCACAGGTCTGAAACTCGGCAACCGGGATAAGCTTTAGTCCCTGATACACATACGGAGAAAACAGACTCCTGACTCAATGCCTTTAGGAATTATTACAAAAAACACACCCGAACGGCTGACCATTGACCTTTCCGAAGGTTGCACAGGTCTGGAACTCGGCACGCTAGATTAGCCTTAGTCCCTGATGCACATACGGAAAAATCAGACTCCTGGCTCAATGCCTTTAGGAATTATTACAAAAAACACACCCGAACGGCTGACCATTGACCTTTCCGAAGGTTGCACAGGTCTGAAACTCTGCACCCGGGATAAGCCTAAATCCCTGATACACATACGGAAAAATTTGACTCCTGGCTCAATGCCTTTAGGAATTATTACAAAAAACACACCCGAACGGCTGACCATTGACCTTTCCGAAGGTTGCACAGGTCTGAAACTTGGCACCCGGGATAAGCCTAAATCCCTGATACACATACGGAAAAGTCAGACTCCTGGCTAAATGCCTTTAGGAATTATTACAAAAAACACACCCGAACGGCTGACCATTGACCTTTCCGAAGGTTGCACAAGCCTGAAACTCTGCACCCGGGATAAGCCTAAATCCCTGATACACATACGGAAAAATCAGACTCCTGGCTCAATGCCTTTATGAATTATTACAAAAAACACACCCGAACGGCTGACCATTGACCTTTCCGAAGGTTGCACAGGTCTGAAACTCGGCTACCGGGATAAGCTTTGGTCCCTGATACACATACGGAAAAATCAGACTCCTGACTCAATGACTTTAGGAATTATTACAAAAAACACACCCGAACGACTGACTATTGACCTTTCCGAAGGTTGCACAGGTCTGAAACTCTGCACCCGGGATAGGCCTAAATCCCTGATACACATACAGAAAAATCAGAATCCTGGCTCAATGCCTTTAGGAATTATTACAAAAAACACACCCGAACGGCTGACCATTGACCTTTCCGAAGGTTGCACAGGTCTGGAACTCGGCACCCTAGATTAGCCTTAGTCCCTGATGCACATACGGAAAAATCAGACTCCTGGCTCAATGCCTTTAGGAATTATTACAAAAAACACACCCGAACGGCTGACCTTTGACCTTTCCGAAGGTTGCACAGGTCTGAAACTCGGCAACCGGGATAATCTTTAGTCCCTGATACACATACGGAGAAAACAGACTCCTGACTCAATGCCTTTAGGAATTATTACAAAAAACACACCCGAACGGCTGACCGTTGACCTTTCCGAAGGTTGCACAGGTCTGAAACTCTGCACCCGGGATAAGCCTAAATCCCTGATACACATACGGAAAAATCAGACTCCTGGCTCAATGCCTTTAGGAATTATTTAAAAAAACACACCCGAACGGCTGACCATTGACCTTTTCGAAGGTTGCACAAGCCTGAAACTCTGCACCCGGGATAAGCCTAAATCCCTGATACACATACGGAAAAATCAGACTCCTGGCTCAATGCCTTTATGAATTATTACAAAAAACACACCCGAACGGCTGACCATTGACCTTTCTGAAGGTTGCACAGGTCTGAAACTAGGCACCCGGGATAAGCCTAAATCCCTGATACACATACGGAAAAATCAGACTCCTGGCTCAATGCCTTTAGGAATTATTACAAAAAACACACCTGAACGGCTGACCATTGACCTTTCCGAAGGTTGCACAGGTCTGAAACGCGGCACCCTGGATCAGCCTTAGTCCCTGATACACATACAGAAAAATCAGACTCCTGGCTCAATGCCTTTAAGAATTATTACAAAAAACACACCCGAATGGCTGACCATTGACCTTTCCGAAGGTTGCACAAGCCTGAAACTCTGCACCCGGGATAAGCCTAAATCCCTGATACACATACGGAAAAATCAGACTCCTGGCTCAATGCCTTTAGGAATTATTACAAAAAACACACCCGAACGGCTGACCATTGACCTTTCCAAAGGTTGCACAGGTCTGGAACTCGGCACGCTAGATTAGCCTTAGTCCCTGATGCACATACGGAAAAATCAGACTCCTGGCTCAATGCCTTTAGGAATTATTACAAAAAACACACCCGAACGGCTGACCTTTGACCTTTCCGAAGGTTGCACAGGTCTGAAACTCGGCAACCGGGATAAGCTTTAGTCCCTGATACACATACGGAGAAAACAGACTCCTGACTAAATGCCTTTAGGAATTATTACAAAAAACACACCCGAACGGCTGACCATTGACCTTTCCGAAGGTTGCACAGGTCTGAAACTCTGCACCCGGGATAAGCCTAAATCCCTGATACACATACGGAAAAATCAGACTCCTGGCTCAATGCCTTTATGAATTATTACAAAAAACACACCCGAACGGCTGACCTTTGACCTTTCCGAAGGTTGCACAGGTCTGAAACTCGGCAACCGGGATAAGCTTTAGTCCCTGATACACATACGGAGAAAACAGACTCCTGACTCAATGCCTTTAGGAATTATTACAAAAAACACACCCGAACGGCTGACCTTTGACCTTTCCGAAGGTTGCACAGGTCTGAAACTCGGCAACCGGGATAAGCTTTAGTCCCTGATACACATACGGAGAAAACAGACTCCTGACTCAATGCCTTTAGGAATTATTACAAAAAACACACCCGAACGGCTGACCATTGACCTTTCCGAATGTTGCACAGGTCTGAAACTCTGCACCCGGGATAAGCCTAAATCCCTGATACACATACGGAAAAATCAGACTCCTGGCTCAATGCCTTTAGGAATTATTACAAAAAACACACCCGAACGGCTGACCTTTGACCTTTCCAAAGGTTGCACAGGTCTGAAACTCGGCAACCGGGATAAGCTTTAGTCCCTGATACACATACGGAGAAATCAGACTCCTGACTCAATGCCTTTAGGAATTATTAAAAAAAACACACCACAGCTGCTGACCTTTGACCTTTCCAAAGGTTGCACGGGTCTGAAACTCGGCACCCTGGATCAGCCTTAGTCCCTGATACACATACGGAAAAATCAGACTCCTGGCTCAATGCCTTTAGGAATTATTACAAAAAACACACCCGAACCGAACGGCTGACCATTGACCTTTTCAAAGGTTGCACAAGCCTGAAACTCTGCACCCGGGATAAGCCTAAATCCCTGATACACATACGGAAAAATCAGACTCCTGGCTCAATGCCTTTATGAATTATTACAAAAAACACACCCGAACGGCTGACCATTGACCTTTCCGAAGGTTGCACAGGTCTGAAACTCGGCTACTGGGAAAGCTTTAGTCCCTGATACACATACGGAAAAATCAGACTCCTGGCTCAATGCCTTTAGGAATTATTACAGAAAACACACCCGAACGGCTGACCATTGACTTTTCCGAAGGTTGCACAGGTCTGAAACTCGGCACCCTAGATTAGCCTTAGTCCCTGATGCACATACGGAAAAATCAGACTCCTGGCTCAATGCCTTTAGGAATTATTACAAAAAACACACCCGAACGGCTGACCTTTGACCTTTCCGAAGGTTGCACAGGTCTGAAACTCGGCAACCGGGATAAGCTTTAGTCCCTGATACACATACGGAGAAAACAGACTCCTGACTCAATGCCTTTAGGAATTATTACAAAAAACACACCCGAACGGCTGACCATTGACCTTTCTGAAGGTTGCACAGGTCTGAAACTAGGCACCCGGGATAAGCCTAAATCCCTGATACACATACGGAAAAATCAGACTCCTGGCTCAATGCCTTTAGGAATTATTACAAAAAACACACCTGAACGGCTGACCATTGACCTTTCCGAAGGTTGCACAGGTCTGAAACGCGGCACCCTGGATCAGCCTTAGTCCCTGATACACATACAGAAAAATCAGACTCCTGGCTCAATGCCTTTAAGAATTATTACAAAAAACACACCCGAATGGCTGACCATTGACCTTTCCGAAGGTTGCACAAGCCTGAAACTCTGCACCCGGGATAAGCCTAAATCCCTGATACACATACGGAAAAATCAGACTCCTGGCTCAATGCCTTTAGGAATTATTACAAAAAACACACCCGAACGGCTGACCATTGACCTTTCCAAAGGTTGCACAGGTCTGGAACTCGGCACGCTAGATTAGCCTTAGTCCCTGATGCACATACGGAAAAATCAGACTCCTGGCTCAATGCCTTTAGGAATTATTACAAAAAACACACCCGAACGGCTGACCTTTGACCTTTCCGAAGGTTGCACAGGTCTGAAACTCGGCAACCGGGATAAGCTTTAGTCCCTGATACACATACGGAGAAAACAGACTCCTGACTAAATGCCTTTAGGAATTATTACAAAAAACACACCCGAACGGCTGACCATTGACCTTTCCGAAGGTTGCACAGGTCTGAAACTCTGCACCCGGGATAAGCCTAAATCCCTGATACACATACGGAAAAATCAGACTCCTGGCTCAATGCCTTTATGAATTATTACAAAAAACACACCCGAACGGCTGACCTTTGACCTTTCCGAAGGTTGCACAGGTCTGAAACTCGGCAACCGGGATAAGCTTTAGTCCCTGATACACATACGGAGAAAACAGACTCCTGACTCAATGCCTTTAGGAATTATTACAAAAAACACACCCGAACGGCTGACCTTTGACCTTTCCGAAGGTTGCACAGGTCTGAAACTCGGCAACCGGGATAAGCTTTAGTCCCTGATACACATACGGAGAAAACAGACTCCTGACTCAATGCCTTTAGGAATTATTACAAAAAACACACCCGAACGGCTGACCATTGACCTTTCCGAATGTTGCACAGGTCTGAAACTCTGCACCCGGGATAAGCCTAAATCCCTGATACACATACGGAAAAATCAGACTCCTGGCTCAATGCCTTTAGGAATTATTACAAAAAACACACCCGAACGGCTGACCTTTGACCTTTCCAAAGGTTGCACAGGTCTGAAACTCGGCAACCGGGATAAGCTTTAGTCCCTGATACACATACGGAGAAATCAGACTCCTGACTCAATGCCTTTAGGAATTATTAAAAAAAACACACCACAGCTGCTGACCTTTGACCTTTCCAAAGGTTGCACGGGTCTGAAACTCGGCACCCTGGATCAGCCTTAGTCCCTGATACACATACGGAAAAATCAGACTCCTGGCTCAATGCCTTTAGGAATTATTACAAAAAACACACCCGAACCGAACGGCTGACCATTGACCTTTTCAAAGGTTGCACAAGCCTGAAACTCTGCACCCGGGATAAGCCTAAATCCCTGATACACATACGGAAAAATCAGACTCCTGGCTCAATGCCTTTATGAATTATTACAAAAAACACACCCGAACGGCTGACCATTGACCTTTCCGAAGGTTGCACAGGTCTGAAACTCGGCTACTGGGAAAGCTTTAGTCCCTGATACACATACGGAAAAATCAGACTCCTGGCTCAATGCCTTTAGGAATTATTACAGAAAACACACCCGAACGGCTGACCATTGACTTTTCCGAAGGTTGCACAGGTCTGAAACTCGGCACCCTAGATTAGCCTTAGTCCCTGATGCACATACGGAAAAATCAGACTCCTGGCTCAATGCCTTTAGGAATTATTACAAAAAACACACCCGAACGGCTGACCTTTGACCTTTCCGAAGGTTGCACAGGTCTGAAACTCGGCAACCGGGATAAGCTTTAGTCCCTGATACACATACGGAGAAAACAGACTCCTGACTCAATGCCTTTAGGAATTATTACAAAAAACACACCCGAACGGCTGACCATTGACCTTTCCGAAGGTTGCACAGGTCTGGAACTCGGCACGCTAGATAAGCCTTAGTCCCTGATGCACATACGGAAAAATCAGACTCCTGGCTCAATGCCTTTAGGAATTATTACAAAAAACACACCCGAACGGCTGACCATTGACCTTTCCGAAGGTTGCACAGGTCTGAAACTCTGCACCCGGGATAAGCCTAAATCCCTGATACACATACGGAAAAATTTGACTCCTGGCTCAATGCCTTTAGGAATTATTACAAAAAACACACCCGAACGGCTGACCATTGACCTTTCCGAAGGTTGCACAGGTCTGAAACTTGGCACCCGGGATAAGCCTAAATCCCTGATACACATACGGAAAAGTCAGACTCCTGGCTAAATGCCTTTAGGAATTATTACAAAAAACACACCCGAACGGCTGACCATTGACCTTTCCGAAGGTTGCACAAGCCTGAAACTCTGCACCCGGGATAAGCCTAAATCCCTGATACACATACGGAAAAATCAGACTCCTGGCTCAATGCCTTTATGAATTATTACAAAAAACACACCCGAACGGCTGACCATTGACCTTTCCGAAGGTTGCACAGGTCTGAAACTCGGCTACCGGGATAAGCTTTGGTCCCTGATACACATACGGAAAAATCAGACTCCTGACTCAATGACTTTAGGAATTATTACAAAAAACACACCCGAACGACTGACTATTGACCTTTCCGAAGGTTGCACAGGTCTGAAACTCTGCACCCGGGATAGGCCTAAATCCCTGATACACATACAGAAAAATCAGAATCCTGGCTCAATGCCTTTAGGAATTATTACAAAAAACACACCCGAACGGCTGACCATTGACCTTTCCGAAGGTTGCACAGGTCTGGAACTCGGCACCCTAGATTAGCCTTAGTCCCTGATGCACATACGGAAAAATCAGACTCCTGGCTCAATGCCTTTAGGAATTATTACAAAAAACACACCCGAACGGCTGACCTTTGACCTTTCCGAAGGTTGCACAGGTCTGAAACTCGGCAACCGGGATAATCTTTAGTCCCTGATACACATACGGAGAAAACAGACTCCTGACTCAATGCCTTTAGGAATTATTACAAAAAACACACCCGAACGGCTGACCATTGACCTTTCCGAAGGTTGCACAGGTCTGAAACTCTGCACCCGGGATAAGCCTAAATCCCTGATACACATACGGAAAAATCAGACTCCTGGCTCAATGCCTTTAGGAATTATTTAAAAAAACACACCCGAACGGCTGACCATTGACCTTTTCGAAGGTTGCACAAGCCTGAAACTCTGCACCCGGGATAAGCCTAAATCCCTGATACACATACGGAAAAATCAGACTCCTGGCTCAATGCCTTTATGAATTATTACAAAAAACACACCCGAACGGCTGACCATTGACCTTTCCGAAGGTTGCACAGGTCTGAAACTCGGCACCCGGGATAAGCCTAAATCCCTGATACACATACGGAAAAATCAGACTCCTGGCTCAATGCCTTTAGGAATTATTACAAAAAACACACCTGAACGGCTGACCATTGACCTTTCCGAAGGTTGCACAGGTCTGAAACGCGGCACCCTGGATCAGCCTTAGTCCCTGATACACATACAGAAAAATCAGACTCCTGGCTCAATGCCTTTAAGAATTATTACAAAAAACACACCCGAATGGCTGACCATTGACCTTTCCGAAGGTTGCACAAGCCTGAAACTCTGCACCCGGGATAAGCCTAAATGCCTGATACACATACGGAAAAATCAGACTCCTGGCTCAATGCCTTTAGGAATTATTACAAAAAACACACCCGAACGGCTGACCATTGACCTTTCCGAAGGTTGCACAGGTCTGAAACTCTGCACCCGGGATAAGCCTAAATCCCTAATACACATACGGAAAAATCAGACTCCTGGCTCAATGCCTTTAGGAATTATTTCAAAAAACACACCCGAACGGCTGACCATTGACCTTTTCAAAGGTTGCACAAGCCTGAAACTCTGCACCCGGGATAAGACTAAATCCCTGATACACATACGGAAAGATCAGACTCCTGACTCAATGCCTTTAGGAATTATTACAAAAAACACACCGGAACGGCTGACCATTGACCTTTCCCAAGGTTGCACAGGTCTGAAACTCGGCAACCGGGATAAGCTTTAGTCCCTGATACACATACGGAGAAAACAGACTCCTGACTAAATGCCTTTAGGAATTATTACAAAAAACACACCCGAACGGCTGACCATTGACCTTTCCGAAGGTTGCACAGGTCTGAAACTCTGCACCCGGGATAAGCCTAAATCCCTGATACACATACGGAAAAATCAGACTCCTGGCTCAATGCCTTTATGAATTATTACAAAAAACACACCCGAACGGCTGACCTTTGACCTTTCCGAAGGTTGCACAGGTCTGAAACTCGGCAACCGGGATAAGCTTTAGTCCCTGATACACATACGGAGAAAACAGACTCCTGACTCAATGCCTTTAGGAATTATTACAAAAAACACACCCGAACGGCTGACCTTTGACCTTTCCGAAGGTTGCACAGGTCTGAAACTCGGCAACCGGGATAAGCTTTAGTCCCTGATACACATACGGAGAAAACAGACTCCTGACTCAATGCCTTTAGGAATTATTACAAAAAACACACCCGAACGGCTGACCATTGACCTTTCCGAATGTTGCACAGGTCTGAAACTCTGCACCCGGGATAAGCCTAAATCCCTGATACACATACGGAAAAATCAGACTCCTGGCTCAATGCCTTTAGGAATTATTACAAAAAACACACCCGAACGGCTGACCTTTGACCTTTCCAAAGGTTGCACAGGTCTGAAACTCGGCAACCGGGATAAGCTTTAGTCCCTGATACACATACGGAGAAATCAGACTCCTGACTCAATGCCTTTAGGAATTATTAAAAAAAACACACCACAGCTGCTGACCTTTGACCTTTCCAAAGGTTGCACGGGTCTGAAACTCGGTACCCTGGATCAGCCAGGAGTCCCTGATACACATACGGAGAAATCAGCATCCGGGCTCATTGCCTTTAGTTATTATTGAAGAAAAGACAGTTTCCCACCTTTCTTACGTTTGAATTTTACAGACTGTGTTTTTGGCAGTTTTTTTTGGCCAGGGGGAAAAAAGCCCAAAGTCCTGTGTCCAAAAACTGTAAATCAGGTCATGTCAGACTCTATACAGTCTTAGACTCTTTGGCCAGAGTGGAAGTTTTGGAGGAACTACATTTCTACAGGTCGCAGGAGTGTGAATATTTCATATGTCGTTTGGGGTCCCAAGACGAGCGGAACGACGAGGGTACATTAGTATATCTTATAAGATGTTAACTTTATTTGTGAGGTTTATGTTATGGGACAGTAGAAAATGAAAAAAAATCAGAAAACAGTCGTATTCCAGCTGAATGCGCACAAAAACAGACACAAATAGAAAAACACATCCAAACAGTGAAATCATTGCAAAATCAAACACTGAGGGTACCGAAGAATAACTTATAAGATGTTAACTTTATTTGTGAGGTTTATGTTATGGGACAGTAGAAAAATTAAAAAAAATCAGAAAACAATCGTATTCCAGCTGAATATGCGCACAAAAAAAGACAAAAATAGAAAAACACATTCAAACAGTGAAATCATTGCAAAATCAAACACTGAAGGTATATAACTGTATCTTATGAGATGTTAACTTTATTTGTGAGGTTTATGTTATGGGACAGTAGAAAAATGAAAAAAAATCAGAAAACAATCGTATTCCAGCTGAATGCGCACAAAAACAGAAAAAAATAGAAAAACACATTCAAACAGTGAAATCATTGCAAAATCAAACACTGAAGGTATATAACTGTATCTTATGAGATGTTAACTTTATTTGTGAGGTTTATGTTATGGGACAATAAAAAAATTTAAAAAATCAGAAAACAGCCGTATCCCTGCTGAATGCACACAAAAACAGAGACAAATAGAAAAACACATCCAAACAGTGAAATCATTGCAAAATCAAACACTGAAGGTATATAACTATATCTTATAAGATTTTAACTTTATTTGTGAGGTTTATGTAATGGGACAGTAGAAAATGAAAAAAAATCAGAAAACAGTCGTATTCCAGCTGAATGCGCACAAAAACAGACACAAATAGAAAAACACATTCAAACAGTGAAATCATTGCAAAATCAAACACTGAGGGTACAGAACTAAATCTTTTAAGATGTTAACTTAATTTGTGAGGTTTATGTTATGGGACAGCAGAAAAATTAAAAAAATAAGAAAACAGTCGTATTCCAGCTGAATGCGCACAAAAACAGACAAAAATAGAAAAACACATTCAAACAGTGAGATCATTGCAAAATCAAACACTGAAGGCATATAACTATATCTTATAAGATTTTAACTTTATTTGTGAGGTTTATGTTATGGGACAGTAGAAAATTGAAAAAAATCAGAAAACAGCCGTATACTTGCTGAATGTGCACAAAAACAGACACAAATAGAAAAACACATCCAAACAGTGAAATCATTACAAAATCAAACACTGAGGTTACAGAAGTATATCTTATTAGATTTTAACTTTATTTGTGAGGTCTATGTTATGGGACAGTAGAAAATTGAAAAAAATCAGAAAACGGCCGTATACTTGCTGAATGTGCACAAAACAGACACAAATAGAAAAACACATCCAAACAGTGAAATCATTGCAAAATCAAACACTGAGGGTACAGAAGTATATCTTATAAGATGTTAACTTTATTTGTGAGGTTTATGTTATGCGACAGTAGAAAATTGAAAAAAATCAGAAAACAGCCGTATACTTGCTGAATGTGCACAAAAACAGACACAAATAGAAAAACACATCCAAACAGTGAAATCATTGCAAAATCAAACACTGAAGGCATATAACTATATCTTATAAGATGTTAACTTTATTTGTGAGGTTTATGTTATGCGACAGTAGAAAATTGAAAAAAATCAGAAAACAGCCGTATACTTGCTGAATGTGCACAACAAAAGACACAAATAGAAAAACACATCCAAACAGTGAAATCATTGCAAAATCAAACACTGAAGGCATATAACTATATCTTATAAGATGTTAACTTTATTTGTGAGGTTTATGTTATGCGACAGTAGAAAATTGAAAAAAATCAGAAAACAGCCGTATACTTGCTGAATGTGCACAACAAAAGACACAAATAGAAAAACACATCCAAACAGTGAAATCATTGCAAAATCAAACACTGAAGGCATATAACTATATCTTATAAGATGTTAACTTTATTGGTGAGGTTTATGTTATGCGACAGTAGAAAATTGAAAAAAATCAGAAAACAGCCGTATACTTGCTGAATGTGCACAACAAAAGACACAAATAGAAAAACACATCCAAACAGTGAAATCATTGCAAAATCAAACCCTGAAGGCATATAACTATATCTTATAAGATTTTAACTTTATTTGTGAGGTTTATATTATGGGACAGTAGAAAATTGAAAAAAATCAGAAAACAGCCGTATACTTGCTGAATGTGCACAAAAACAGACACAAATAGAAAAACACATCCAAACAGTGAAATCATTGCAAAATCAAACACTGAAGGCATATAACTATATCTTATAAGATTTTAACTTTATTTGTGAGGTTTATGTTATGGGACAGTAGAAAATTGAAAAAAATCAGAAAACAGCCGTATACTTGCTGAATGTGCACAAAACAGACACAAATAGAAAAACACATCCAAACAGTGAAATCATTGCAAAATCAAACACTGAAGGTATATAACTGTATCTTATGAGATGTTAACTTTATTTGTGAGGTTTATGTTATGGGACAATAAAAAAATTTAAAAAATCAGAAAACAGCCGTATCCCTGCTGAATGCACACAAAAACAGAGACAAATAGAAAAACACATCCAAACAGTGAAATCATTGCAAAATCAAACACTGAAGGTATATAACTATATCTTATAAGATTTTAACTTTATTTGTGAGGTTTATGTAATGGGACAGTAGAAAATGAAAAAAAATCAGAAAACAGTCGTATTCCAGCTGAATGCGCACAAAAACAGACACAAATAGAAAAACACATTCAAACAGTGAAATCATTGCAAAATCAAACACTGAGGGTACAGAACTAAATCTTTTAAGATGTTAACTTAATTTGTGAGGTTTATGTTATGGGACAGCAGAAAAATTAAAAAAATCAGAAAACAGTCGTATTCCAGCTGAATGCGCACAAAAACAGACAAAAATAGAAAAACACATTCAAACAGTGAGATCATTGCAAAATCAAACACTGAAGGCATATAACTATATCTTATAAGATTTTAACTTTATTTGTGAGGTTTATGTTATGGGACAGTAGAAAATTGAAAAAAATCAGAAAAGAGCCGTATACTTGCTGAATGTGCACAAAAACAGACACAAATAGAAAAACACATCCAAACAGTGAAATCATTACAAAATCAAACACTGAGGTTACAGAAGTATATCTTATTAGATTTTAACTTTATTTGTGAGGTCTATGTTATGGGACAGTAGAAAATTGAAAAAAATCAGAAAACGGCCGTATACTTGCTGAATGTGCACAAAACAGACACAAATAGAAAAACACATCCAAACAGTGAAATCATTGCAAAATCAAACACTGAGGGTACAGAAGTATATCTTATAAGATGTTAACTTTATTTGTGAGGTTTATGTTATGCGACAGTAGAAAATTGAAAAAAATCAGAAAACAGCCGTATACTTGCTGAATGTGCACAAAAACAGACACAAATAGAAAAACACATCCAAACAGTGAAATCATTGCAAAATCAAACACTGAAGGCATATAACTATATCTTATAAGATGTTAACTTTATTTGTGAGGTTTATGTTATGCGACAGTAGAAAATTGAAAAAAATCAGAAAACAGCCGTATACTTGCTGAATGTGCACAACAAAAGACACAAATAGAAAAACACATCCAAACAGTGAAATCATTGCAAAATCAAACACTGAAGGCATATAACTATATCTTATAAGATGTTAACTTTATTTGTGAGGTTTATGTTATGCGACAGTAGAAAATTGAAAAAAATCAGAAAACAGCCGTATACTTGCTGAATGTGCACAACAAAAGACACAAATAGAAAAACACATCCAAACAGTGAAATCATTGCAAAATCAAACACTGAAGGCATATAACTATATCTTATAAGATGTTAACTTTATTGGTGAGGTTTATGTTATGCGACAGTAGAAAATTGAAAAAAATCAGAAAACAGCCGTATACTTGCTGAATGTGCACAACAAAAGACACAAATAGAAAAACACATCCAAACAGTGAAATCATTGCAAAATCAAACCCTGAAGGCATATAACTATATCTTATAAGATTTTAACTTTATTTGTGAGGTTTATATTATGGGACAGTAGAAAATTGAAAAAAATCAGAAAACAGCCGTATACTTGCTGAATGTGCACAAAAACAGACACAAATAGAAAAACACATCCAAACAGTGAAATCATTGCAAAATCAAACACTGAAGGCATATAACTATATCTTATAAGATTTTAACTTTATTTGTGAGGTTTATGTTATGGGACAGTAGAAAATTGAAAAAAATCAGAAAACAGCCGTATACTTGCTGAATGTGCACAAAACAGACACAAATAGAAAAACACATCCAAACAGTGAAATCATTGCAAAATCAAACACTGACGGCATATAACTATATCTTATAAGATGTTAACTTTATTTATCAGGTTTATGTGACGGGACAATAGAAAATTGAAAAAAATCAGAAAACAGCCGTATACTTGCTGAATGTGCACAACAAAAGACACAAATAGAAAAACACATCCAAACAGTGAAATCATTGCAAAATCAAACACTGAAGGCATATAACTATATCTTATAAGATGTTAACTTTATTTGTGAGGTTTATGTTATGCGACAGTAGAAAATTGAAAAAAATCAGAAAACAGCCGTATACTTGCTGAATGTGCACAACAAAAGACACAAATAGAAAAACACATCCAAACAGTGAAATCATTGCAAAATCAAACACTGAAGGCATATAACTATATCTTATAAGATGTTAACTTTATTTGTGAGGTTTATGTTATGCGACAGTAGAAAATTGAAAAAAATCAGAAAACAGCCGTATACTTGCTGAATGTGCACAACAAAAGACACAAATAGAAAAACACATCCAAACAGTGAAATCATTGCAAAATCAAACACTGACGGCATATAACTATATCTTATAAGATTTTAACTTTATTTGTGAGGTTT
The DNA here is from genome assembly GCF_958295425.1 of Solea solea. Classification (NCBI taxonomy): domain Eukaryota; kingdom Metazoa; phylum Chordata; class Actinopteri; order Pleuronectiformes; family Soleidae; genus Solea; species Solea solea. The sequence goes on from NC_081146.1 coordinate 88,909, forward strand.
ATGTTATGGGACAGCAGAAAATTGAAAAAAATCAGAAAACATCCGTATACTTGATGAATGTGGACAAAAACAGACACAAATAGAAAAACACATCCAAACAGTGAAATCATTGCAAAATCAAACACTGAAGGCATATAACTATATCTTATAAGATTTTTACTTTATTTGTGAGGTTTATGTTATGGGACAGTAGAAAATTGAAAAAAATCTGAAAACAGCCGTATACTTGCTGAATGTGCACAAAAACAGACACAAATAGAAAAACACATCCAAACAGTGAAATCATTGCAAAATCAAACACTGAAGGCATATAACTATATCTTATAAGATTTTAACTTTATTTGTGAGGTTTATGTTATGGGACAGTAGAAAATTGAAAAAAATCTGAAAACAGCCGTATACTTGCTGAATGTGCACAAAACAGACACAAATAGAAAAACACATCCAAACAGTGAAATCATTGCAAAATCAAACACTGACAGCATATAACTATATCTGATAAGATGTTAACTTTATTTATCAGGTTTATGTTACGGGACAATAGAAAATTGAAAAAAATCAGAAAACAGCCGTATACTTGCTGAATGTGCACAAAACAGACACAAATAGAAAAGCACATCCAAACAGTGAAATCATTGCAAAATCAAACACTGAGGGTACAGAAGTATATCTTATAAGATGTTAACTTTATTTGTGAGGTTTATGTTATGCGACAGTAGAAAATTGAAAAAAATCAGAAAACAGCCGTATACTTGCTGAATGCGCACAAAAAACAGACACAAATAGAAAAACACATCCAAACAGTGATATCATTGCAAAATCAAACACTGACGGCATATAACTATATCTTATAAGATTTTAACTTTATTTGTGAGGTTTATGTTATGGGACAGCAGAAAATTGAAAAAAATCAGAAAACATCCGTATACTTGATGAATGTGGACAAAAACAGACACAAATAGAAAAACACATCCAAACAGTGAAATCATTGCAAAATCAAACACTGAAGGCATATAACTATATCTTATAAGATTTTTACTTTATTTGTGAGGTTTATGTTATGGGACAGTAGAAAATTGAAAAAAATCAGAAAACAGCCGTATACTTGCTGAATGTGCACAAAAACAGACACAAATAGAAAAACACATCCAAACAGTGAAATCATTGCAAAATCAAACACTGAAGGCATATAACTATATCTTATAAGATGTTAACTTTATTTGTGAGGTTTATGTTATGCGACAGTAGAAAATTGAAAAAAATCAGAAAACAGCCGTATACTTGCTGAATGTGCACAACAAAAGACACAAATAGAAAAACACATCCAAACAGTGAAATCATTGCAAAATCAAACACTGAGGGTACAGAAGTATATCTTATAAGATGTTAACTTTATTTGTGAGGTTTATGTTATGGGACAGTAGAAAATTGAAAAAAATCAGAAAACAGTCGATACTTGCTGAATGTGCACAACAAAAGACACAAATAGAAAAACACATCCAAACAGTGAAATCATTGCAAAATCAAACACTGAGGGTACAGAAGTATATCTTATAAGATGTTAACTTTATTTGTGAGGTTTATGTTATGGGATAGTAGAAAATTGAAAAAAATCAGAAAACAGCCGTATACTTGCTGAATGCGCACAAAAACAGACACAAATAGAAAAAAACATACAAACAGTGAAATCATTGCAAAATCAAACACTGAAGGCATATAACTATATCTTAAAAGATGTTAACTTTATTTGTGAGGTTTATGTTATGGGACAGTAGAAAATTGAAAAAAATCAGAAAACAGCCGTATACTTGCTGAATGTGCACAACAAAAGACACAAATAGAAAAACACATCCAAACAGTGAAATCATTGCAAAATCAAACACTGAAGGCATATAACTATATCTTATAAGATGTTAACTTTATTTGTGAGGTTTATGTTATGCGACAGTAGAAAATTGAAAAAAATCAGAAAACAGCCGTGTACTTGCTGAATGTGCACAACAAAAGACACAAATAGAAAAACACATCCAAACAGTGAAATCATTGCAAAATCAAACCCTGAAGGCATATAACTATATCTTATAAGATTTTAACTTTATTTGTGAGGTTTATATTATGGGACAGTAGAAAATTGAAAAAAATCAGAAAACAGCCGTATACTTGCTGAATGTGCACAAAAACAGACACAAATAGAAAAACACATCCAAACAGTGAAATCATTGCAAAATCAAACACTGAAGGCATGTAACTATATCTTATAAGATTTTAACTTTATGTGTGAGGTTTATGTTATGGGACAGTAGAAAATTGAAAAAAATCAGAAAACAGCCGTATACTTGCTGAATGTGCACAAAAACAGACACAAATAGAAAAACACATCCAAACAGTGAAATCATTGCAAAATCAAACACTGAGGTTACAGAAGTATATCTTATAAGATGTTAACTTTATTTGTGAGGTTTATGTTATGGGACAGTAGAAAATTGAAAAAAATCAGAAAACAGCCGTATACTTGCTGAATGCGCACAAAAACAGACACAAATAGAAAAACACATCCAAACAGTGAAATCATTGCAAAATCAAACACTGACGGCATATAACTATATCTTATAAGATTTTAACTTTATTTGTGAGGTTTATGTTATGGGACAGCAGAAAATTGAAAAAAATCAGAAAACATCCGTATACTTGATGAATGTGGACAAAAACAGACACAAATAGAAAAACACATCCAAACAGTGAAATCATTGCAAAATCAAACACTGAAGGCATATAACTATATCTTATAAGATTTTTACTTTATTTGTGAGGTTTATGTTATGGGACAGTAGAAAATTGAAAAAAATCTGAAAACAGCCGTATACTTGCTGAATGTGCACAAAAACAGACACAAATAGAAAAACACATCCAAACAGTGAAATCATTGCAAAATCAAACCCTGAAGGCATATAACTATATCTTATAAGATTTTAACTTTATTTGTGAGGTTTATATTATGGGACAGTAGAAAATTGAAAAAAATCAGAAAACAGCCGTATACTTGCTGAATGTGCACAAAAACAGACACAAATAGAAAAACACATCCAAACAGTGAAATCATTGCAAAATCAAACACTGAAGGCATATAACTATATCTTATAAGATTTTAACTTTATGTGTGAGGTTTATGTTATGGGACAGTAGAAAATTGAAAAAAATCAGAAAACAGCCGTATACTTGCTGAATGTGCACAAAAACAGACACAAATAGAAAAACACATCCAAACAGTGAAATCATTGCAAAATCAAACACTGAGGTTACAGAAGTATATCTTATAAGATGTTAACTTTATTTGTGAGGTTTATGTTATGGGACAGTAGAAAATTGAAAAAAATCAGAAAACAGCCGTATACTTGCTGAATGCGCACAAAAACAGACACAAATAGAAAAACACATCCAAACAGTGAAATCATTGCAAAATCAAACACTGACGGCATATAACTATATCTTATAAGATTTTTACTTTATTTGTGAGGTTTATGTTATGGGACAGTAGAAAATTGAAAAAAATCTGAAAACAGCCGTATACTTGCTGAATGTGCACAAAAACAGACACAAATAGAAAAACACATCCAAACAGTGAAATCATTGCAAAATCAAACACTGAAGGCATATAACTATATCTTATAAGATTTTAACTTTATTTGTGAGGTTTATGTTATGGGACAGTAGAAAATTGAAAAAAATCTGAAAACAGCCGTATACTTGCTGAATGTGCACAAAACAGACACAAATAGAAAAACACATCCAAACAGTGAAATCATTGCAAAATCAAACACTGAGGGTACAGAAGTATATCTTATAAGATGTTAACTTTATTTGTGAGGTTTATGTTTTGCGACAGTAGAAAATTGAAAAAAATCAGAAAACAGCCGTATACTTGCTGAATATGCACAAAACAGACACAAATAGAAAAACACATCCAAACAGTGAAATCATTGCAAAATCAAACACTGAAGGCATATAACTATATCTTATAAGATGTTAACTTTATTTATGAGGTTAATGTTACGGGACAATAGAAAATTAAAAAAAATCAGAAAACAGCCGTATACTTGCTGAATGCGCACAAAAACAGACACAAATAGAAAAACACATCCAAACAGTGATATCATTGCAAAATCAAACACTGAGGTTACAGAAGTATATCTTATAAGATGTTAACTTTATTTATGAGGTTTATGTTATGCGACAGTAGAAAATTGAAAAAAATCAGAAAACAGCCGTATACTTGCTGAATGTGCACAACAAAAGACACAAATAGAAAAACACATCCAAACAGTGAAATCATTGCAAAATCAAACCCTGAAGGCATATAACTATATCTTATAAGATTTTAACTTTATTTGTGAGGTTTATATTATGGGACAGTAGAAAATTGAAAAAAATCAGAAAACAGCCGTATACTTGCTGAATGTGCACAAAAACAGACACAAATAGAAAAACACATCCAAACAGTGAAATCATTGCAAAATCAAACACTGAAGGCATATAACTATATCTTATAAGATTTTAACTTTATTTGTGAGGTTTATGTTATGGGACAGTAGAAAATTGAAAAAAATCAGAAAACAGCCGTATACTTGCTGAATGTGCACAAAACAGACACAAATAGAAAAACACATCCAAACAGTGAAATCATTGCAAAATCAAACACTGACGGCATATAACTATATCTTATAAGATGTTAACTTTATTTATCAGGTTTATGTGACGGGACAATAGAAAATTGAAAAAAATCAGAAAACAGCCGTATACTTGCTGAATGTGCACAACAAAAGACACAAATAGAAAAACACATCCAAACAGTGAAATCATTGCAAAATCAAACACTGAAGGCATATAACTATATCTTATAAGATGTTAACTTTATTTGTGAGGTTTATGTTATGCGACAGTAGAAAATTGAAAAAAATCAGAAAACAGCCGTATACTTGCTGAATGTGCACAACAAAAGACACAAATAGAAAAACACATCCAAACAGTGAAATCATTGCAAAATCAAACACTGAAGGCATATAACTATATCTTATAAGATGTTAACTTTATTTGTGAGGTTTATGTTATGCGACAGTAGAAAATTGAAAAAAATCAGAAAACAGCCGTATACTTGCTGAATGTGCACAACAAAAGACACAAATAGAAAAACACATCCAAACAGTGAAATCATTGCAAAATCAAACACTGACGGCATATAACTATATCTTATAAGATTTTAACTTTATTTGTGAGGTTTATGTTATGGGACAGCAGAAAACTGAAAAAAATCAGAAAACATCCGTATACTTGATGAATGTGGACAAAAACAGACACAAATAGAAAAACACATCCAAACAGTGAAATCATTGCAAAATCAAACACTGAAGGCATATAACTATATCTTATAAGATTTTTACTTTATTTGTGAGGTTTATGTTATGGGACAGTAGAAAATTGAAAAAAATCTGAAAACAGCCGTATACTTGCTGAATGTGCACAAAAACAGACACAAATAGAAAAACACATCCAAACAGTGAAATCATTGCAAAATCAAACACTGAAGGCATATAACTATATCTTATAAGATTTTAACTTTATTTGTGAGGTTTATGTTATGGGACAGTAGAAAATTGAAAAAAATCTGAAAACAGCCGTATACTTGCTGAATGTGCACAAAACAGACACAAATAGAAAAACACATCCAAACAGTGAAATCATTGCAAAATCAAACACTGACAGCATATAACTATATCTGATAAGATGTTAACTTTATTTATCAGGTTTATGTTACGGGACAATAGAAAATTGAAAAAAATCAGAAAACAGCCGTATACTTGCTGAATGTGCACAAAACAGACACAAATAGAAAAGCACATCCAAACAGTGAAATCATTGCAAAATCAAACACTGAGGGTACAGAAGTATATCTTATAAGATGTTAACTTTATTTGTGAGGTTTATGTTATGCGACAGTAGAAAATTGAAAAAAATCAGAAAACAGCCGTATACTTGCTGAATGCGCACAAAAAACAGACACAAATAGAAAAACACATCCAAACAGTGATATCATTGCAAAATCAAACACTGACGGCATATAACTATATCTTATAAGATTTTAACTTTATTTGTGAGGTTTATGTTATGGGACAGCAGAAAATTGAAAAAAATCAGAAAACATCCGTATACTTGATGAATGTGGACAAAAACAGACACAAATAGAAAAACACATCCAAACAGTGAAATCATTGCAAAATCAAACACTGAAGGCATATAACTATATCTTATAAGATTTTTACTTTATTTGTGAGGTTTATGTTATGGGACAGTAGAAAATTGAAAAAAATCAGAAAACAGCCGTATACTTGCTGAATGTGCACAAAAACAGACACAAATAGAAAAACACATCCAAACAGTGAAATCATTGCAAAATCAAACACTGAAGGCATATAACTATATCTTATAAGATGTTAACTTTATTTGTGAGGTTTATGTTATGCGACAGTAGAAAATTGAAAAAAATCAGAAAACAGCCGTATACTTGCTGAATGTGCACAACAAAAGACACAAATAGAAAAACACATCCAAACAGTGAAATCATTGCAAAATCAAACACTGAGGGTACAGAAGTATATCTTATAAGATGTTAACTTTATTTGTGAGGTTTATGTTATGGGACAGTAGAAAATTGAAAAAAATCAGAAAACAGTCGATACTTGCTGAATGTGCACAACAAAAGACACAAATAGAAAAACACATCCAAACAGTGAAATCATTGCAAAATCAAACACTGAGGGTACAGAAGTATATCTTATAAGATGTTAACTTTATTTGTGAGGTTTATGTTATGGGATAGTAGAAAATTGAAAAAAATCAGAAAACAGCCGTATACTTGCTGAATGCGCACAAAAACAGACACAAATAGAAAAAAACATACAAACAGTGAAATCATTGCAAAATCAAACACTGAAGGCATATAACTATATCTTAAAAGATGTTAACTTTATTTGTGAGGTTTATGTTATGGGACAGTAGAAAATTGAAAAAAATCAGAAAACAGCCGTATACTTGCTGAATGTGCACAACAAAAGACACAAATAGAAAAACACATCCAAACAGTGAAATCATTGCAAAATCAAACACTGAAGGCATATAACTATATCTTATAAGATGTTAACTTTATTTGTGAGGTTTATGTTATGCGACAGTAGAAAATTGAAAAAAATCAGAAAACAGCCGTATACTTGCTGAATGTGCACAACAAAAGACACAAATAGAAAAACACATCCAAACAGTGAAATCATTGCAAAATCAAACCCTGAAGGCATATAACTATATCTTATAAGATTTTAACTTTATTTGTGAGGTTTATATTATGGGACAGTAGAAAATTGAAAAAAATCAGAAAACAGCCGTATACTTGCTGAATGTGCACAAAAACAGACACAAATAGAAAAACACATCCAAACAGTGAAATCATTGCAAAATCAAACACTGAAGGCATGTAACTATATCTTATAAGATTTTAACTTTATGTGTGAGGTTTATGTTATGGGACAGTAGAAAATTGAAAAAAATCAGAAAACAGCCGTATACTTGCTGAATGTGCACAAAAACAGACACAAATAGAAAAACACATCCAAACAGTGAAATCATTGCAAAATCAAACACTGAGGTTACAGAAGTATATCTTATAAGATGTTAACTTTATTTGTGAGGTTTATGTTATGGGACAGTAGAAAATTGAAAAAAATCAGAAAACAGCCGTATACTTGCTGAATGCGCACAAAAACAGACACAAATAGAAAAACACATCCAAACAGTGAAATCATTGCAAAATCAAACACTGACGGCATATAACTATATCTTATAAGATTTTAACTTTATTTGTGAGGTTTATGTTATGGGACAGCAGAAAATTGAAAAAAATCAGAAAACATCCGTATACTTGATGAATGTGGACAAAAACAGACACAAATAGAAAAACACATCCAAACAGTGAAATCATTGCAAAATCAAACACTGAAGGCATATAACTATATCTTATAAGATTTTTACTTTATTTGTGAGGTTTATGTTATGGGACAGTAGAAAATTGAAAAAAATCTGAAAACAGCCGTATACTTGCTGAATGTGCACAAAAACAGACACAAATAGAAAAACACATCCAAACAGTGAAATCATTGCAAAATCAAACCCTGAAGGCATATAACTATATCTTATAAGATTTTAACTTTATTTGTGAGGTTTATATTATGGGACAGTAGAAAATTGAAAAAAATCAGAAAACAGCCGTATACTTGCTGAATGTGCACAAAAACAGACACAAATAGAAAAACACATCCAAACAGTGAAATCATTGCAAAATCAAACACTGAAGGCATATAACTATATCTTATAAGATTTTAACTTTATGTGTGAGGTTTATGTTATGGGACAGTAGAAAATTGAAAAAAATCAGAAAACAGCCGTATACTTGCTGAATGTGCACAAAAACAGACACAAATAGAAAAACACATCCAAACAGTGAAATCATTGCAAAATCAAACACTGAGGTTACAGAAGTATATCTTATAAGATGTTAACTTTATTTGTGAGGTTTATGTTATGGGACAGTAGAAAATTGAAAAAAATCAGAAAACAGCCGTATACTTGCTGAATGCGCACAAAAACAGACACAAATAGAAAAACACATCCAAACAGTGAAATCATTGCAAAATCAAACACTGACGGCATATAACTATATCTTATAAGATTTTTACTTTATTTGTGAGGTTTATGTTATGGGACAGTAGAAAATTGAAAAAAATCTGAAAACAGCCGTATACTTGCTGAATGTGCACAAAAACAGACACAAATAGAAAAACACATCCAAACAGTGAAATCATTGCAAAATCAAACACTGAAGGCATATAACTATATCTTATAAGATTTTAACTTTATTTGTGAGGTTTATGTTATGGGACAGTAGAAAATTGAAAAAAATCTGAAAACAGCCGTATACTTGCTGAATGTGCACAAAACAGACACAAATAGAAAAACACATCCAAACAGTGAAATCATTGCAAAATCAAACACTGAGGGTACAGAAGTATATCTTATAAGATGTTAACTTTATTTGTGAGGTTTATGTTTTGCGACAGTAGAAAATTGAAAAAAATCAGAAAACAGCCGTATACTTGCTGAATATGCACAAAACAGACACAAATAGAAAAACACATCCAAACAGTGAAATCATTGCAAAATCAAACACTGAAGGCATATAACTATATCTTATAAGATGTTAACTTTATTTATGAGGTTAATGTTACGGGACAATAGAAAATTAAAAAAAATCAGAAAACAGCCGTATACTTGCTGAATGCGCACAAAAACAGACACAAATAGAAAAACACATCCAAACAGTGATATCATTGCAAAATCAAACACTGAGGTTACAGAAGTATATCTTATAAGATGTTAACTTTATTTGTGAGGTTTATGTTATGGGACAGTAGAAAATTTTAAAAAATCAGAAAACAGCCGTATACTTGCTGAATGCGCACAAAAACAGACACAAATAGAAAAACACATCCAAACAGTGAAATCATTGCAAAATCAAACACTGAGGATAAATAACTATATCTTATAAGATTTAAACTTTATTTGTGAGGTTTATGTTATGGGACAGTAGAAAATTGAAAAAAATCAGAAAACAGCCGTATACTTGCTGAATGTGCACAAAAACAGACACAAATAGAAAAACACATCCAAACAGTGAAATCATTGCAAAATCAAACACTGAGGTTACAGAAGTATATCTTATAAGATGTTAACTTTATTTGTGAGGTTTATGTTATGGGCGAGGAGAAAATTGAAAAAAATCAGAAAACAGCCGTATACTTGCTGAATGTGCACAAAACAGACACAAATAGAAAAACACATCCAAACAGTGAAATCATTGCAAAATCAAACACTGAGGGTACAGAAGTATATCTTATAAGATGTTAACTTTATTTGTGAGGTTTATGTTTTGCGACAGTAGAAAATTGAAAAAAATCAGAAAACAGCCGTATACTTGCTGAATATGCACAAAACAGACACAAATAGAAAAACACATCCAAACAGTGAAATCATTGCAAAATCAAACACTGAGGGTACAGAAGTATATCTTATAAGATGTTAACTTTATTTGTGAGGTTTATGTTATGCGACAGTAGAAAATTTAAAAAAATCAGAAAACAGCCGTATACTTGCTGAATGTGCACAAAAACAGACACAAATAGAAAAACACATCCAAACAGTGAAATCATTGCAAAATCAAACACTGAAGGCATATAACTATATCTTATAAGATGTTAACTTTATTTGTGAGGTTTATGTTATGGCGAGGAGAAAATTGAAAAAAATCAGAAAACAGCCGTATACTTGCTGAATGTGCACAAAACAGACACAAATAGAAAAACACATCCAAACAGTGAAATCATTGCAAAATCAAACACTGAGGGTACAGAAGTATATCTTATAAGATGTTAACTTTATTTGTGAGGTTTATGTTTTGCGACAGTAGAAAATTGAAAAAAATCAGAAAACAGCCGTATACTTGCTGAATGTGCACAAAACAGACACAAATAGAAAAACACATCCAAACAGTGAAATCATTGCAAAATCAAACACTGAGGTTACAGAAGTATATCTTATAAGATGTTAACTTTATTTGTGAGGTTTATGTTATGGGACAGTAGAAAATTGAAAAAAATCAGAAAACAGCCGTATACTTGCTGAATGTGCACAAAAACAGACACAAATAGAAAAACACATCCAAACAGTGAAATCATTGCAAAATCAAACACTGAGGGTACAGAAGTATATCTTATAAGATGTTAACTTTATTTGTGAGGTTTATGTTATGCGACAGTAGAAAATTTAAAAAAATCAGAAAACAGCCGTATACTTGCTGAATGTGCACAAAAACAGACACAAATAGAAAAACACATCCAAACAGTGAAATCATTGCAAAATCAAACACTGAAGGCATATAACTATATCTTATAAGATGTTAACTTTATTTGTGAGGTTTATGTTATGGCGAGGAGAAAATTGAAAAAAATCAGAAAACAGCCGTATACTTGCTGAATGTGCACAAAACAGACACAAATAGAAAAACACATCCAAACAGTGAAATCATTGCAAAATCAAACACTGAGGGTACAGAAGTATATCTTATAAGATGTTAACTTTATTTGTGAGGTTTATGTTTTGCGACAGTAGAAAATTGAAAAAAATCAGAAAACAGCCGTATACTTGCTGAATGTGCACAAAACAGACACAAATAGAAAAACACATCCAAACAGTGAAATCATTGCAAAATCAAACACTGAGGTTACAGAAGTATATCTTATAAGATGTTAACTTTATTTGTGAGGTTTATGTTATGGGACAGTAGAAAATTGAAAAAAATCAGAAAACAGCCGTATACTTGCTGAATGTGCACAAAAACAGACACAAATAGAAAAACACATCCAAACAGTGAAATCATTGCAAAATCAAACACTGAGGTTACAGAGGTATATCTTATAAGATGTTAACTTTATTTGTGAGGTTTATGTTATGGGACAGTAGAAAATTGAAAAAAATCAGAAAACAGCCGTATACTTGCTGAATGTGCACAAAAACAGACACAAATAGAAAAACACATCCAAACAGTGAAATCATTGCAAAATCAAACACTGACGGCATATAACTATATCTTATGAGATTTTAACTTTATTTGTGAGGTTTATGTTATGGCGAGGAGAAAATTGAAAAAAATCAGAAAACAGCCGTATACTTGCTGAATGTGCACAAAACAGACACAAATAGAAAAACACATCCAAACAGTGAAATCATTGCAAAATCAAACACTGAGGGTACAGAAGTATATCTTATAAGATGTTAACTTTATTTGTGAGGTTTATGTTTTGCGACAGTAGAAAATTGAAAAAAATCAGAAAACAGCCGTATACTTGCTGAATGTGCACAAAACAGACACAAATAGAAAAACACATCCAAACAGTGAAATCATTGCAAAATCAAACACTGAGGTTACAGAAGTATATCTTATAAGATGTTAACTTTATTTGTGAGGTTTATGTTATGGGACAGTAGAAAATTGAAAAAAATCAGAAAACAGCCGTATACTTGCTGAATGTGCACAAAAACAGACACAAATAGAAAAACACATCCAAACAGTGAAATCATTGCAAAATCAAACACTGAGGTTACAGAGGTATATCTTATAAGATGTTAACTTTATTTGTGAGGTTTATGTTATGGGACAGTAGAAAATTGAAAAAAATCAGAAAACAGCCGTATACTTGCTGAATGTGCACAAAAACAGACACAAATAGAAAAACACATCCAAACAGTGAAATCATTGCAAAATCAAACACTGACGGCATATAACTATATCTTATGAGATTTTAACTTTATTTGTGAGGTTTATGTTATGGGACAGTAGAAAATTGAAAAAAATCAGAAAACAGCCGTATACTTGCTGAATGTGCACAAAACAGACACAAATAGAAAAACACATCCAAACAGTGAAATCATTGCAAAATCAAACACTGAGGGTACAGAAGTATATCTTATAAGATGTTAACTTTATTTGTGAGGTTTATGTTATGCGACAGTAGAAAATTTAAAAAAATCAGAAAACAGCCGTATACTTGCTGAATGTGCACAAAAACAGACACAAATAGAAAAACACATCCAAACAGTGAAATCATTGCAAAATCAAACACTGAAGGCATATAACTATATCTTATAAGATGTTAACTTTATTTGTGAGGTTTATGTTATGGGACAGTAGAAAATTGAAAAAAATCAGAAAACAGCCGTATACTTGCTGAATGTGCACAAAACAGACACAAATAGAAAAACACATCCAAACAGTGAAATCATTGCAAAATCAAACACTGAGGGTACAGAAGTATATCTTATAAGATGTTAACTTTATTTGTGAGGTTTATGTTATGCGACAGTAGAAAATTTAAAAAAATCAGAAAACAGCCGTATACTTGCTGAATGTGCACAAAAACAGACACAAATAGAAAAACACATCCAAACAGTGAAATCATTGCAAAATCAAACACTGAAGGCATATAACTATATCTTATAAGATGTTAACTTTATTTGTGAGGTTTATGTTATGGGACAGTAGAAAATTGAAAAAAATCAGAAAACAGCCGTATACTTGCTGAATGTGCACAAAAACAGACACAAATAGAAAAACACATCCAAACAGTGAAATCATTGCAAAATCAAACACTGAAGGCATATAACTATATCTTATAAGATTTTAACTTTATTTGTGAGGTTTATGTTATGCGACAGTAGAAAATTGAAAAAAATCAGAAAACAGCCGTATACTTGCTGAACGTGCACAAAGACAGACACAAATAGAAAAACACATCCAAACAGTGAAATCATTGCAAAATCAAACACTGAAGGCATATAACTATATCTTATAAGATGTTAACTTTATTTATGAGGTTAATGTTACGGGACAATAGAAAATTGAAAAAAATCAGAAAACAGCCGTAAACTTGCTGAATGCGCACAAAAACAGACACAAATAGAAAAACACATCCAAACAGTGAAATCATTGCAAAATCAAACACTGAGGTTACAGAAGTATATCTTATAAGATGTTAACTTTATTTGTGAGGTTTATGTTATGGGACAGTAGAAAATTGAAAAAAATCAGAAAACAGCCGTATACTTGCTGAATGCGCACAAAAACAGACACAAATAGAAAAACACATCCAAACAGTGAAATCATTGCAAAATCAAACACTGAGGATAAATAACTATATCTTATAAGATTTAAACTTTATTTGTGAGGTTTATGTTATGGGACAGTAGAAAATTGAAAAAAATCAGAAAACAGCCGTATACTTGCTGAATGTGCACAAAAACAGACACAAATAGAAAAACACATCCAAACAGTGAAATCATTGCAAAATCAAACACTGAAGGCATATAACTATATCTTATAAGATTTTAACTTTATTTGTGAGGTTTATGTTATGCGACAGTAGAAAATTGAAAAAAATCAGAAAACAGCCGTATACTTGCTGAACGTGCACAAAGACAGACACAAATAGAAAAACACATCCAAACAGTGAAATCATTGCAAAATCAAACACTGAAGGCATATAACTATATCTTATAAGATGTTAACTTTATTTATGAGGTTAATGTTACGGGACAATAGAAAATTGAAAAAAATCAGAAAACAGCCGTAAACTTGCTGAATGCGCACAAAAACAGACACAAATAGAAAAACACATCCAAACAGTGAAATCATTGCAAAATCAAACACTGAGGTTACAGAAGTATATCTTATAAGATGTTAACTTTATTTGTGAGGTTTATGTTATGGGACAGTAGAAAATTGAAAAAAATCAGAAAACAGCCGTATACTTGCTGAATGCGCACAAAAACAGACACAAATAGAAAAACACATCCAAACAGTGAAATCATTGCAAAATCAAACACTGAGGATAAATAACTATATCTTATAAGATTTAAACTTTATTTGTGAGGTTTATGTTATGGGACAGTAGAAAATTGAAAAAAATCAGAAAACAGCCGTATACTTGCTGAATGTGCACAAAAACAGACACAAATAGAAAAACACATCCAAACAGTGAAATCTTTGCAAAATCAAACACTGAGGTTACAGAAGTATATCTTATAAGATGTTAACTTTATTTGTGAGGTTTATGTTATGGGACAGTAGAAAATTGAAAAAAATCAGAAAACAGCTGTATACTTGCTGAACGTGCACAAAGACAGACACAAATAGAAAAACACATCCAAACAGTGAAATCATTGCAAAATCAAACACTGAAGGCATATAACTATGTCTTATAAGATGTTAACTTTATTTGTGAGGTTTATGTTATGGGACAGTAGAAAATTGAAAAAAATCAGAAAACAGCCGTATACTTGCTGAATGTGCACAAAAACAGACACAAATAGAAAAACACATCCAAACAGTGAAATCATTGCAAAATCAAACACTGAGGTTACAGAAGTATATCTTATAAGATGTTAACTTTATTTGTGAGGTTTATGTTATGGGACAGTAGAAAATTGAAAAAAATCAGAAAACAGCTGTATACTTGCTGAACGTGCACAAAGACATACACAAATAGAAAAACACATCCAAACAGTGAAATCATTGCAAAATCAAACACTGAAGGCATATAACTATATCTTATAAGATGTTAACTTTATTTATGAGGTTAATTCTACGGGACAATAGAAAATTGAAAAAAATCAGAAAACAGCCGTATACTTGCTGAATGCGCACAAAAACAGACACAAATAGAAAAACACATCCAAACAGTGAAATCATTGCAAAATCAAACACTGAGGTTACAGAAGTATATCTTATAAGATGTTAACTTTATTTGTGAGGTTTATGTTATGGAACAGTAGAAAATTGAAAAAAATCAGAAAACAGCCGTATACTTGCTGAATGTGCACAAAAACAGACACAAATAGAAAAACACATCCAAACAGTGAAATCATTGCAAAATCAAACACTGAAGGCATATAACTATATCTTATAAGATGTTAACTTTATTTGTGAGGTTTATGTTATGGAACAGTAGAAAATTGAAAAAAATCAGAAAACAGCCGTATACTTGCTGAATGTGCCCAAAAACAGACACAAATAGAAAAACACATCCAAACAGTGAAATCATTGCAAAATCAAACACTGAGGTTACAGAAGTATATCTTATAAGATGTTAACTTTATTTGTGAGGTTTATGTTATGGGACAGTAGAAAATTGAAAAAAATCAGAAAACAGCCGTATACTTGCTGAATGTGCACAAAAACAGACACAAATAGAAAAACACATCCAAACAGTGAAATCATTGCAAAATCAAACACTGAAGGCATATAACTATATCTTATAAGATGTTAACTTTATTTGTGAGGTTTATGTTATGCGACAGTAGAAAATTGAAAAAAATCAGAAAACAGCCGTATACTTGCTGAACGTGCACAAAGACAGACACAAATAGAAAAACACATCCAAACAGTGAAATCATTGCAAAATCAAACACTGAAGGCATATAACTATATCTTATAAGATGTTAACTTTATTTATGAGGTTAATGTTACGGGACAATAGAAAATTGAAAAAAATCAGAAAACAGCCGTAAACTTGCTGAATGCGCACAAAAACAGACACAAATAGAAAAACACATCCAAACAGTGAAATCATTGCAAAATCAAACACTGAGGTTACAGAAGTATATCTTATAAGATGTTAACTTTATTTGTGAGGTTTATGTTATGGGACAGTAGAAAATTGAAAAAAATCAGAAAACAGCCGTATACTTGCTGAATGCGCACAAAAACAGACACAAATAGAAAAACACATCCAAACAGTGAAATCATTGCGAAATCAAACACTGAAGGCATATAACTATATCTTATAAGATTTTAACTTTATTTGTGAGGTTTATGTTATGCGACAGTAGAAAATTGAAAAAAATCAGAAAACGGCCGTATACTTGCTGAACGTGCACAAAGACAGACACAAATAGAAAAACACATCCAAACAGTGAAATCATTGCAAAATCAAACACTGAAGGCATATAACTATATCTTATAAGATGTTAACTTTATTTATGAGGTTAATGTTACGGGACAATAGAAAATCGAAAAAAATCAGAAAACAGCCGTAAACTTGCTGAATGCGCACAAAAACAGACACAAATAGAAAAACACATCCAAACAGCGAAATCATTGCAAAATCAAACACTGAGGTTACAGAAGTATATCTTATAAGATGTTAACTTTATTTGTGAGGTTTATGTTATGGGACAGTAGAAAATTGAAAAAAATCAGAAAACAGCCGTATACTTGCTGAATGTGCACAAAAACAGACACAAATAGAAAAACACATCCAAACAGTGAAATCATTGCAAAATCAAACACTGAAGGCATATAACTATATCTTATAAGATGTTAACTTTATTTGTGAGGTTTATGTTATGGAACAGTAGAAAATTTAAAAAAATCAGAAAACAGCCGTATACTTGCTGAATGTGCCCAAAAACAGACACAAATAGAAAAACACATCCAAACAGTGAAATCATTGCAAAATCAAACACTGAGGTTACAGAAGTATATCTTATAAGATGTTAACTTTATTTGTGAGGTTTATGTTATGGGACAGTAGAAAATTGAAAAAAATCAGAAAACAGCCGTATACTTGCTGAATGTGCACAAAAACAGACACAAATAGAAAAACACATCCAAACAGTGAAATCATTGCAAAATCAAACACTGAAGGCATATAACTATATCTTATAAGATGTTAACTTTATTTGTGAGGTTTATGTTATGCGACAGTAGAAAATTGAAAAAAATCAGAAAACAGCCGTATACTTGCTGAACGTGCACAAAGACAGACACAAATAGAAAAACACATCCAAACAGTGAAATCATTGCAAAATCAAACACTGAGGGCATATAACTATATCTTATAAGATGTTAACTTTATTTATGAGGTTAATGTTACGGGACAATAGAAAATTGAAAAAAATCAGAAAACAGCCGTATACTTGCTGAATGCGCACAAAAACAGACACAAATAGAAAAACACATCCAAACAGTGAAATCATTGCAAAATCAAACACTGAGGTTACAGAAGTATATCTTATAAGATGTTAACTTTATTTGTGAGGTTTATGTTATGCGACAGTAGAAAATTGAAAAAAATCAGAAAACAGCCGTATACTTGCTGAACGTGCACAAAGACAGACACAAATAGAAAAACACATCCAAACAGTGAAATCATTGCAAAATCAAACACTGAGGGCATATAACTATATCTTATAAGATGTTAACTTTATTTATGAGGTTAATGTTACGGGACAATAGAAAATTGAAAAAAATCAGAAAACAGCCGTATACTTGCTGAATGCGCACAAAAACAGACACAAATAGAAAAACACATCCAAACAGTGAAATCATTGCAAAATCAAACACTGAGGTTACAGAAGTATATCTTATAAGATGTTAACTTTATTTGTGAGGTTTATGTTATGGGACAGTAGAAAATTGAAAAAAATCAGAAAACAGCCGTATACTTGCTGAATGCGCACAAAAACAGACACAAATAGAAAAACACATCCAAACAGTGAAATCATTGCAAAATCAAACACTGAAGGCATATAACTATATCTTATAAGATGTTAACTTTATTTGTGAGGTTTATGTTATGGAACAGTAGAAAATTTAAAAAAATCAGAAAACAGCCGTATACTTGCTGAATGTGCCCAAAAACAGACACAAATAGAAAAACACATCCAAACAGTGAAATCATTGCAAAATCAAACACTGAGGTTACAGAAGTATATCTTATAAGATGTTAACTTTATTTGTGAGGTTTATGTTATGGGACAGTAGAAAATTGAAAAAAATCAGAAAACAGCCGTATACTTGCTGAATGTGCACAAAAACAGACACAAATAGAAAAACACATCCAAACAGTGAAATCATTGCAAAATCAAACACTGAGGATAAATAACTATATCTTATAAGATGTTAACTTTATTTGTGAGGTTTATGTTATGGAACAGTAGAAAATTTAAAAAAATCAGAAAACAGCCGTATACTTGCTGAATGTGCCCAAAAACAGACACAAATAGAAAAACACATCCAAACAGTGAAATCATTGCAAAATCAAACACTGAGGTTACAGAAGTATATCTTATAAGATGTTAACTTTATTTGTGAGGTTTATGTTATGGGACAGTAGAAAATTGAAAAAAATCAGAAAACAGCCGTATACTTGCTGAATGTGCACAAAAACAGACACAAATAGAAAAACACATCCAAACAGTGAAATCATTGCAAAATCAAACACTGAAGGCATATAACTATATCTTATAAGATGTTAACTTTATTTGTGAGGTTTATGTTATGCGACAGTAGAAAATTGAAAAAAATCAGAAAACAGCCGTATACTTGCTGAACGTGCACAAAGACAGACACAAATAGAAAAACACATCCAAACAGTGAAATCATTGCAAAATCAAACACTGAGGGCATATAACTATATCTTATAAGATGTTAACTTTATTTATGAGGTTAATGTTACGGGACAATAGAAAATTGAAAAAAATCAGAAAACAGCCGTATACTTGCTGAATGCGCACAAAAACAGACACAAATAGAAAAACACATCCAAACAGTGAAATCATTGCAAAATCAAACACTGAGGTTACAGAAGTATATCTTATAAGATGTTAACTTTATTTGTGAGGTTTATGTTATGCGACAGTAGAAAATTGAAAAAAATCAGAAAACAGCCGTATACTTGCTGAACGTGCACAAAGACAGACACAAATAGAAAAACACATCCAAACAGTGAAATCATTGCAAAATCAAACACTGAGGGCATATAACTATATCTTATAAGATGTTAACTTTATTTATGAGGTTAATGTTACGGGACAATAGAAAATTGAAAAAAATCAGAAAACAGCCGTATACTTGCTGAATGCGCACAAAAACAGACACAAATAGAAAAACACATCCAAACAGTGAAATCATTGCAAAATCAAACACTGAGGTTACAGAAGTATATCTTATAAGATGTTAACTTTATTTGTGAGGTTTATGTTATGGGACAGTAGAAAATTGAAAAAAATCAGAAAACAGCCGTATACTTGCTGAATGCGCACAAAAACAGACACAAATAGAAAAACACATCCAAACAGTGAAATCATTGCAAAATCAAACACTGAAGGCATATAACTATATCTTATAAGATGTTAACTTTATTTGTGAGGTTTATGTTATGGAACAGTAGAAAATTTAAAAAAATCAGAAAACAGCCGTATACTTGCTGAATGTGCCCAAAAACAGACACAAATAGAAAAACACATCCAAACAGTGAAATCATTGCAAAATCAAACACTGAGGTTACAGAAGTATATCTTATAAGATGTTAACTTTATTTGTGAGGTTTATGTTATGGGACAGTAGAAAATTGAAAAAAATCAGAAAACAGCCGTATACTTGCTGAATGTGCACAAAAACAGACACAAATAGAAAAACACATCCAAACAGTGAAATCATTGCAAAATCAAACACTGAAGGCATATAACTATATCTTATAAGATGTTAACTTTATTTGTGAGGTTTATGTTATGCGACAGTAGAAAATTGAAAAAAATCAGAAAACAGCCGTATACTTGCTGAACGTGCACAAAGACAGACACAAATAGAAAAACACATCCAAACAGTGAAATCATTGCAAAATCAAACACTGAGGGCATATAACTATATCTTATAAGATGTTAACTTTATTTATGAGGTTAATGTTACGGGACAATAGAAAATTGAAAAAAATCAGAAAACAGCCGTATACTTGCTGAATGCGCACAAAAACAGACACAAATAGAAAAACACATCCAAACAGTGAAATCATTGCAAAATCAAACACTGAGGTTACAGAAGTATATCTTATAAGATGTTAACTTTATTTGTGAGGTTTATGTTATGCGACAGTAGAAAATTGAAAAAAATCAGAAAACAGCCGTATACTTGCTGAACGTGCACAAAGACAGACACAAATAGAAAAACACATCCAAACAGTGAAATCATTGCAAAATCAAACACTGAGGGCATATAACTATATCTTATAAGATGTTAACTTTATTTATGAGGTTAATGTTACGGGACAATAGAAAATTGAAAAAAATCAGAAAACAGCCGTATACTTGCTGAATGCGCACAAAAACAGACACAAATAGAAAAACACATCCAAACAGTGAAATCATTGCAAAATCAAACACTGAGGTTACAGAAGTATATCTTATAAGATGTTAACTTTATTTGTGAGGTTTATGTTATGGGACAGTAGAAAATTGAAAAAAATCAGAAAACAGCCGTATACTTGCTGAATGCGCACAAAAACAGACACAAATAGAAAAACACATCCAAACAGTGAAATCATTGCAAAATCAAACACTGAAGGCATATAACTATATCTTATAAGATGTTAACTTTATTTGTGAGGTTTATGTTATGGAACAGTAGAAAATTTAAAAAAATCAGAAAACAGCCGTATACTTGCTGAATGTGCCCAAAAACAGACACAAATAGAAAAACACATCCAAACAGTGAAATCATTGCAAAATCAAACACTGAGGTTACAGAAGTATATCTTATAAGATGTTAACTTTATTTGTGAGGTTTATGTTATGGGACAGTAGAAAATTGAAAAAAATCAGAAAACAGCCGTATACTTGCTGAATGTGCACAAAAACAGACACAAATAGAAAAACACATCCAAACAGTGAAATCATTGCAAAATCAAACACTGAGGATAAATAACTATATCTTATAAGATGTTAACTTTATTTGTGAGGTTTATGTTATGGAACAGTAGAAAATTTAAAAAAATCAGAAAACAGCCGTATACTTGCTGAATGTGCCCAAAAACAGACACAAATAGAAAAACACATCCAAACAGTGAAATCATTGCAAAATCAAACACTGAGGTTACAGAAGTATATCTTATAAGATGTTAACTTTATTTGTGAGGTTTATGTTATGGGACAGTAGAAAATTGAAAAAAATCAGAAAACAGCCGTATACTTGCTGAATGTGCACAAAAACAGACACAAATAGAAAAACACATCCAAACAGTGAAATCATTGCAAAATCAAACACTGAGGGCATATAACTATATCTTATAAGATGTTAACTTTATTTATGAGGTTAATGTTACGGGACAATAGAAAATTGAAAAAAATCAGAAAACAGCCGTATACTTGCTGAATGCGCACAAAAACAGACACAAATAGAAAAACACATCCAAACAGTGAAATCATTGCAAAATCAAACACTGAGGTTACAGAAGTATATCTTATAAGATGTTAACTTTATTTGTGAGGTTTATGTTATGCGACAGTAGAAAATTGAAAAAAATCAGAAAACAGCCGTATACTTGCTGAACGTGCACAAAGACAGACACAAATAGAAAAACACATCCAAACAGTGAAATCATTGCAAAATCAAACACTGAGGGCATATAACTATATCTTATAAGATGTTAACTTTATTTATGAGGTTAATGTTACGGGACAATAGAAAATTGAAAAAAATCAGAAAACAGCCGTATACTTGCTGAATGCGCACAAAAACAGACACAAATAGAAAAACACATCCAAACAGTGAAATCATTGCAAAATCAAACACTGAGGTTACAGAAGTATATCTTATAAGATGTTAACTTTATTTGTGAGGTTTATGTTATGGGACAGTAGAAAATTGAAAAAAATCAGAAAACAGCCGTATACTTGCTGAATGCGCACAAAAACAGACACAAATAGAAAAACACATCCAAACAGTGAAATCATTGCAAAATCAAACACTGAAGGCATATAACTATATCTTATAAGATGTTAACTTTATTTGTGAGGTTTATGTTATGGAACAGTAGAAAATTTAAAAAAATCAGAAAACAGCCGTATACTTGCTGAATGTGCCCAAAAACAGACACAAATAGAAAAACACATCCAAACAGTGAAATCATTGCAAAATCAAACACTGAGGTTACAGAAGTATATCTTATAAGATGTTAACTTTATTTGTGAGGTTTATGTTATGGGACAGTAGAAAATTGAAAAAAATCAGAAAACAGCCGTATACTTGCTGAATGTGCACAAAAACAGACACAAATAGAAAAACACATCCAAACAGTGAAATCATTGCAAAATCAAACACTGAGGATAAATAACTATATCTTATAAGATGTTAACTTTATTTGTGAGGTTTATGTTATGGAACAGTAGAAAATTTAAAAAAATCAGAAAACAGCCGTATACTTGCTGAATGTGCCCAAAAACAGACACAAATAGAAAAACACATCCAAACAGTGAAATCATTGCAAAATCAAACACTGAGGTTACAGAAGTATATCTTATAAGATGTTAACTTTATTTGTGAGGTTTATGTTATGGGACAGTAGAAAATTGAAAAAAATCAGAAAACAGCCGTATACTTGCTGAATGTGCACAAAAACAGACACAAATAGAAAAACACATCCAAACAGTGAAATCATTGCAAAATCAAACACTGAAGGCATATAACTATATCTTATAAGATGTTAACTTTATTTGTGAGGTTTATGTTATGCGACAGTAGAAAATTGAAAAAAATCAGAAAACAGCCGTATACTTGCTGAACGTGCACAAAGACAGACACAAATAGAAAAACACATCCAAACAGTGAAATCATTGCAAAATCAAACACTGAGGGCATATAACTATATCTTATAAGATGTTAACTTTATTTATGAGGTTAATGTTACGGGACAATAGAAAATTGAAAAAAATCAGAAAACAGCCGTATACTTGCTGAATGCGCACAAAAACAGACACAAATAGAAAAACACATCCAAACAGTGAAATCATTGCAAAATCAAACACTGAGGTTACAGAAGTATATCTTATAAGATGTTAACTTTATTTGTGAGGTTTATGTTATGCGACAGTAGAAAATTGAAAAAAATCAGAAAACAGCCGTATACTTGCTGAACGTGCACAAAGACAGACACAAATAGAAAAACACATCCAAACAGTGAAATCATTGCAAAATCAAACACTGAGGGCATATAACTATATCTTATAAGATGTTAACTTTATTTATGAGGTTAATGTTACGGGACAATAGAAAATTGAAAAAAATCAGAAAACAGCCGTATACTTGCTGAATGCGCACAAAAACAGACACAAATAGAAAAACACATCCAAACAGTGAAATCATTGCAAAATCAAACACTGAGGTTACAGAAGTATATCTTATAAGATGTTAACTTTATTTGTGAGGTTTATGTTATGGGACAGTAGAAAATTGAAAAAAATCAGAAAACAGCCGTATACTTGCTGAATGCGCACAAAAACAGACACAAATAGAAAAACACATCCAAACAGTGAAATCATTGCAAAATCAAACACTGAAGGCATATAACTATATCTTATAAGATGTTAACTTTATTTGTGAGGTTTATGTTATGGAACAGTAGAAAATTTAAAAAAATCAGAAAACAGCCGTATACTTGCTGAATGTGCCCAAAAACAGACACAAATAGAAAAACACATCCAAACAGTGAAATCATTGCAAAATCAAACACTGAGGTTACAGAAGTATATCTTATAAGATGTTAACTTTATTTGTGAGGTTTATGTTATGGGACAGTAGAAAATTGAAAAAAATCAGAAAACAGCCGTATACTTGCTGAATGTGCACAAAAACAGACACAAATAGAAAAACACATCCAAACAGTGAAATCATTGCAAAATCAAACACTGAAGGCATATAACTATATCTTATAAGATGTTAACTTTATTTGTGAGGTTTATGTTATGCGACAGTAGAAAATTGAAAAAAATCAGAAAACAGCCGTATACTTGCTGAACGTGCACAAAGACAGACACAAATAGAAAAACACATCCAAACAGTGAAATCATTGCAAAATCAAACACTGAGGGCATATAACTATATCTTATAAGATGTTAACTTTATTTATGAGGTTAATGTTACGGGACAATAGAAAATTGAAAAAAATCAGAAAACAGCCGTATACTTGCTGAATGCGCACAAAAACAGACACAAATAGAAAAACACATCCAAACAGTGAAATCATTGCAAAATCAAACACTGAGGTTACAGAAGTATATCTTATAAGATGTTAACTTTATTTGTGAGGTTTATGTTATGCGACAGTAGAAAATTGAAAAAAATCAGAAAACAGCCGTATACTTGCTGAACGTGCACAAAGACAGACACAAATAGAAAAACACATCCAAACAGTGAAATCATTGCAAAATCAAACACTGAGGGCATATAACTATATCTTATAAGATGTTAACTTTATTTATGAGGTTAATGTTACGGGACAATAGAAAATTGAAAAAAATCAGAAAACAGCCGTATACTTGCTGAATGCGCACAAAAACAGACACAAATAGAAAAACACATCCAAACAGTGAAATCATTGCAAAATCAAACACTGAGGTTACAGAAGTATATCTTATAAGATGTTAACTTTATTTGTGAGGTTTATGTTATGGGACAGTAGAAAATTGAAAAAAATCAGAAAACAGCCGTATACTTGCTGAATGCGCACAAAAACAGACACAAATAGAAAAACACATCCAAACAGTGAAATCATTGCAAAATCAAACACTGAAGGCATATAACTATATCTTATAAGATGTTAACTTTATTTGTGAGGTTTATGTTATGGAACAGTAGAAAATTTAAAAAAATCAGAAAACAGCCGTATACTTGCTGAATGTGCCCAAAAACAGACACAAATAGAAAAACACATCCAAACAGTGAAATCATTGCAAAATCAAACACTGAGGTTACAGAAGTATATCTTATAAGATGTTAACTTTATTTGTGAGGTTTATGTTATGGGACAGTAGAAAATTGAAAAAAATCAGAAAACAGCCGTATACTTGCTGAATGTGCACAAAAACAGACACAAATAGAAAAACACATCCAAACAGTGAAATCATTGCAAAATCAAACACTGAAGGCATATAACTATATCTTATAAGATGTTAACTTTATTTGTGAGGTTTATGTTATGCGACAGTAGAAAATTGAAAAAAATCAGAAAACAGCCGTATACTTGCTGAACGTGCACAAAGACAGACACAAATAGAAAAACACATCCAAACAGTGAAATCATTGCAAAATCAAACACTGAGGTTACAGAAGTATATCTTATAAGATGTTAACTTTATTTGTGAGGTTTATGTTATGCGACAGTAGAAAATTGAAAAAAATCAGAAAACAGCCGTATACTTGCTGAACGTGCACAAAGACAGACACAAATAGAAAAACACATCCAAACAGTGAAATCATTGCAAAATCAAACACTGAGGGCATATAACTATATCTTATAAGATGTTAACTTTATTTATGAGGTTAATGTTACGGGACAATAGAAAATTGAAAAAAATCAGAAAACAGCCGTATACTTGCTGAATGCGCACAAAAACAGACACAAATAGAAAAACACATCCAAACAGTGAAATCATTGCAAAATCAAACACTGAGGTTACAGAAGTATATCTTATAAGATGTTAACTTTATTTGTGAGGTTTATGTTATGGGACAGTAGAAAATTGAAAAAAATCAGAAAACAGCCGTATACTTGCTGAATGCGCACAAAAACAGACACAAATAGAAAAACACATCCAAACAGTGAAATCATTGCAAAATCAAACACTGAAGGCATATAACTATATCTTATAAGATGTTAACTTTATTTGTGAGGTTTATGTTATGGAACAGTAGAAAATTTAAAAAAATCAGAAAACAGCCGTATACTTGCTGAATGTGCCCAAAAACAGACACAAATAGAAAAACACATCCAAACAGTGAAATCATTGCAAAATCAAACACTGAGGTTACAGAAGTATATCTTATAAGATGTTAACTTTATTTGTGAGGTTTATGTTATGGGACAGTAGAAAATTGAAAAAAATCAGAAAACAGCCGTATACTTGCTGAATGTGCACAAAAACAGACACAAATAGAAAAACACATCCAAACAGTGAAATCATTGCAAAATCAAACACTGAGGATAAATAACTATATCTTATAAGATGTTAACTTTATTTGTGAGGTTTATGTTATGGAACAGTAGAAAATTTAAAAAAATCAGAAAACAGCCGTATACTTGCTGAATGTGCCCAAAAACAGACACAAATAGAAAAACACATCCAAACAGTGAAATCATTGCAAAATCAAACACTGAGGTTACAGAAGTATATCTTATAAGATGTTAACTTTATTTGTGAGGTTTATGTTATGGGACAGTAGAAAATTGAAAAAAATCAGAAAACAGCCGTATACTTGCTGAATGTGCACAAAAACAGACACAAATAGAAAAACACATCCAAACAGTGAAATCATTGCAAAATCAAACACTGAAGGCATATAACTATATCTTATAAGATGTTAACTTTATTTGTGAGGTTTATGTTATGCGACAGTAGAAAATTGAAAAAAATCAGAAAACAGCCGTATACTTGCTGAATGCGCACAAAAACAGACACAAATAGAAAAACACATCCAAACAGTGAAATCATTGCAAAATCAAACACTGAGGTTACAGAAGTATATCTTATAAGATGTTAACTTTATTTGTGAGGTTTATGTTATGGGACAGTAGAAAATTGAAAAAAATCAGAAAACAGCCGTATACTTGCTGAATGCGCACAAAAACAGACACAAATAGAAAAACACATCCAAACAGTGAAATCATTGCAAAATCAAACACTGAAGGCATATAACTATATCTTATAAGATGTTAACTTTATTTGTGAGGTTTATGTTATGGAACAGTAGAAAATTTAAAAAAATCAGAAAACAGCCGTATACTTGCTGAATGTGCCCAAAAACAGACACAAATAGAAAAACACATCCAAACAGTGAAATCATTGCAAAATCAAACACTGAGGTTACAGAAGTATATCTTATAAGATGTTAACTTTATTTGTGAGGTTTATGTTATGGGACAGTAGAAAATTGAAAAAAATCAGAAAACAGCCGTATACTTGCTGAATGTGCACAAAAACAGACACAAATAGAAAAACACATCCAAACAGTGAAATCATTGCAAAATCAAACACTGAGGATAAATAACTATATCTTATAAGATGTTAACTTTATTTGTGAGGTTTATGTTATGGAACAGTAGAAAATTTAAAAAAATCAGAAAACAGCCGTATACTTGCTGAATGTGCCCAAAAACAGACACAAATAGAAAAACACATCCAAACAGTGAAATCATTGCAAAATCAAACACTGAGGTTACAGAAGTATATCTTATAAGATGTTAACTTTATTTGTGAGGTTTATGTTATGGGACAGTAGAAAATTGAAAAAAATCAGAAAACAGCCGTATACTTGCTGAATGTGCACAAAAACAGACACAAATAGAAAAACACATCCAAACAGTGAAATCATTGCAAAATCAAACACTGAAGGCATATAACTATATCTTATAAGATGTTAACTTTATTTGTGAGGTTTATGTTATGCGACAGTAGAAAATTGAAAAAAATCAGAAAACAGCCGTATACTTGCTGAACGTGCACAAAGACAGACACAAATAGAAAAACACATCCAAACAGTGAAATCATTGCAAAATCAAACACTGAGGGCATATAACTATATCTTATAAGATGTTAACTTTATTTATGAGGTTAATGTTACGGGACAATAGAAAATTGAAAAAAATCAGAAAACAGCCGTATACTTGCTGAATGCGCACAAAAACAGACACAAATAGAAAAACACATCCAAACAGTGAAATCATTGCAAAATCAAACACTGAGGTTACAGAAGTATATCTTATAAGATGTTAACTTTATTTGTGAGGTTTATGTTATGCGACAGTAGAAAATTGAAAAAAATCAGAAAACAGCCGTATACTTGCTGAACGTGCACAAAGACAGACACAAATAGAAAAACACATCCAAACAGTGAAATCATTGCAAAATCAAACACTGAGGGCATATAACTATATCTTATAAGATGTTAACTTTATTTATGAGGTCAATGTTACGGGACAATAGAAAATTGAAAAAAATCAGAAAACAGCCGTATACTTGCTGAATGCGCACAAAAACAGACACAAATAGAAAAACACATCCAAACAGTGAAATCATTGCAAAATCAAACACTGAGGTTACAGAAGTATATCTTATAAGATGTTAACTTTATTTGTGAGGTTTATGTTATGGGACAGTAGAAAATTGAAAAAAATCAGAAAACAGCCGTATACTTGCTGAATGCGCACAAAAACAGACACAAATAGAAAAACACATCCAAACAGTGAAATCATTGCAAAATCAAACACTGAAGGCATATAACTATATCTTATAAGATGTTAACTTTATTTGTGAGGTTTATGTTATGGAACAGTAGAAAATTTAAAAAAATCAGAAAACAGCCGTATACTTGCTGAATGTGCCCAAAAACAGACACAAATAGAAAAACACATCCAAACAGTGAAATCATTGCAAAATCAAACACTGAGGTTACAGAAGTATATCTTATAAGATGTTAACTTTATTTGTGAGGTTTATGTTATGGGACAGTAGAAAATTGAAAAAAATCAGAAAACAGCCGTATACTTGCTGAATGTGCACAAAAACAGACACAAATAGAAAAACACATCCAAACAGTGAAATCATTGCAAAATCAAACACTGAAGGCATATAACTATATCTTATAAGATGTTAACTTTATTTGTGAGGTTTATGTTATGCGACAGTAGAAAATTGAAAAAAATCAGAAAACAGCCGTATACTTGCTGAACGTGCACAAAGACAGACACAAATAGAAAAACACATCCAAACAGTGAAATCATTGCAAAATCAAACACTGAGGGCATATAACTATATCTTATAAGATGTTAACTTTATTTATGAGGTTAATGTTACGGGACAATAGAAAATTGAAAAAAATCAGAAAACAGCCGTATACTTGCTGAATGCGCACAAAAACAGACACAAATAGAAAAACACATCCAAACAGTGAAATCATTGCAAAATCAAACACTGAGGTTACAGAAGTATATCTTATAAGATGTTAACTTTATTTGTGAGGTTTATGTTATGCGACAGTAGAAAATTGAAAAAAATCAGAAAACAGCCGTATACTTGCTGAACGTGCACAAAGACAGACACAAATAGAAAAACACATCCAAACAGTGAAATCATTGCAAAATCAAACACTGAGGGCATATAACTATATCTTATAAGATGTTAACTTTATTTATGAGGTTAATGTTACGGGACAATAGAAAATTGAAAAAAATCAGAAAACAGCCGTATACTTGCTGAATGCGCACAAAAACAGACACAAATAGAAAAACACATCCAAACAGTGAAATCATTGCAAAATCAAACACTGAGGTTACAGAAGTATATCTTATAAGATGTTAACTTTATTTGTGAGGTTTATGTTATGGGACAGTAGAAAATTGAAAAAAATCAGAAAACAGCCGTATACTTGCTGAATGCGCACAAAAACAGACACAAATAGAAAAACACATCCAAACAGTGAAATCATTGCAAAATCAAACACTGAAGGCATATAACTATATCTTATAAGATGTTAACTTTATTTGTGAGGTTTATGTTATGGAACAGTAGAAAATTTAAAAAAATCAGAAAACAGCCGTATACTTGCTGAATGTGCCCAAAAACAGACACAAATAGAAAAACACATCCAAACAGTGAAATCATTGCAAAATCAAACACTGAGGTTACAGAAGTATATCTTATAAGATGTTAACTTTATTTGTGAGGTTTATGTTATGGGACAGTAGAAAATTGAAAAAAATCAGAAAACAGCCGTATACTTGCTGAATGTGCACAAAAACAGACACAAATAGAAAAACACATCCAAACAGTGAAATCATTGCAAAATCAAACACTGAGGATAAATAACTATATCTTATAAGATGTTAACTTTATTTGTGAGGTTTATGTTATGGAACAGTAGAAAATTTAAAAAAATCAGAAAACAGCCGTATACTTGCTGAATGTGCCCAAAAACAGACACAAATAGAAAAACACATCCAAACAGTGAAATCATTGCAAAATCAAACACTGAGGTTACAGAAGTATATCTTACTTCGCGCGAGATTGTGCAACCAAACCAAAACATGGCGGCGCGCGTCTAGCCCAAACATTTCCACACAGTATACTATCATCAAGGAAAAATAAGGGAAAAACTACTTGTCAGTCACATCTCCTTTTCTGCACGTGAAGAGGGCAAATACGGGAGACTGGAGGATCTGGAGGATTACATCGACGAGTACTTTGAACGAGTCGTAATGGGGAAACCAAAACAACCAGCGGTTACCCCCTCCTCCAAACGCAGTCGCCCGGAGGACTCACCTGGAGCAGCCTCATCATCTGACAGCGAATTCACGGAGATCCTTACATCCATCAACGCGAAGCTGGACACCTTCGATGGCCGACTCTCTCTGGTAGAGATTCTGCACAAGGAATTCCAATCGCTGCGAGAATCTCTTGAGTTCAGCCAGCAACAGGTGTCCCAGCTCGCGGCGGAAAACAACACACTTCAAGGGTCGGTTAAAACGCTCACTGAGGAAACGAGGCGCCTCAGAGAAGAAAATACTCACATAAAGAACTCAATTACTGATCTACAGGCACGCAGTATGAGAGACAATCTAGTTTTCTCTGGGATCCCGGAAAAAAACGAAGAAGACGCAGGAGCGACAGTTAAGAACTTCATTATAAAACAACTCAAACTCCCGGCAGATACCGTCAAAAACATTTCATTCCACCGGGCCCATCGTCTAGGAGGAAGACGACAGGAAGGCCAGCGACCACGTCCGATTGTTGTCAAATTCGAACAGTTTAAACAAAAGGAGTTGGTCAAGAGCCGAGGCAGGGAGCTGCGAGGAACGGACTTCAGCGTAAACGACCAGTTCCCGAAAGAGATCCTGGAGCGACGCAGGAGACTGTTCCCGGTGAGAAGAAAGTTTATTGACGGCGGATCCCGGGCAGTAATAGCAGTGGACAAGCTCTACGTCAACGGTCAGTTATACCGGGACAAAGAGGTAACCCCCTGGCTCTACTAAACACAGTAAACCGATATATCGCTCACATTAAATCAATACAATAAAACCATAATTAAATCCACACTCACATTATTCCCTCGCTCCCTCATTTAATCCGCCACTAAATTCACAATCACTGCACATCTCCGTAACGTACACCAAGGTAAAAAAGAAGACGGTAAGAATTTTGTTGGACTTTGGTTGGTTATTTCTGTCACTGTATCCTTCTATGTGTTTTTCATGTTTATGTTTTTATGTTTCTCTATGTTCATGTATTTCTAGAGTATACTATGTCACAATCTACAACATGTATCCTGTAATTAATGACCACATCAAAACGAGGCCCCTGCATATAACAGCACAAACGCATGCACTCTCTCTCTCACACACGCACATATACATACATACACATGCTGAACGCGTAAACTCACGCACATATGTACATCCACATACAAGCTGTAGTATTGCAGTTTATCAGACAGACAGACGCACACACATGCACATAATACACACACAAACACGTTACAAGCACGTAGACACATACACACACATCCACATACAGGCTGTAGTTTCGCACATAGGCTGTCAGACAAGCACACATGCACACACACACATGCATACACGCACACACATACCATATCCTAGACAACAGCACTCCACATAGGCTGTCAGACAGGCACACACACACACACACACATACTTACATGGGAACACACACACCCTGTGTTAAACATCAGCCTGTGCACATGCACAGAAAACACACACACAGGCTACACTAGATAAGTAAATATGGTTAATAAGATGAATACACTCAGGCTTGTCACTTGGAATGTGCGTGGAATTGGCTCGAAACATAAAAAACTTAAAGTCCTCAACCACCTAAATAGTCTCCAAGCGGACATTGTCTTACTACAAGAGACTCACTTAGCTAAGTCAGATTGCCAGCTCACCTCATCACAATTTCCCCACATATACACAGCAAGCTACAACTCTAGACAGAGAGGAGTCGCCATCATGATTAATAGAAAATTAAACTTCATACATAAGAACACTATGATAGACCCAGAAGGTAGATTTATAATACTTCACTTATTAATCAATAATACAAACTTCTGTATATCTAACATATATGGTCCTAATGTTGATGACCCCTCCTTTTTTCACACGTTCTTCTCCTCACTGTCCACTCACTTAGACACAACACTGATAATAGGAGGGGACTTCAACATGGTACTCAACCCAGAACTTGATAGGCTCAGTAAGGCAGGAACAACACGGAACTGGCAATCAACAGAAACACTTAAACAATACATGAGTGATTATGGTCTTTGTGATGCTTGGCGCTCCTGTCATCCAGCTGATAAAGAATACACCTTCTTCTCACCTGTACACAATTCCTACTCTAGAATTGACTTCTTTCTCACCAACAGCTCAATTCTATCAGACGTCACAGACACTTTGATTCACCCTATCACCATTAGTGACCATGCACCAGTTTCACTAAAGATAACTAATAAGGCCATCACACCACCAATCAGAAACTGGAGATTTAATACATCATTACTAGATGATCCAAATTTCATCAAATACTTTGAAAAAGAGTGGTTAATTTTTCTAGAAACAAACGACCTGCCAGGAACACAACCAGATGTCCTCTGGGAGGCAGCAAAAGCAGTTATGAGGGGTAGAATAATCTCATACTCCTCATTTAAAAAGAAGAAAGAAAACCTACTGGAATTAGAACTACAACATAAAATAAAAACATTAGAGACTGCCTATGCTGCATCCCAAGATGAGAACCTGCTGAATAATATAAGAAAATTAAAACTTGAATTAAACAAAATAATAGAAAGGAAAACGCAGTTCCAACTGGAGAGATTACGCTTGGAAAACTTTGAACATAACAATAAATCCAGTAAATACCTAGCTAACCAACTTAAATTAAACAAAGAAAAAACAACTATCCACTCTATAAAAGACCCAGACGGTAAACTAACCCATGCACCGGAAGAAATAAACACAATTTTTAGAGATTTCTATAAAAACTTATACTCATCAAACAATAACTCATCAAGTACAGACATAAACACATTTTTAAACTCCATAGATCTACCAAAACTTAATAACGAACAGGTTAATTCTATGGAGTCCCATATCACAATAGCTGAACTAAATGAGGCCCTACACCATATGCCAAACAGGAAAGCCCCAGGACCAGACGGATTCCCAGTGGAATTCTACAAAACATTCTGGTCCATACTAGCACCAACATTCTATAAAATGATAATAAAAATCAAGGAAAGTAACACTCTCCCCACACACATAAATACAGCACATATCTGTCTCCACCTCAAACCTGAGAAAGACCCGTCACTCCCATCCAGCTATCGCCCCATCTCACTCATAAATGCAGATCTTAAAATCATCTGCAAAGCCTTAGCAAGGAGACTGGAAAAAATCACCCCCTTCATAATTCACCCAGATCAGACAGGATTCATTAAGGATAGACATTCAACTAATAATACACGCAGATTAGTAAATATAATAGACTACTGCACAATCAATAAATTTAGAGCAGCAGTGGTTTCACTAGATGCAGAAAAAGCATTTGATAGAGTAAACTGGAAATTCCTAATTGCCACAATGGAAAAATTTGGATTCGGAGAAGAACTCATCTCCTGGATTAAAATTTTATACAGTTCACCCAGTGCCTCTGTCAGAACAAATGATCAAACTTCTCCAAGCTTCACTCTCCAGAGAGGTACCAGACAAGGCTGTCCACTCTCCCCATCGCTTTTTGCCATCTTTATCGAACCACTCGCAGCGGCTATTCGCACAAACAAAAATATCAAAGGTATTCAAACAACAAAACTACATCACAAAATAAGCCTCTATGCTGATGATGTATTACTTTTCCTCCAAAACTCACAAAGCTCTCTTTCTGAGACTATTACACTTCTTAATAAATTCTCAGCCATATCAGATTACTCGATAAACTGGGCAAAATCGATCATCCTACCAATCAACCATGACTTCAAATCATCACCATCCTGTCCTCTAAAATCTGGAAACATTAGATATTTGGGTGTAAATTTTTCCTCCAGGCTGTCAGATCTAGCACAATTAAACTATACCCCACTACTTAAATCAATAGAGGATGACCTCCTACGATGGAATTCCTTACCTATATCACTTATGGGAAGAGTTAACACCATGAAAATGATGATCTTACCAAAAATCAGTTACCTCTTCTCAATGATTCCAACTAAACCCTCACCAATCTGGTTTAAATCCTTAGACTCTGCCACCACAAAATTCCTCTGGAAAACCAAACCAGCACGCATCAGTCTAAAAACACTCCAAAAAGCAAAAGCCTATGGTGGTCTGGAACTTCCAAACTTCCACAACTACTTTCTTGCAAATAGGCTTCACTATGTCCAAAAATGGTTTCAACCTAAACCACTGGACAGTCTGTGGCTAGACATCGAACAAACACTCTGTAATGAAATTAAAATCTCCGATTTACCATTTATAAGCAAAACCATTAAACGGCATCAGTGCTTTAAAAGCATAAATATAAATACCTCCTTGTCAGCCTGGTGGGAATTTATCAAACTCACTGGGTCCTCGCATATCCCATGTAAATATACCCCAATCTGGAATAATCCAGACATACTACGGAATAAAACAACACTAAAACTCAAATCATGGCAAGAAAAAGGTATAAGGCACCTGGAACAAATTCTTCAAGATAACAAATTCATTCCATTCCATAACTTAGTGGAACAATATGGCATTAACAGCAACACGTCCTTTGATTATCTACAAATAAAATCTGTAATCCAGACGAGGTTTAAAACCAGTAAATTGGATCTAGAACTACCTCCAATGATCAAACAATTTCTAAACCTTATGTCTCCCAAAATGGTGTCTAAAACACATGCACTATTGACTAAAAATGATTGTATAATCTCTTTACCAACCACAAAATGGGAGGCGGACCTATCCATCAGCCTAGATGAAAATTTCTGGTTACAGATATCATCTAACACATTCAAATTGATAAAAAATCCAGACCTACAACTAATACAATACAAAATCTTACACAGAACACACTACACAGGACAAAGGATGTTCAGAATGGGGCTCTCACAATCAAATATCTGCACAAACTGCAACGAAAACACAGCAGATAGCTACATGCATGCTATATGGCTATGCACACCGGTGTATAACTTCTGGTGTAGGGTATGCGAGGACCTCTCAGCATGTCTCGAATACACCATACCACCTTCCCCCATGCTATGCATACTGGGTGATTTAAACGGAATACATATAAACATGGAAAAATCACACATATTAATCAATAGCCTAAGCATCGCCAAGAAAACTATCCTCTTGAACTGGAAAAACAAGAAAAACTTAAGTTTAAACCAATACAGAAATTTAATTTTAGATCACATCTCTATGGAGAGAATGTCTGCTTCCATAAAGAAACAATTACCTATATTTGATTTGACCTGGACACCTCTAATTGATTATATTTCCTAGGGCGGGTTGGTGACTGTGTCTTCCCTGGTCGGTCCGTGGTGTTGCGGGCCGTGCATCTGGGGTACTGGGGATGTCTGGTGGTCTGTGTGGGTTGGTGGCCCTGGGTCTAACGTCCCTCGGTGGCTGTGGGTCTGCCCTACGGGGGTTGGGGTGGATTTGTGGGGGGACTGCCGCCTTGGCCTGGGGGGCCCGTGGGGGTTGGGGGTGGTGAGCCGTGGACTGGGGCTGGGCTGGCGCCGCACTGCGGGTGGGGGTAGGGGCTCTGGGTCTCTGTGCGCTTGGGCCTGCGGGGCGCTGGGGGGTGGAGTTGGCCCCTAGCGGGGGAGGGGGGGGGATCCCCCCTGGGATCTGCCCTCCGGGGTGGCGGGGCGGTGCACGCTGCTGTGCTCCTGCTGCGCTCTGGGGCGGACTTGTGCGTCCTCCGTCCCTTGGGGGGGGCATGGTGGGGGGCACGCGGGGGGGCGCCTTGCTTTGGGGACCCTTGGGATGGGAGATGGGGTGGAACGTGGGCCTGGTCTGGACTGTTCCTGGGCTGTGGGCGGGGCCGGGGTCTGGGGATTGCTGCCGTCAGTAATGCCGTGGTGGCCTGGGTGTGGGTCCTGCCTCGTCGGGGCTGGTGTGCTCACCGGGGTCCTACCTTCTGGTCGGGTGTGGGGGTATCTGGTCCTCCGCCCCGGCGGCACTCATGGGATGCCATGGCGTGTCCCTGGCCTGGACGGGTTGCTCCCTTCTTGGCCGGGGGTGGGTGGGAATGGGGCATATGGCCCTGCCAGTCAGGAAGCTGGCAACCTACTTGGGGGGGCACTCTTGCCCACCCCCTACGCCCCCCCCCACCGCAGATGATACATCTAAACACACACATCTAGGGCACCGGGGGGGGTGTGGCTGAGCTGATGGGGGGGTCGGGGGGTGGGACCATCACATGGTGGGGCCGCTCTCCTTCCCCCCGATGATCTGCCACTCTTCCCCTAATTTTATCGCATGTTAGACATTAGGGCCTGGTGGGCGAGAGACACGTCGACGGCTCCACTGTCTGCCAACAGTGGGACGCCCGTGCCACATTTCCCTCCACCATTTTAACTACACCCCAGATACCAACATACATCGTATCACACACCACACACACGCACACACCTCCAAATCACTCACCGGTGGGCTGGGGTGGGGGGGGGTGGTCGTGGGTGCACTCCTGAGCGCTCGATTCCTGCTCACCCCCTGGCCGTGTTGGGACTGGCGGTCTGGGTGAGGGCGGCAGTGGTGGCCATGAGGCGTCGCTGGACGTGGGGGATCGGATCCCCTGCGCTCGGTCTGGGGGGTGTCCGGGAGGCATGGTTGTGGCTCATCATGACGCACCTCCCTGAAGGTGCTGTGGTGGGCGGCAGTCTGCCTACCCGGCGGGGGTCGTCGGCGGGCGCAGATGCTCCTGGATGTTGGGGGACCCCTCTCCGGGGCACCGCGGGGTTGGGCACGGCGGGTCCTTGGACCACTGGCCCTGCCTCTACCTGGGGGGTCTGGACCGGCTCGGGAGTCTGCCTCTCTTCCGTCTCTGGGGGCCCCCTTGGCTGGTGGCCCTACGTGGGCCTCCGCCTGTCCCTCCCTGGGCTGGGGGGCGTGCAGTCGGCTTCTGGGGGGTGGTGGGGGTGGCAGTGGTGGGTATCTGGCCGTGCCTCCCTGGTGGGCGGTCTGGGGGGGCGCTTCTCCCCCCGGTGGTGGGCTGGCCCTGCCCTTGGGCGCTGGCGGGCTCTGGGTGCGGGGACCCTGGGCCTCTGCGGCCTGCCTGGGTGTGGGGTGGTTTCGGCCTCTGTCCGTGGTCTTGTCGCCGTCGGCCCCCTCGGGTCGACCTTGGGTGGGGGGGCTTTCCCCCCGCATTCCTCCGACTGGCCCCCTGCGGGATGGATGCGTTGCTATCCTGGGGGTGGTGGCTGTGGGCCTCTCCTGCCCTGTACGGCTACTGGGCGCCTTAGGCGCCTGGATGATTTTCGGCCCGTCGCTGGGGACGGGCCGGACATTGGCACAGTCCCCCACCCAGATTCCAATCACACCTAATGACAACCCCTGCACATATACACTGATATGCACGATCACACACACACACACACACACACACGCACACACACACTAACACGCTAAGGTTAAATTAAATTTAACTGATATAACTGTTGTAAGCCCGGACATACTCTCTTGATGTGGTCGTTAACAATTACTATATAAACTGTATCTGAAAGTATGTTCTGTATACACTAAATAATTTCAACTGTTTAATGTGATTAACCTGTTACTAACACACTAATGTCACCCTTAAGCTGTCTAGGTTCTGTCTTATCAGGTATGTTCTGTATACTTTATATAATTTCAATTTAATGGTACTAACCCACGTATTATACTGTTGTCCACCTTGCTCTCTCTCACTCTCTCTCCCTCTCGATCTCTCTCTCTCTTCTTTTTTCTCCCTCTCTCTCTCGCTCGCTCTCTCTCTCTCTCTCTCACTCCCCCTCCCCCTCCCTTCCTCCTCCCCGCTCACTCCCCATCCCCTTGTCAGTCCACTCCCTGTCCCCCTGTCCCCCTGTCCGGTCCGGCTGCCCGCAACACATAATCCTTAAACGAATAAATAAAAAAATACTGCAGTTCCGAGTATCCCAGACTCGTCCTGCACATATCAAATCTGTCCGACACCAAAAGGCATGCAGTCAATCATATTACATGTCCTGGGTACTGGACAGGACAGGTTAAAAAAAAAAAAAAAAAAAAAAAAAAAAAAAAAAAAAAAAAAAAAAAAAAGAAGTATATCTTATAAGATGTTAACTTTATTTGTGAGGTTTATGTTATGGGACAGTAGAAAATTGAAAAAAATCAGAAAACAGCCGTATACTTGCTGAATGTGCACAAAAACAGACACAAATAGAAAAACACATCCAAACAGTGAAATCATTGCAAAATCAAACACTGAAGGCATATAACTATATCTTATAAGATGTTAACTTTATTTGTGAGGTTTATGTTATGCGACAGTAGAAAATTGAAAAAAATCAGAAAACAGCCGTATACTTGCTGAACGTGCACAAAGACAGACACAAATAGAAAAACACATCCAAACAGTGAAATCATTGCAAAATCAAACACTGAGGGCATATAACTATATCTTATAAGATGTTAACTTTATTTATGAGGTTAATGTTACGGGACAATAGAAAATTGAAAAAAATCAGAAAACAGCCGTATACTTGCTGAATGCGCACAAAAACAGACACAAATAGAAAAACACATCCAAACAGTGAAATCATTGCAAAATCAAACACTGAGGTTACAGAAGTATATCTTATAAGATGTTAACTTTATTTGTGAGGTTTATGTTATGCGACAGTAGAAAATTGAAAAAAATCAGAAAACAGCCGTATACTTGCTGAACGTGCACAAAGACAGACACAAATAGAAAAACACATCCAAACAGTGAAATCATTGCAAAATCAAACACTGAGGGCATATAACTATATCTTATAAGATGTTAACTTTATTTATGAGGTTAATGTTACGGGACAATAGAAAATTGAAAAAAATCAGAAAACAGCCGTATACTTGCTGAATGCGCACAAAAACAGACACAAATAGAAAAACACATCCAAACAGTGAAATCATTGCAAAATCAAACACTGAGGTTACAGAAGTATATCTTATAAGATGTTAACTTTATTTGTGAGGTTTATGTTATGGGACAGTAGAAAATTGAAAAAAATCAGAAAACAGCCGTATACTTGCTGAATGCGCACAAAAACAGACACAAATAGAAAAACACATCCAAACAGTGAAATCATTGCAAAATCAAACACTGAAGGCATATAACTATATCTTATAAGATGTTAACTTTATTTGTGAGGTTTATGTTATGGAACAGTAGAAAATTTAAAAAAATCAGAAAACAGCCGTATACTTGCTGAATGTGCCCAAAAACAGACACAAATAGAAAAACACATCCAAACAGTGAAATCATTGCAAAATCAAACACTGAGGTTACAGAAGTATATCTTATAAGATGTTAACTTTATTTGTGAGGTTTATGTTATGGGACAGTAGAAAATTGAAAAAAATCAGAAAACAGCCGTATACTTGCTGAATGTGCACAAAAACAGACACAAATAGAAAAACACATCCAAACAGTGAAATCATTGCAAAATCAAACACTGAGGATAAATAACTATATCTTATAAGATTTAAACTTTATTTGTGAGGTTTATGTTATGGGACAGTAGAAAATTGAAAAAAATCAGAAAACAGCCGTATACTTGCCGAATGTGCACAAAAACAGACACAAATAGAAAAACACATCCAAACAGTGAAATCATTGCAAAATCAAACACTGAGGTTACAGAAGTATATCTTATAAGATGTTAACTTTATTTGTGAGGTTTATGTTATGGGACAGTAGAAAATTGAAAAAAATCAGAAAACAGCCGTATACTTGCTGAATGTGCACAAAAACAGACACAAATAGAAAAACACATCCAAACAGTGAAATC
The DNA here is from genome assembly GCF_958295425.1 of Solea solea. Lineage (NCBI taxonomy): Eukaryota > Metazoa > Chordata > Actinopteri > Pleuronectiformes > Soleidae > Solea > Solea solea. Next base: position 129,677 of record NC_081146.1, read on the forward strand.
ATTGCAAAATCAAACACTGAAGGCATATAACTATATCTTATAAGATGTTAACTTTATTTGTGAGGTTTATGTTATGCGACAGTAGAAAATTGAAAAAAATCAGAAAACAGCCGTATACTTGCTGAACGTGCACAAAGACAGACACAAATAGAAAAACACATCCAAACAGTGAAATCATTGCAAAATCAAACACTGAGGGCATATAACTATATCTTATAAGATGTTAACTTTATTTATGAGGTTAATGTTACGGGACAATAGAAAATTGAAAAAAATCAGAAAACAGCCGTATACTTGCTGAATGCGCACAAAAACAGACACAAATAGAAAAACACATCCAAACAGTGAAATCATTGCAAAATCAAACACTGAGGTTACAGAAGTATATCTTATAAGATGTTAACTTTATTTGTGAGGTTTATGTTATGCGACAGTAGAAAATTGAAAAAAATCAGAAAACAGCCGTATACTTGCTGAACGTGCACAAAGACAGACACAAATAGAAAAACACATCCAAACAGTGAAATCATTGCAAAATCAAACACTGAGGGCATATAACTATATCTTATAAGATGTTAACTTTATTTATGAGGTTAATGTTACGGGACAATAGAAAATTGAAAAAAATCAGAAAACAGCCGTATACTTGCTGAATGCGCACAAAAACAGACACAAATAGAAAAACACATCCAAACAGTGAAATCATTGCAAAATCAAACACTGAGGTTACAGAAGTATATCTTATAAGATGTTAACTTTATTTGTGAGGTTTATGTTATGGGACAGTAGAAAATTGAAAAAAATCAGAAAACAGCCGTATACTTGCTGAATGCGCACAAAAACAGACACAAATAGAAAAACACATCCAAACAGTGAAATCATTGCAAAATCAAACACTGAAGGCATATAACTATATCTTATAAGATGTTAACTTTATTTGTGAGGTTTATGTTATGGAACAGTAGAAAATTTAAAAAAATCAGAAAACAGCCGTATACTTGCTGAATGTGCCCAAAAACAGACACAAATAGAAAAACACATCCAAACAGTGAAATCATTGCAAAATCAAACACTGAGGTTACAGAAGTATATCTTATAAGATGTTAACTTTATTTGTGAGGTTTATGTTATGGGACAGTAGAAAATTGAAAAAAATCAGAAAACAGCCGTATACTTGCTGAATGTGCACAAAAACAGACACAAATAGAAAAACACATCCAAACAGTGAAATCATTGCAAAATCAAACACTGAGGATAAATAACTATATCTTATAAGATTTAAACTTTATTTGTGAGGTTTATGTTATGGGACAGTAGAAAATTGAAAAAAATCAGAAAACAGCCGTATACTTGCTGAATGTGCACAAAAACAGACACAAATAGAAAAACACATCCAAACAGTGAAATCATTGCAAAATCAAACACTGAGGTTACAGAAGTATATCTTATAAGATGTTAACTTTATTTGTGAGGTTTATGTTATGGGACAGTAGAAAATTGAAAAAAATCAGAAAACAGCCGTATACTTGCTGAATGTGCACAAAAACAGACACAAATAGAAAAACACATCCAAACAGTGAAATCATTGCAAAATCAAACACTGAAGGCATATAACTATATCTTATAAGATGTTAACTTTATTTGTGAGGTTTATGTTATGCGACAGTAGAAAATTGAAAAAAATCAGAAAACAGCCGTATACTTGCTGAACGTGCACAAAGACAGACACAAATAGAAAAACACATCCAAACAGTGAAATCATTGCAAAATCAAACACTGAAGGCATATAACTATATCTTATAAGATGTTAACTTTATTTATGAGGTTAATGTTACGGGACAATAGAAAATTGAAAAAAATCAGAAAACAGCCGTATACTTGCTGAATGCGCACAAAAACAGACACAAATAGAAAAACACATCCAAACAGTGAAATCATTGCAAAATCAAACACTGAGGTTACAGAAGTATATCTTATAAGATGTTAACTTTATTTGTGAGGTTTATGTTATGGGACAGTCGAAAATTGAAAAAAATCAGAAAACAGCCGTATACTTGCTGAATGTGCACAAAAACAGACACAAATAGAAAAACACATCCAAACAGTGAAATCATTGCAAAATCAAACACTGAAGGCATATAACTATATCTTATAAGATTTTAACTTTATTTGTGAGGTTTATGTTATGGGACAGTAGAAAATTGAAAAAAATCAGAAAACAGCCATATACTTGCTGAATGTGCACAAAAACAGACACAAATAGAAAAACCCATCCAAACAGTGAAATCATTGCAAAATCAAACACTGAAGGCATATAACTATATCTTATAAGATTTTAACTTTATTTGTGAGGTTTATGTTACGGGACAGTAGAAAATTGAAAAAAATCAGAAAACAGCCGTATACTTGCTGAATGTGCACAAAAACAAACACAAATAGAAAAACACATCCAAACAGTGAAATCATTGCAAAATCAAACACTGAGGTTACAGAAGTATATCTTATAAGATGTTAACTTTATTTGTGAGGTTTATGTTATGGGACAGTAGAAAATTGAAAAAAATCAGAAAACAGCCGTATACTTGCTGAATGTGCACAAAAACAGACACAAATAGAAAAACCCATCCAAACAGTGAAATCATTGCAAAATCAAACACTGAAGGCATATAACTATATCTTATAAGATTTTAACTTTATTTGTGAGGTTTATGTTACGGGACAGTAGAAAATTGAAAAAAATCAGAAAACAGCCGTATACTTGCTGAATGTGCACAAAAACAAACACAAATAGAAAAACACATCCAAACAGTGAAATCATTGCAAAATCAAACACTGAGGTTACAGAAGTATATCTTATAAGATGTTAACTTTATTTGTGAGGTTTATGTTATGGAACAGTAGAAAATTGAAAAAAATCAGAAAACAGCCGTATACTTGCTGAATGTGCACAAACACAGACACACATAGAAAAACACATCCAAACAGTGAAATCATTGCAAAATCAAACACTGAAGGCATATAACTATATCTTATAAGATGTTAACTTTATTTGTGAGGTTTATGTTATGGAACAGTAGAAAATTTAAAAAAATCAGAAAACAGCCGTATACTTGCTGAATGTGCCCAAAAACAGACACAAATAGAAAAACACATCCAAACAGTGAAATCATTGCAAAATCAAACACTGAGGTTACAGAAGTATATCTTATAAGATGTTAACTTTATTTGTGAGGTTTATGTTATGGAACAGTAGAAAATTGAAAAAAATCAGAAAACAGCCGTATACTTGCTGAATGTGCCCAAAAACAGACACAAATAGAAAAACACATCCAAACAGTGAAATCATTGCAAAATCAAACACTGAGGTTACAGAAGTATATCTTATAAGATGTTAACTTTATTTGTGAGGTTTATGTTATGGGACAGTAGAAAATTGAAAAAAATCAGAAAACAGCCGTATACTTGCTGAACGTGCACAAAGACAGACACAAATAGAAAAACACATCCAAACAGTGAAATCATTGCAAAATCAAACACTGAAGGCATATAACTATATCTTATAAGATGTTAACTTTATTTATGAGGTTAATGTTACGGGACAATAGAAAATTGAAAAAAATCAGAAAACAGCCGTAAACTTGCTGAATGCGCACAAAAACAGACACAAATAGAAAAACACATCCAAACAGTGAAATCATTGCAAAATCAAACACTGAGGTTACAGAAGTATATCTTATAAGATGTTAACTTTATTTGTGAGGTTTATGTTATGGGACAGTAGAAAATTGAAAAAAATCAGAAAACAGCCGTATACTTGCTGAATGCGCACAAAAACAGACACAAATAGAAAAACACATCCAAACAGTGAAATCATTGCGAAATCAAACACTGAGGATAAATAACTATATCTTATAAGATTTAAACTTTATTTGTGAGGTTTATGTTATGGGACAGTAGAAAATTGAAAAAAATCAGAAAACAGCCGTATACTTGCTGAATGTGCACAAAAACAGACACAAATAGAAAAACACATCCAAACAGTGAAATCATTGCAAAATCAAACACTGAAGGCATATAACTATATCTTATAAGATTTTAACTTTATTTGTGAGGTTTATGTTATGCGACAGTAGAAAATTGAAAAAAATCAGAAAACGGCCGTATACTTGCTGAACGTGCACAAAGACAGACACAAATAGAAAAACACATCCAAACAGTGAAATCATTGCAAAATCAAACACTGAAGGCATATAACTATATCTTATAAGATGTTAACTTTATTTATGAGGTTAATGTTACGGGACAATAGAAAATTGAAAAAAATCAGAAAACAGCCGTAAACTTGCTGAATGCGCACAAAAACAGACACAAATAGAAAAACACATCCAAACAGCGAAATCATTGCAAAATCAAACACTGAGGTTACAGAAGTATATCTTATAAGATGTTAACTTTATTTGTGAGGTTTATGTTATGGGACAGTAGAAAATTGAAAAAAATCAGAAAACAGCCGTATACTTGCTGAATGTGCACAAAAACAGACACAAATAGAAAAACACATCCAAACAGTGAAATCATTGCAAAATCAAACACTGAAGGCATATAACTATATCTTATAAGATGTTAACTTTATTTGTGAGGTTTATGTTATGGAACAGTAGAAAATTTAAAAAAATCAGAAAACAGCCGTATACTTGCTGAATGTGCCCAAAAACAGACACAAATAGAAAAATCCAAACAGTGAAATCATTGCAAAATCAAACACTGAGGTTACAGAAGTATATCTTATAAGATGTTAACTTTATTTGTGAGGTTTATGTTATGGGACAGTAGAAAATTGAAAAAAATCAGAAAACAGCCGTATACTTGCTGAATGTGCACAAAAACAGACACAAATAGAAAAACACATCCAAACAGTGAAATCATTGCAAAATCAAACACTGAAGGCATATAACTATATCTTATAAGATGTTAACTTTATTTGTGAGGTTTATGTTATGCGACAGTAGAAAATTGAAAAAAATCAGAAAACAGCCGTATACTTGCTGAACGTGCACAAAGACAGACACAAATAGAAAAACACATCCAAACAGTGAAATCATTGCAAAATCAAACACTGAGGGCATATAACTATATCTTATAAGATGTTAACTTTATTTATGAGGTTAATGTTACGGGACAATAGAAAATTGAAAAAAATCAGAAAACAGCCGTATACTTGCTGAATGCGCACAAAAACAGACACAAATAGAAAAACACATCCAAACAGTGAAATCATTGCAAAATCAAACACTGAGGTTACAGAAGTATATCTTATAAGATGTTAACTTTATTTGTGAGGTTTATGTTATGCGACAGTAGAAAATTGAAAAAAATCAGAAAACAGCCGTATACTTGCTGAACGTGCACAAAGACAGACACAAATAGAAAAACACATCCAAACAGTGAAATCATTGCAAAATCAAACACTGAGGGCATATAACTATATCTTATAAGATGTTAACTTTATTTATGAGGTTAATGTTACGGGACAATAGAAAATTGAAAAAAATCAGAAAACAGCCGTATACTTGCTGAATGCGCACAAAAACAGACACAAATAGAAAAACACATCCAAACAGTGAAATCATTGCAAAATCAAACACTGAGGTTACAGAAGTATATCTTATAAGATGTTAACTTTATTTGTGAGGTTTATGTTATGGGACAGTAGAAAATTGAAAAAAATCAGAAAACAGCCGTATACTTGCTGAATGTGCACAAAAACAGACACAAATAGAAAAACCCATCCAAACAGTGAAATCATTGCAAAATCAAACACTGAAGGCATATAACTATATCTTATAAGATTTTAACTTTATTTGTGAGGTTTATGTTACGGGACAGTAGAAAATTGAAAAAAATCAGAAAACAGCCGTATACTTGCTGAATGTGCACAAAAACAAACACAAATAGAAAAACACATCCAAACAGTGAAATCATTGCAAAATCAAACACTGAGGTTACAGAAGTATATCTTATAAGATGTTAACTTTATTTGTGAGGTTTATGTTATGGAACAGTAGAAAATTGAAAAAAATCAGAAAACAGCCGTATACTTGCTGAACGTGCACAAACACAGACACACATAGAAAAACACATCCAAACAGTGAAATCATTGCAAAATCAAACACTGAAGGCATATAACTATATCTTATAAGATGTTAACTTTATTTGTGAGGTTTATGTTATGGAACAGTAGAAAATTTAAAAAAATCAGAAAACAGCCGTATACTTGCTGAATGTGCCCAAAAACAGACACAAATAGAAAAACACATCCAAACAGTGAAATCATTGCAAAATCAAACACTGAGGTTACAGAAGTATATCTTATAAGATGTTAACTTTATTTGTGAGGTTTATGTTATGGGACAGTAGAAAATTTAAAAAAATCAGAAAACAGCCGTATACTTGCTGAATGTGCACAAAAACAGACACAAATAGAAAAACACATCCAAACAGTGAAATCATTGCAAAATCAAACACTGAAGGCATATAACTATATCTTATAAGATGTTAACTTCATTTGTGAGGTTTATGTTACTGGCGAGTAGAAAATTGAAAAAAATCAGAAAACAGCCGTATACTTGCTGAATGTGCACAAACACAGACACACATAGAAAAACACATCCAAACAGTGAAATCATTGCAAAATCAAACACTGAAGGCATATAACTATATCTTATAAGATGTTAACTTTATTTGTGAGGTTTATGTTATGGAACAGTAGAAAATTTAAAAAAATCAGAAAACAGCCGTATACTTGCTGAATGTGCACAAAAACAGACACAAATAGAAAAACACATCCAAACAGTGAAATCATTGCAAAATCAAACACTGAGGTTACAGAAGTATATCTTATAAGATGTTAACTTTATTTGTGAGGTTTATGTTATGGGACAGTAGAAAATTGAAAAAAATCAGAAAACAGCCGTATACTTGCTGAATGTGCACAAAAACAGACACAAATAGAAAAACACATCCAAACAGTGAAATCATTGCAAAATCAAACACTGAGGTTACAGAAGTATATCTTATAAGATGTTAACTTTATTTGTGAGGTTTATGTTATGGGACAGTAGAAAATTGAAAAAAATCAGAAAACAGCCGTATACTTGCTGAATGTGCACAAAAACAGACACAAATAGAAAAACACATCCAAACAGTGAAATCATTGCAAAATCAAACACTGAAGGCATATAACTATATCTTATAAGATGTTAACTTTATTTGTGAGGTTTATGTTATGCGACAGTAGAAAATTGAAAAAAATCAGAAAACAGCCGTATACTTGCTGAACGTGCACAAAGACAGACACAAATAGAAAAACACATCCAAACAGTGAAATCATTGCAAAATCAAACACTGAGGGCATATAACTATATCTTATAAGATGTTAACTTTATTTATGAGGTTAATGTTACGGGACAATAGAAAATTGAAAAAAATCAGAAAACAGCCGTATACTTGCTGAATGCGCACAAAAACAGACACAAATAGAAAAACACATCCAAACAGTGAAATCATTGCAAAATCAAACACTGAGGTTACAGAAGTATATCTTATAAGATGTTAACTTTATTTGTGAGGTTTATGTTATGGGACAGTAGAAAATTGAAAAAAATCAGAAAACAGCCATATACTTGCTGAATGCGCACAAAAACAGACACAAATAGAAAAACCCATCCAAACAGTGAAATCATTGCAAAATCAAACACTGAGGTTACAGAAGTATATCTTATAAGATGTTAACTTTATTTGTGAGGTTTATGTTATGGAACAGTAGAAAATTGAAAAAAATCAGAAAACAGCCGTATACTTACTGAATGTGCACAAAAACAGACACAAATAGAAAAACACATCCAAACAGTGAAATCATTGCAAAATCAAACACTGAAGGCATATAACTATATCTTATAAGATGTTAACTTTATTTGTGAGGTTTATGTTATGGAACAGTAGAAAATTGAAAAAAATCAGAAAACAGCCGTATACTTGCTGAATGTGCACAAAAACAGACACAAATAGAAAAACACATCCAAACAGTGAAATCATTGCAAAATCAAACACTGAAGGCATATAACTATATCTTATAAGATTTTAACTTTATTTGTGAGGTTTATGTTACTGGCGAGTAGAAAATTGAAAAAAATCAGAAAACAGCCGTATACTTGCTGAATGTGCACAAAAACAGACACAAATAGAAAAACACATCCAAACAGTGAAATCATTGCAAAATCAAACACTGAAGGCATATAACTATATCTTATAAGATTTTAACTTTATTTGTGAGGTTTATGTTATGCGACAGTAGAAAATTGTAAAAAATCAGAAAACAGCCGTATACTTGCTGAACGTGCACAAAGACAGACACAAATAGAAAACACATCCAAACAGTGAAATCATTGCAAAATCAAACACTGAAGGCATATAACTATATCTTATAAGATGTTGACTTTATTTATGAGGTTAATGTTACGGGACAATAGAAAATTGAAAAAAATCAGAAAACAGCCGGATACTTGCTTGAATGTGCACAATAAAAGACACAAATAGAAAAACACATCCAAACAGTGAAATCATTGCAAAATCAAACACTGAGGTTACAGAAGTATATCTTATAAGATGTTAACTTTATTTGTGAGGTTTATGTTATGGGACAGTAGAAAATTTAAAAAAATCAGAAAACAGCCGTATACTTGCTGAATGTGCACAAAAACAGACACAAATAGAAAAACACATCCAAACAGTGAAATCATTGCAAAATCAAACACTGAAGGCATATAACTATATCTTATAAGATGTTAACTTCATTTGTGAGGTTTATGTTACTGGCGAGTAGAAAATTGAAAAAAATCAGAAAACAGCCGTATACTTGCTGAATGTGCACAAACACAGACACACATAGAAAAACACATCCAAACAGTGAAATCATTGCAAAATCAAACACTGAAGGCATATAACTATATCTTATAAGATGTTAACTTTATTTGTGAGGTTTATGTTATGGAACAGTAGAAAATTTAAAAAAATCAGAAAACAGCCGTATACTTGCTGAATGTGCCCAAAAACAGACACAAATAGAAAAACACATCCAAACAGTGAAATCATTGCAAAATCAAACACTGAGGTTACAGAAGTATATCTTATAAGATGTTAACTTTATTTGTGAGGTTTATGTTATGGGACAGTAGAAAATTGAAAAAAATCAGAAAACAGCCGTATACTTGCTGAATGTGCACAAAAACAGACACAAATAGAAAAACACATCCAAACAGTGAAATCATTGCAAAATCAAACACTGAGGTTACAGAAGTATATCTTATAAGATGTTAACTTTATTTGTGAGGTTTATGTTATGGGACAGTAGAAAATTGAAAAAAATCAGAAAACAGCCGTATACTTGCTGAATGTGCACAAAAACAGACACAAATAGAAAAACACATCCAAACAGTGAAATCATTGCAAAATCAAACACTGAAGGCATATAACTATATCTTATAAGATGTTAACTTTATTTGTGAGGTTTATGTTATGCGACAGTAGAAAATTGAAAAAAATCAGAAAACAGCCGTATACTTGCTGAACGTGCACAAAGACAGACACAAATAGAAAAACACATCCAAACAGTGAAATCATTGCAAAATCAAACACTGAAGGCATATAACTATATCTTATAAGATGTTAACTTTATTTATGAGGTTAATGTTACGGGACAATAGAAAATTGAAAAAAATCAGAAAACAGCCGTAAACTTGCTGAATGCGCACAAAAACAGACACAAATAGAAAAACACATCCAAACAGTGAAATCATTGCAAAATCAAACACTGAGGTTACAGAAGTATATCTTATAAGATGTTAACTTTATTTGTGAGGTTTATGTTATGGGACAGTAGAAAATTGAAAAAAATCAGAAAACAGCCGTATACTTGCTGAATGCGCACAAAAACAGACACAAATAGAAAAACACATCCAAACAGTGAAATCATTGCGAAATCAAACACTGAGGATAAATAACTATATCTTATAAGATTTAAACTTTATTTGTGAGGTTTATGTTATGGGACAGTAGAAAATTGAAAAAAATCAGAAAACAGCCGTATACTTGCTGAATGTGCACAAAAACAGACACAAATAGAAAAACACATCCAAACAGTGAAATCATTGCAAAATCAAACACTGAAGGCATATAACTATATCTTATAAGATTTTAACTTTATTTGTGAGGTTTATGTTATGCGACAGTAGAAAATTGAAAAAAATCAGAAAACGGCCGTATACTTGCTGAACGTGCACAAAGACAGACACAAATAGAAAAACACATCCAAACAGTGAAATCATTGCAAAATCAAACACTGAAGGCATATAACTATATCTTATAAGATGTTAACTTTATTTATGAGGTTAATGTTACGGGACAATAGAAAATTGAAAAAAATCAGAAAACAGCCGTAAACTTGCTGAATGCGCACAAAAACAGACACAAATAGAAAAACACATCCAAACAGCGAAATCATTGCAAAATCAAACACTGAGGTTACAGAAGTATATCTTATAAGATGTTAACTTTATTTGTGAGGTTTATGTTATGGGACAGTAGAAAATTGAAAAAAATCAGAAAACAGCCGTATACTTGCTGAATGTGCACAAAAACAGACACAAATAGAAAAACACATCCAAACAGTGAAATCATTGCAAAATCAAACACTGAAGGCATATAACTATATCTTATAAGATGTTAACTTTATTTGTGAGGTTTATGTTATGGAACAGTAGAAAATTTAAAAAAATCAGAAAACAGCCGTATACTTGCTGAATGTGCCCAAAAACAGACACAAATAGAAAAATCCAAACAGTGAAATCATTGCAAAATCAAACACTGAGGTTACAGAAGTATATCTTATAAGATGTTAACTTTATTTGTGAGGTTTATGTTATGGGACAGTAGAAAATTGAAAAAAATCAGAAAACAGCCGTATACTTGCTGAATGTGCACAAAAACAGACACAAATAGAAAAACACATCCAAACAGTGAAATCATTGCAAAATCAAACACTGAAGGCATATAACTATATCTTATAAGATGTTAACTTTATTTGTGAGGTTTATGTTATGCGACAGTAGAAAATTGAAAAAAATCAGAAAACAGCCGTATACTTGCTGAACGTGCACAAAGACAGACACAAATAGAAAAACACATCCAAACAGTGAAATCATTGCAAAATCAAACACTGAGGGCATATAACTATATCTTATAAGATGTTAACTTTATTTATGAGGTTAATGTTACGGGACAATAGAAAATTGAAAAAAATCAGAAAACAGCCGTATACTTGCTGAATGCGCACAAAAACAGACACAAATAGAAAAACACATCCAAACAGTGAAATCATTGCAAAATCAAACACTGAGGTTACAGAAGTATATCTTATAAGATGTTAACTTTATTTGTGAGGTTTATGTTATGCGACAGTAGAAAATTGAAAAAAATCAGAAAACAGCCGTATACTTGCTGAACGTGCACAAAGACAGACACAAATAGAAAAACACATCCAAACAGTGAAATCATTGCAAAATCAAACACTGAGGGCATATAACTATATCTTATAAGATGTTAACTTTATTTATGAGGTTAATGTTACGGGACAATAGAAAATTGAAAAAAATCAGAAAACAGCCGTATACTTGCTGAATGCGCACAAAAACAGACACAAATAGAAAAACACATCCAAACAGTGAAATCATTGCAAAATCAAACACTGAGGTTACAGAAGTATATCTTATAAGATGTTAACTTTATTTGTGAGGTTTATGTTATGGGACAGTAGAAAATTGAAAAAAATCAGAAAACAGCCGTATACTTGCTGAATGTGCACAAAAACAGACACAAATAGAAAAACCCATCCAAACAGTGAAATCATTGCAAAATCAAACACTGAAGGCATATAACTATATCTTATAAGATTTTAACTTTATTTGTGAGGTTTATGTTACGGGACAGTAGAAAATTGAAAAAAATCAGAAAACAGCCGTATACTTGCTGAATGTGCACAAAAACAAACACAAATAGAAAAACACATCCAAACAGTGAAATCATTGCAAAATCAAACACTGAGGTTACAGAAGTATATCTTATAAGATGTTAACTTTATTTGTGAGGTTTATGTTATGGAACAGTAGAAAATTGAAAAAAATCAGAAAACAGCCGTATACTTGCTGAACGTGCACAAACACAGACACACATAGAAAAACACATCCAAACAGTGAAATCATTGCAAAATCAAACACTGAAGGCATATAACTATATCTTATAAGATGTTAACTTTATTTGTGAGGTTTATGTTATGGAACAGTAGAAAATTTAAAAAAATCAGAAAACAGCCGTATACTTGCTGAATGTGCCCAAAAACAGACACAAATAGAAAAACACATCCAAACAGTGAAATCATTGCAAAATCAAACACTGAGGTTACAGAAGTATATCTTATAAGATGTTAACTTTATTTGTGAGGTTTATGTTATGGGACAGTAGAAAATTTAAAAAAATCAGAAAACAGCCGTATACTTGCTGAATGTGCACAAAAACAGACACAAATAGAAAAACACATCCAAACAGTGAAATCATTGCAAAATCAAACACTGAAGGCATATAACTATATCTTATAAGATGTTAACTTCATTTGTGAGGTTTATGTTACTGGCGAGTAGAAAATTGAAAAAAATCAGAAAACAGCCGTATACTTGCTGAATGTGCACAAACACAGACACACATAGAAAAACACATCCAAACAGTGAAATCATTGCAAAATCAAACACTGAAGGCATATAACTATATCTTATAAGATGTTAACTTTATTTGTGAGGTTTATGTTATGGAACAGTAGAAAATTTAAAAAAATCAGAAAACAGCCGTATACTTGCTGAATGTGCACAAAAACAGACACAAATAGAAAAACACATCCAAACAGTGAAATCATTGCAAAATCAAACACTGAGGTTACAGAAGTATATCTTATAAGATGTTAACTTTATTTGTGAGGTTTATGTTATGGGACAGTAGAAAATTGAAAAAAATCAGAAAACAGCCGTATACTTGCTGAATGTGCACAAAAACAGACACAAATAGAAAAACACATCCAAACAGTGAAATCATTGCAAAATCAAACACTGAGGTTACAGAAGTATATCTTATAAGATGTTAACTTTATTTGTGAGGTTTATGTTATGGGACAGTAGAAAATTGAAAAAAATCAGAAAACAGCCGTATACTTGCTGAATGTGCACAAAAACAGACACAAATAGAAAAACACATCCAAACAGTGAAATCATTGCAAAATCAAACACTGAAGGCATATAACTATATCTTATAAGATGTTAACTTTATTTGTGAGGTTTATGTTATGCGACAGTAGAAAATTGAAAAAAATCAGAAAACAGCCGTATACTTGCTGAACGTGCACAAAGACAGACACAAATAGAAAAACACATCCAAACAGTGAAATCATTGCAAAATCAAACACTGAGGGCATATAACTATATCTTATAAGATGTTAACTTTATTTATGAGGTTAATGTTACGGGACAATAGAAAATTGAAAAAAATCAGAAAACAGCCGTATACTTGCTGAATGCGCACAAAAACAGACACAAATAGAAAAACACATCCAAACAGTGAAATCATTGCAAAATCAAACACTGAGGTTACAGAAGTATATCTTATAAGATGTTAACTTTATTTGTGAGGTTTATGTTATGGGACAGTAGAAAATTGAAAAAAATCAGAAAACAGCCATATACTTGCTGAATGCGCACAAAAACAGACACAAATAGAAAAACCCATCCAAACAGTGAAATCATTGCAAAATCAAACACTGAGGTTACAGAAGTATATCTTATAAGATGTTAACTTTATTTGTGAGGTTTATGTTATGGAACAGTAGAAAATTGAAAAAAATCAGAAAACAGCCGTATACTTACTGAATGTGCACAAAAACAGACACAAATAGAAAAACACATCCAAACAGTGAAATCATTGCAAAATCAAACACTGAAGGCATATAACTATATCTTATAAGATGTTAACTTTATTTGTGAGGTTTATGTTATGGAACAGTAGAAAATTGAAAAAAATCAGAAAACAGCCGTATACTTGCTGAATGTGCACAAAAACAGACACAAATAGAAAAACACATCCAAACAGTGAAATCATTGCAAAATCAAACACTGAAGGCATATAACTATATCTTATAAGATTTTAACTTTATTTGTGAGGTTTATGTTACTGGCGAGTAGAAAATTGAAAAAAATCAGAAAACAGCCGTATACTTGCTGAATGTGCACAAAAACAGACACAAATAGAAAAACACATCCAAACAGTGAAATCATTGCAAAATCAAACACTGAAGGCATATAACTATATCTTATAAGATTTTAACTTTATTTGTGAGGTTTATGTTATGCGACAGTAGAAAATTGTAAAAAATCAGAAAACAGCCGTATACTTGCTGAACGTGCACAAAGACAGACACAAATAGAAAACACATCCAAACAGTGAAATCATTGCAAAATCAAACACTGAAGGCATATAACTATATCTTATAAGATGTTGACTTTATTTATGAGGTTAATGTTACGGGACAATAGAAAATTGAAAAAAATCAGAAAACAGCCGGATACTTGCTTGAATGTGCACAATAAAAGACACAAATAGAAAAACACATCCAAACAGTGAAATCATTGCAAAATCAAACACTGAGGTTACAGAAGTATATCTTATAAGATGTTAACTTTATTTGTGAGGTTTATGTTATGGGACAGTAGAAAATTTAAAAAAATCAGAAAACAGCCGTATACTTGCTGAATGTGCACAAAAACAGACACAAATAGAAAAACACATCCAAACAGTGAAATCATTGCAAAATCAAACACTGAAGGCATATAACTATATCTTATAAGATGTTAACTTCATTTGTGAGGTTTATGTTACTGGCGAGTAGAAAATTGAAAAAAATCAGAAAACAGCCGTATACTTGCTGAATGTGCACAAACACAGACACACATAGAAAAACACATCCAAACAGTGAAATCATTGCAAAATCAAACACTGAAGGCATATAACTATATCTTATAAGATGTTAACTTTATTTGTGAGGTTTATGTTATGGAACAGTAGAAAATTTAAAAAAATCAGAAAACAGCCGTATACTTGCTGAATGTGCCCAAAAACAGACACAAATAGAAAAACACATCCAAACAGTGAAATCATTGCAAAATCAAACACTGAGGTTACAGAAGTATATCTTATAAGATGTTAACTTTATTTGTGAGGTTTATGTTATGGGACAGTAGAAAATTGAAAAAAATCAGAAAACAGCCGTATACTTGCTGAATGTGCACAAAAACAGACACAAATAGAAAAACACATCCAAACAGTGAAATCATTGCAAAATCAAACACTGAGGTTACAGAAGTATATCTTATAAGATGTTAACTTTATTTGTGAGGTTTATGTTATGGGACAGTAGAAAATTGAAAAAAATCAGAAAACAGCCGTATACTTGCTGAATGTGCACAAAAACAGACACAAATAGAAAAACACATCCAAACAGTGAAATCATTGCAAAATCAAACACTGAAGGCATATAACTATATCTTATAAGATGTTAACTTTATTTGTGAGGTTTATGTTATGCGACAGTAGAAAATTGAAAAAAATCAGAAAACAGCCGTATACTTGCTGAACGTGCACAAAGACAGACACAAATAGAAAAACACATCCAAACAGTGAAATCATTGCAAAATCAAACACTGAGGGCATATAACTATATCTTATAAGATGTTAACTTTATTTATGAGGTTAATGTTACGGGACAATAGAAAATTGAAAAAAATCAGAAAACAGCCGTATACTTGCTGAATGCGCACAAAAACAGACACAAATAGAAAAACACATCCAAACAGTGAAATCATTGCAAAATCAAACACTGAGGTTACAGAAGTATATCTTATAAGATGTTAACTTTATTTGTGAGGTTTATGTTATGGGACAGTAGAAAATTGAAAAAAATCAGAAAACAGCCATATACTTGCTGAATGCGCACAAAAACAGACACAAATAGAAAAACCCATCCAAACAGTGAAATCATTGCAAAATCAAACACTGAGGTTACAGAAGTATATCTTATAAGATGTTAACTTTATTTGTGAGGTTTATGTTATGGAACAGTAGAAAATTGAAAAAAATCAGAAAACAGCCGTATACTTACTGAATGTGCACAAAAACAGACACAAATAGAAAAACACATCCAAACAGTGAAATCATTGCAAAATCAAACACTGAAGGCATATAACTATATCTTATAAGATGTTAACTTTATTTGTGAGGTTTATGTTATGGAACAGTAGAAAATTGAAAAAAATCAGAAAACAGCCGTATACTTGCTGAATGTGCACAAAAACAGACACAAATAGAAAAACACATCCAAACAGTGAAATCATTGCAAAATCAAACACTGAAGGCATATAACTATATCTTATAAGATTTTAACTTTATTTGTGAGGTTTATGTTACTGGCGAGTAGAAAATTGAAAAAAATCAGAAAACAGCCGTATACTTGCTGAATGTGCACAAAAACAGACACAAATAGAAAAACACATCCAAACAGTGAAATCATTGCAAAATCAAACACTGAAGGCATATAACTATATCTTATAAGATTTTAACTTTATTTGTGAGGTTTATGTTATGGGACAGTAGAAAATTGAAAAAAATCAGAAAACAGCCGTATACTTGCTGAATGTGCACAAAAACAGACACAAATAGAAAAACACATCCAAACAGTGAAATCATTGCAAAATCAAACACTGAGGTTACAGAAGTATATCTTATAAGATGTTAACTTTATTTGTGAGGTTTATGTTATGGGACAGTAGAAAATTGAAAAAAATCAGAAAACAGCCGTATACTTGCTGAATGTGCACAAAAACAGACACAAATAGAAAAACCCATCCAAACAGTGAAATCATTGCAAAATCAAACACTGAAGGCATATAACTTTATCTTATAAGATTTTAACTTTATTTGTGAGGTTTATGTTACGGGACAGTAGAAAATTGAAAAAAATCAGAAAACAGCCGTATACTTGCTGAATGTGCACAAACACAGACACACATAGAAAAACACATCCAAACAGTGAAATCATTGCAAAATCAAACACTGAGGTTACAGAAGTATATCTTATAAGATGTTAACTTTATTTGTGAGGTTTATGTTATGCGACAGTAGAAAATTGTAAAAAATCAGAAAACAGCCGTATACTTGCTGAACGTGCACAAAGACAGACACAAATAGAAAACACATCCAAACAGTGAAATCATTGCAAAATCAAACACTGAAGGCATATAACTATATCTTATAAGATGTTGACTTTATTTATGAGGTTAATGTTACGGGACAATAGAAAATTGAAAAAAATCAGAAAACAGCCGTATACTTGCTGAATGCGCACAAAAACAGACACAAATAGAAAAACACATCCAAACAGTGAAATCATTGCAAAATCAAACACTGAGGTTACAGAAGTATATCTTATAAGATGTTAACTTTATTTGTGAGGTTTATGTTATGGGACAGTAGAAAATTGAAAAAAATCAGAAAACAGCCGTATACTTGCTGAATGCGCACAAAAACAGACACAAATAGAAAAACACATCCAAACAGTGAAATCATTGCAAAATCAAACACTGAGGTTACAGAAGTATATCTTATAAGATGTTAACTTTATTTGTGAGGTTTATGTTATGGGACAGTAGAAAATTGAAAAAAATCAGAAAACAGCCGTATACTTGTTGAATGTGCACAAAAACAGACACAAATAGAAAAACACATCCAAACAGTGAAATCATTGCAAAATCAAACACTGAAGGCATATAACTATATCTTATAAGATTTTAACTTTATTTGTGAGGTTTATGTTATGGGACAGTAGAAAATTTAAAAAAATCAGAAAACAGCCGTATACTTGCTGAATGTGCACAAAAACAGAAACAAATAGAAAAACACATCCAAACAGTG
This sequence comes from Solea solea, assembly GCF_958295425.1. Taxonomy (NCBI): domain Eukaryota; kingdom Metazoa; phylum Chordata; class Actinopteri; order Pleuronectiformes; family Soleidae; genus Solea; species Solea solea. The sequence continues at coordinate 147,791 of NC_081146.1, forward strand.
AAATCATTGCAAAATCAAACACTGAAGGCATATAACTATATCTTATAAGATTTTAACTTTATTTGTGAGGTTTATGTTACGGGACAGTAGAAAATTGAAAAAAATCAGAAAACAGCCGTATACTCACTGAATGTGCACAAAAACAGACACAAATAGAAAAACACATCCAAACAGTGAAATCATTGCAAAATCAAACACTGAGGTTACAGAAGTATATCTTATAAGATGTTAACTTTATTTGTGAGGTTTATGTTATGGGACAGTAGAAAATTGAAAAAAATCGGAAAACAGCCGTATACTTGCTGAATGTGCACAAAAACAGACACAAATAGAAAAACACATCCAAACAGTGAAATCATTGCAAAATCAAACACTGAGGTTACAGAAGTATATCTTATAAGATGTTTACTTTATTTGTGAGGTTTATGTTATGGGACAGTAGAAAATTGAAAAAAATCAGAAAACAGCCGTATACTTGCTGAATGTGCACAACAAAAGACACAAATAGAAAAACACATCCAAACAGTGAAATCATTGCAAAATCAAACACTGAAGGCATATAACTATATCTTATAAGATTTTAACTTTATTTATGAGGTTTATGTTACGGGACAATAGAAAATTGAAAAAAATCAGAAAACAGCCGGATACTTGCTGAATGTGCACAACAAAAGACACAAATAGAAAAACACATCCAAACAGTGAAATCATTGCAAAATCAAACACTGAAGGCATATAACTATATCTTATAAGATGTTAACTTTATTTGTGAGGTTTATGTTATGCGACAGTAGAAAATTGAAAAAAATCAGAAAACAGCCGTATACTTGCTGAACGTGCACAAAGACAGACACAAATAGAAAAACACATCCAAACAGTGAAATCATTGCAAAATCAAACACTGAGGATAAATAACTATATCTTATAAGATGTTAACTTTATTTGTGAGGTTTATGTTCTGGGACAATAGAAAATTGAAAAAAATCAGAAAACAGCCGTATACTTGCTGAATGTGCACAACAAAAGACACAAATAGAAAAACACATCCAAACAGTGAAATCATTGCAAAATCAAACACTGAGGTTACAGAAGTATATCTTATAAGATGTTAACTTTATTTGTGAGGTTTATGTTATGGAACAGTAGAAAATTGAAAAAAATCAGAAAACAGCCGTATACTTGCTGAATGTGCACAAACACAGACACACATAGAAAAACACATCCAAACAGTGAAATCATTGCAAAATCAAACAATGAGGTTACAGAAGTATATCTTATGAGATGTTAACTTTATTTGTGAGGTTTATGTTATGGGACAGTAGAAAATTGAAAAAAATCAGAAAACAGCCGTATACTTGCTGAATGTGCACAAAAACAGACACAAATAGAAAAACACATCCAAACAGTGAAATCATTGCAAAATCAAACACTGAAGGCATATAACTATATCTTATAAGATTTTAACTTTATTTATGAGGTTTATGTTACGGGACAATAGAAAATTGAAAAAAATCAGAAAACAGCCGGATACTTGCTGAATGTGCACAACAAAAGACACAAATAGAAAAACACATCCAAACAGTGAAATCATTGCAAAATCAAACACTGAAGGCATATAACTATATCTTATAAGATGTTAACTTTATTTGTGAGGTTTATGTTATGCGACAGTAGAAAATTGAAAAAAATCAGAAAACAGCCGTATACTTGCTGAACGTGCACAAAGACAGACACAAATAGAAAAACACATCCAAACAGTGAAATCATTGCAAAATCAAACACTGAGGTTACAGAAGTATATCTTATAAGATGTTAACTTTATTTGTGAGGTTTATGTTATGGGACAGTAGAAAATTGAAAAAAATCAGAAAACAGCCGTATACTTGCTGAATGCGCACAAAAACAGACACAAATAGAAAAACACATCCAAACAGTGAAATCATTGCAAAATCAAACACTGAGGATAAATAACTATATCTTATAAGATTTAAACTTTATTTGTGAGGTTTATGTTATGGGACAGTAGAAAATTGAAAAAAATCAGAAAACAGCCGTATACTTGCTGAATGTGCACAAAAACAGACACAAATAGAAAAACCCATCCAAACAGTGAAATCATTGCAAAATCAAACACTGAAGGCATATAACTTTATCTTATAAGATTTTAACTTTATTTGTGAGGTTTATGTTACGGGACAGTAGAAAATTGAAAAAAATCAGAAAACAGCCGTATACTTGCTGAATGTGCACAAACACAGACACACATAGAAAAACACATCCAAACAGTGAAATCATTGCAAAATCAAACACTGAGGTTACAGAAGTATATCTTATAAGATGTTAACTTTATTTGTGAGGTTTATGTTACTGGACAGTAGAAAATTGAAAAAAATCAGAAAACAGCCGCATACTTGCTGAATGCGCACAAAAACAGACACAAATAGAAAAACACATCCAAACAGTGAAATCCTTGCAAAATCAAACACTGAGGTTACAGAAGTATATCTTATAAGATTTTAACTTTATTTGTGAGGTTTATGTTATGGGACAGTAGAAAATTGAAAAAAATCAGAAAAAAGCCGTATACTTGCTGAATGTGCACAAAAACAGACACAAATAGAAAAACACATCCAAACAGTGAAATCATTGCAAAATCAAACACTGAAGGCATATAACTATATCTTATAAGATTTTAACTTTATTTGTGAGGTTTATGTTATGCGACAGTAGAAAATTGAAAAAAATCAGAAAACAGCCGTATACTTGCTGAACGTGCACAAAGACAGACACAAATAGAAAACACATCCAAACAGTGAAATCATTGCAAAATCAAACACTGAGGTTACAGAAGTATATCTTATAAGATGTTAACTTTATTTGTGAGGTTTATGTTATGGGACATTCGAAAATTGAAAAAAATCAGAAAACAGCCGTATACTTGCTGAATGCGCACAAAAACAGACACAAATAGAAAAACACATCCAAACAGTGAAATCATTGCAAAATCAAACACTGAGGTTACAGAAGTATATCTTATAAGATGTTAACTTTATTTGTGAGGTTTATGTTATGGGACAGTAGAAAATTGAAAAAAATCAGAAAACAGCCGTATACTTGTTGAATGTGCACAAACACAGACACACATAGAAAAACACATCCAAACAGTGAAATCATTGCAAAATCAAACACTGAGGTTACAGAAGTATATCTTATAAGATTTTAACTTTATTTGTGAGGTTTATGTTATGGGACAGTAGAAAATTGAAAAAAATCAGAAAAAAGCCGTATACTTGCTGAATGTGCACAAAAACAGACACAAATAGAAAAACACATCCAAACAGTGAAATCATTGCAAAATCAAACACTGAAGGCATATAACTATATCTTATAAGATTTTAACTTTATTTGTGAGGTTTATGTTATGCGACAGTAGAAAATTGTAAAAAATCAGAAAACAGCCGTATACTTGCTGAACGTGCACAAAGACAGACACAAATAGAAAACACATCCAAACAGTGAAATCATTGCAAAATCAAACACTGAAGGCATATAACTATATCTTATAAGATGTTGACTTTATTTATGAGGTTAATGTTACGGGACAATAGAAAATTGAAAAAAATCAGAAAACAGCCGTATACTTGCTGAATGCGCACAAAAACAGACACAAATAGAAAAACACATCCAAACAGTGAAATCATTGCAAAATCAAACACTGAGGTTACAGAAGTATATCTTATAAGATGTTTACTTTATTTGTGAGGTTTATGTTATGGGACAGTAGAAAATTGAAAAAAATCAGAAAACAGCCGTATACTTGCTGAATGCGCACAAAAACAGACACAAATAGAAAAACACATCCAAACAGTGAAATCATTGCAAAATCAAACACTGAGGTTACAGAAGTATATCTTATAAGATGTTAACTTTATTTGTGAGGTTTATGTTATGGGACAGTAGAAAATTGAAAAAAATCAGAAAACAGCCGTATACTTGTTGAATGTGCACAAAAACAGACACAAATAGAAAAACACATCCAAACAGTGAAATCATTGCAAAATCAAACACTGAAGGCATATAACTATATCTTATAAGATTTTAACTTTATTTGTGAGGTTTATGTTATGGGACAGTAGAAAATTTAAAAAAATCAGAAAACAGCCATATACTTGCTGAATGTGCACAAAAACAGAAACAAATAGAAAAACACATCCAAACAGTGAAATCATTGCAAAATCAAACACTGAAGGCATATAACTATATCTTATAAGATTTTAACTTTATTTGTGAGGTTTATGTTACGGGACAGTAGAAAATTGAAAAAAATCAGAAAACAGCCGTATACTCACTGAATGTGCACAAAAACAGACACAAATAGAAAAACACATCCAAACAGTGAAATCATTGCAAAATCAAACACTGAGGTTACAGAAGTATATCTTATAAGATGTTAACTTTATTTGTGAGGTTTATGTTATGGGACAGTAGAAAATTGAAAAAAATCGGAAAACAGCCGTATACTTGCTGAATGTGCACAAAAACAGACACAAATAGAAAAACACATCCAAACAGTGAAATCATTGCAAAATCAAACACTGAAGGCATATAACTATATCTTATAAGATTTTAACTTTATTTGTGAGGTTTATGTTATGCGACAGTAGAAAATTGTAAAAAATCAGAAAACAGCCGTATACTTGCTGAACGTGCACAAAGACAGACACAAATAGAAAACACATCCAAACAGTGAAATCATTGCAAAATCAAACACTGAAGGCATATAACTATATCTTATAAGATGTTGACTTTATTTATGAGGTTAATGTTACGGGACAATAGAAAATTGAAAAAAATCAGAAAACAGCCGTATACTTGCTGAATGCGCACAAAAACAGACACAAATAGAAAAACACATCCAAACAGTGAAATCATTGCAAAATCAAACACTGAGGTTACAGAAGTATATCTTATAAGATGTTTACTTTATTTGTGAGGTTTATGTTATGGGACAGTAGAAAATTGAAAAAAATCAGAAAACAGCCGTATACTTGCTGAATGCGCACAAAAACAGACACAAATAGAAAAACACATCCAAACAGTGAAATCATTGCAAAATCAAACACTGAGGTTACAGAAGTATATCTTATAAGATGTTAACTTTATTTGTGAGGTTTATGTTATGGGACAGTAGAAAATTGAAAAAAATCAGAAAACAGCCGTATACTTGTTGAATGTGCACAAAAACAGACACAAATAGAAAAACACATCCAAACAGTGAAATCATTGCAAAATCAAACACTGAAGGCATATAACTATATCTTATAAGATTTTAACTTTATTTGTGAGGTTTATGTTATGGGACAGTAGAAAATTTAAAAAAATCAGAAAACAGCCGTATACTTGCTGAATGTGCACAAAAACAGAAACAAATAGAAAAACACATCCAAACAGTGAAATCATTGCAAAATCAAACACTGAAGGCATATAACTATATCTTATAAGATTTTAACTTTATTTGTGAGGTTTATGTTACGGGACAGTAGAAAATTGAAAAAAATCAGAAAACAGCCGTATACTCACTGAATGTGCACAAAAACAGACACAAATAGAAAAACACATCCAAACAGTGAAATCATTGCAAAATCAAACACTGAGGTTACAGAAGTATATCTTATAAGATGTTAACTTTATTTGTGAGGTTTATGTTATGGGACAGTAGAAAATTGAAAAAAATCGGAAAACAGCCGTATACTTGCTGAATGTGCACAAAAACAGACACAAATAGAAAAACACATCCAAACAGTGAAATCATTGCAAAATCAAACACTGAGGTTACAGAAGTATATCTTATAAGATGTTTACTTTATTTGTGAGGTTTATGTTATGGGACAGTAGAAAATTGAAAAAAATCAGAAAACAGCCGTATACTTGCTGAATGTGCACAACAAAAGACACAAATAGAAAAACACATCCAAACAGTGAAATCATTGCAAAATCAAACACTGAAGGCATATAACTATATCTTATAAGATTTTAACTTTATTTATGAGGTTTATGTTACGGGACAATAGAAAATTGAAAAAAATCAGAAAACAGCCGGATACTTGCTGAATGTGCACAACAAAAGACACAAATAGAAAAACACATCCAAACAGTGAAATCATTGCAAAATCAAACACTGAAGGCATATAACTATATCTTATAAGATGTTAACTTTATTTGTGAGGTTTATGTTATGCGACAGTAGAAAATTGAAAAAAATCAGAAAACAGCCGTATACTTGCTGAACGTGCACAAAGACAGACACAAATAGAAAAACACATCCAAACAGTGAAATCATTGCAAAATCAAACACTGAGGATAAATAACTATATCTTATAAGATGTTAACTTTATTTGTGAGGTTTATGTTATGGGACAATAGAAAATTGAAAAAAATCAGAAAACAGCCGTATACTTGCTGAATGTGCACAACAAAAGACACAAATAGAAAAACACATCCAAACAGTGAAATCATTGCAAAATCAAACACTGAGGTTACAGAAGTATATCTTATAAGATGTTAACTTTATTTGTGAGGTTTATGTTATGGAACAGTAGAAAATTGAAAAAAATCAGAAAACAGCCGTATACTTGCTGAATGTGCACAAACACAGACACACATAGAAAAACACATCCAAACAGTGAAATCATTGCAAAATCAAACAATGAGGTTACAGAAGTATATCTTATGAGATGTTAACTTTATTTGTGAGGTTTATGTTATGGGACAGTAGAAAATTGAAAAAAATCAGAAAACAGCCGTATACTTGCTGAATGTGCACAAAAACAGACACAAATAGAAAAACACATCCAAACAGTGAAATCATTGCAAAATCAAACACTGAAGGCATATAACTATATCTTATAAGATTTTAACTTTATTTATGAGGTTTATGTTACGGGACAATAGAAAATTGAAAAAAATCAGAAAACAGCCGGATACTTGCTGAATGTGCACAACAAAAGACACAAATAGAAAAACACATCCAAACAGTGAAATCATTGCAAAATCAAACACTGAAGGCATATAACTATATCTTATAAGATGTTAACTTTATTTGTGAGGTTTATGTTATGCGACAGTAGAAAATTGAAAAAAATCAGAAAACAGCCGTATACTTGCTGAACGTGCACAAAGACAGACACAAATAGAAAAACACATCCAAACAGTGAAATCATTGCAAAATCAAACACTGAGGTTACAGAAGTATATCTTATAAGATGTTAACTTTATTTGTGAGGTTTATGTTATGGGACAGTAGAAAATTGAAAAAAATCAGAAAACAGCCGTATACTTGCTGAATGCGCACAAAAACAGACACAAATAGAAAAACACATCCAAACAGTGAAATCATTGCAAAATCAAACACTGAGGATAAATAACTATATCTTATAAGATTTAAACTTTATTTGTGAGGTTTATGTTATGGGACAGTAGAAAATTGAAAAAAATCAGAAAACAGCCGTATACTTGCTGAATGTGCACAAAAACAGACACAAATAGAAAAACCCATCCAAACAGTGAAATCATTGCAAAATCAAACACTGAAGGCATATAACTTTATCTTATAAGATTTTAACTTTATTTGTGAGGTTTATGTTACGGGACAGTAGAAAATTGAAAAAAATCAGAAAACAGCCGTATACTTGCTGAATGTGCACAAACACAGACACACATAGAAAAACACATCCAAACAGTGAAATCATTGCAAAATCAAACACTGAGGTTACAGAAGTATATCTTATAAGATGTTAACTTTATTTGTGAGGTTTATGTTACTGGACAGTAGAAAATTGAAAAAAATCAGAAAACAGCCGCATACTTGCTGAATGCGCACAAAAACAGACACAAATAGAAAAACACATCCAAACAGTGAAATCCTTGCAAAATCAAACACTGAGGTTACAGAAGTATATCTTATAAGATTTTAACTTTATTTGTGAGGTTTATGTTATGGGACAGTAGAAAATTGAAAAAAATCAGAAAAAAGCCGTATACTTGCTGAATGTGCACAAAAACAGACACAAATAGAAAAACACATCCAAACAGTGAAATCATTGCAAAATCAAACACTGAAGGCATATAACTATATCTTATAAGATTTTAACTTTATTTGTGAGGTTTATGTTATGCGACAGTAGAAAATTGAAAAAAATCAGAAAACAGCCGTATACTTGCTGAACGTGCACAAAGACAGACACAAATAGAAAACACATCCAAACAGTGAAATCATTGCAAAATCAAACACTGAGGTTACAGAAGTATATCTTATAAGATGTTAACTTTATTTGTGAGGTTTATGTTATGGGACATTCGAAAATTGAAAAAAATCAGAAAACAGCCGTATACTTGCTGAATGCGCACAAAAACAGACACAAATAGAAAAACACATCCAAACAGTGAAATCATTGCAAAATCAAACACTGAGGTTACAGAAGTATATCTTATAAGATGTTAACTTTATTTGTGAGGTTTATGTTATGGGACAGTAGAAAATTGAAAAAAATCAGAAAACAGCCGTATACTTGTTGAATGTGCACAAAAACAGACACAAATAGAAAAACACATCCAAACAGTGAAATCATTGCAAAATCAAACACTGAAGGCATATAACTATATCTTATAAGATTTTAACTTTATTTGTGAGGTTTATGTTATGGGACAGTAGAAAATTTAAAAAAATCAGAAAACAGCCGTATACTTGCTGAATGTGCACAAAAACAGAAACAAATAGAAAAACACATCCAAACAGTGAAATCATTGCAAAATCAAACACTGAAGGCATATAACTATATCTTATAAGATTTTAACTTTATTTGTGAGGTTTATGTTACGGGACAGTAGAAAATTGAAAAAAATCAGAAAACAGCCGTATACTTGCTGAATGCGCACAAAAACAGACACAAATAGAAAAACACATCCAAACAGTGAAATCATTGCAAAATCAAACACTGTGGATAAATAACTATATCTTATAAGATTTTAACTTTATTTGTGAGGTTTATGTTATGGGACAGTAGAAAATTGAAAAAAATCAGAAAACAGCCGTATACTTGCTGAATGTGCACAAAAACAGACACAAATAGAAAAACACATCCAAACAGTGAAATCATTGCAAAATCAAACACTGAAGGCATATAACTATATCTTATAAGATTTTAACTTTATTTGTGAGGTTTATGTTATGGGACAGTAGAAAATTTAAAAAAAATCAGAAAACAGCCGTATACTTGCTGAATGTGCCCAAAAACAGACACAAATAGAAAAACACATCCAAACAGTGAAATCATTGCAAAATCAAACACTGAGGTTACAGAAGTATATCTTATAAGATGTTAACTTTATTTGTGAGGTTTATGTTATGGGACAGTAGAAAATTGAAAAAAATCAGAAAACAGCCGTATACTTGCTGAATGTGCACAAAAACAGACACAAATAGAAAAACACATCCAAACAGTGAAATCATTGCAAAATCAAACACTGAGGTTACAGAAGTATATCTTACAAGATGTTTACTTTATTTGTGAGGTTTATGTTATGGGACAGTAGAAAATTGAAAAAAATCAGAAAACAGCCGTATACTTGCTGAATGTGCACAAAAACAGACACAAATAGAAAAACACATCCAAACAGTGAAATCATTGCAAAATCAAACACTGAAGGCATATAACTATATCTTATAAGATTTTAACTTTATTTGTGAGGTTTATGTTATGCGACAGTAGAAAATTGAAAAAAATCAGAAAACAGCCGTATACTTGCTGAACGTGCACAAAGACAGACACAAATAGAAAACACATCCAAACAGTGAAATCATTGCAAAATCAAACACTGAGGTTACAGAAGTATATCTTATAAGATGTTAACTTTATTTGTGAGGTTTATGTTATGGGACATTCGAAAATTGAAAAAAATCAGAAAACAGCCGTATACTTGCTGAATGCGCACAAAAACAGACACAAATAGAAAAACACATCCAAACAGTGAAATCATTGCAAAATCAAACACTGAAGGCATATAACTATATCTTATAAGATGTTAACTTTATTTGTGAGGTTTATGTTATGGGACAGTAGAAAATTGAAAAAAATCAGAAAACAGCCGTATACTTGCTGAATGCGCACAAAAACAGACACAAATAGAAAAACACATCCAAACAGTGAAATCATTGCAAAATCAAACACTGAGGATAAATAACTATATCTTATAAGATTTAAACTTTATTTGTGAGGTTTATGTTATGGGACAGTAGAAAATTGAAAAAAATCGGAAAACAGCCGTATACTTGCTGAATGTGCACAAAAACAGACACAAATAGAAAAACACATCCAAACAGTGAAATCATTGCAAAATCAAACACTGAGGTTACAGAAGTATATCTTATAAGATGTTTACTTTATTTGTGAGGTTTATGTTATGGGACAGTAGAAAATTGAAAAAAATCAGAAAACCGCCGTATACTTGCTGAATGTGCACAACAAAAGACACAAATAGAAAAACACATCCAAACAGTGAAATCATTGCAAAATCAAACACTGAGGTTACAGAAGTATATCTTATAAGATGTTAACTTTATTTGTGAGGTTTATGTTATGGAACAGTAGAAAATTGAAAAAAATCAGAAAACAGCCGTATACTTGCTGAATGTGCACAAACACAGACACAAATAGAAAAACACATCCAAACAGTGAAATCATTGCAAAATAAAACACTGAAGGCATATAACTATATCTTATAAGATGTTAACTTTATTTGTGAGGTTTATGTTACTGGACAGTAGAAAATTGAAAAAAATCAGAAAACAGCCGTATACTTGCTGAATGCGCACAAAAACAGACACAAATAGAAAAACACATCCAAACAGTGAAATCATTGCAAAATCAAACACTGAGGTTACAGAAGTATATCTTATAAGATGTTAACTTTATTTGTGAGGTTTATGTTATGGGACAGTAGAAAATTGAAAAAAATCAGAAAACAGCCGTATACTTGCTGAATGCGCACAAAAACAGACACAAATAGAAAAACACATCCAAACAGTGAAATCATTGCAAAATCAAACACTGAGGATAAATAACTATATCTTATAAGATTTAAACTTTATTTGTGAGGTTTATGTTATGGGACAGTAGAAAATTGAAAAAAATCAGAAAACAGCCGTATACTTGCTGAATGTGCACAAAAACAGACACAAATAGAAAAACACATCCAAACAGTGAAATCATTGCAAAATCAAACACTGAGGTTACAGAAGTATATCTTATAAGATGTTAACTTTATTTGTGAGGTTTATGTTATGGGACAGTAGAAAATTGAAAAAAATCAGAAAACAGCCGTATACTTGCTGAATGTGCACAAAAACAGACACAAATAGAAAAACACATCCAAACAGTGAAATCATTGCAAAATCAAACACTGAAGGCATATAACTATATCTTATAAGATTTTAACTTTATTTGTGAGGTTTATGTTATGGGACAGTAGAAAATTTAAAAAAATCAGAAAACAGCCGTATACTTGCTGAATGTGCACAAAAACAGACACAAATAGAAAAACACATCCAAACAGTGAAATCATTGCAAAATCGTACACTGAGGTTACAGAAGTATATCTTATAAGATGTTAACTTTATTTGTGAGGTTTATGTTATGGGACAGTAGAAAATTGAAAAAAATCAGAAAACAGCCGTATACTTGCTGAATGTGCACAAAAACAGACACAAATAGAAAAACACATCCAAACAGTGAAATCATTGCAAAATCAAACACTGAGGTTACAGAAGTATATCTTATAAGATGTTTACTTTATTTGTGAGGTTTATGTTATGGGACAGTAGAAAATTGAAAAAAATCAGAAAACCGCCGTATACTTGCTGAATGTGCACAACAAAAGACACAAATAGAAAAACACATCCAAACAGTGAAATCATTGCAAAATCAAACACTGAGGTTACAGAAGTATATCTTATAAGATGTTAACTTTATTTGTGAGGTTTATGTTATGGAACAGTAGAAAATTGAAAAAAATCAGAAAACAGCCGTATACTTGCTGAATGTGCACAAACACAGACACAAATAGAAAAACACATCCAAACAGTGAAATCATTGCAAAATCAAACACTGAGGTTACAGAAGTATATCTTATAAGATGTTAACTTTATTTGTGAGGTTTATGTTATGGAACAGTAGAAAATTGAAAAAAATCAGAAAACAGCCCTATACTTGCTGAATGTGCACAAAAACAGACACAAATAGAAAAACACATCCAAACAGTGAAATCATTGCAAAATCAAACACTGAGGTTACAGAAGTATATCTTATAAGATGTTAACTTTATTTGTGAGGTTTATGTTATGGGACAGTAGAAAATTGAAAAAAATCAGAAAACAGCCGTATACTTGCTGAATGTGCACAAAAACAGACACAAATAGAAAAACACATCCAAACAGTGAAATCATTGCAAAATCAAACACTGAGGTTACAGAAGTATATCTTACAAGATGTTTACTTTATTTGTGAGGTTTATGTTATGGGACAGTAGAAAATTGAAAAAAATCAGAAAACAGCCGTATACTTGCTGAATGTGCACAAAAACAGACACAAATAGAAAAACACATCCAAACAGTGAAATCATTGCAAAATCAAACACTGAAGGCATATAACTATATCTTATAAGATTTTAACTTTATTTGTGAGGTTTATGTTATGCGACAGTAGAAAATTGAAAAAAATCAGAAAACAGCCGTATACTTGCTGAACGTGCACAAAGACAGACACAAATAGAAAACACATCCAAACAGTGAAATCATTGCAAAATCAAACACTGAGGTTACAGAAGTATATCTTATAAGATGTTAACTTTATTTGTGAGGTTTATGTTATGGGACATTCGAAAATTGAAAAAAATCAGAAAACAGCCGTATACTTGCTGAATGCGCACAAAAACAGACACAAATAGAAAAACACATCCAAACAGTGAAATCATTGCAAAATCAAACACTGAAGGCATATAACTATATCTTATAAGATGTTAACTTTATTTGTGAGGTTTATGTTATGGGACAGTAGAAAATTGAAAAAAATCAGAAAACAGCCGTATACTTGCTGAATGCGCACAAAAACAGACACAAATAGAAAAACACATCCAAACAGTGAAATCATTGCAAAATCAAACACTGAGGATAAATAACTATATCTTATAAGATTTAAACTTTATTTGTGAGGTTTATGTTATGGGACAGTAGAAAATTGAAAAAAATCGGAAAACAGCCGTATACTTGCTGAATGTGCACAAAAACAGACACAAATAGAAAAACACATCCAAACAGTGAAATCATTGCAAAATCAAACACTGAGGTTACAGAAGTATATCTTATAAGATGTTTACTTTATTTGTGAGGTTTATGTTATGGGACAGTAGAAAATTGAAAAAAATCAGAAAACCGCCGTATACTTGCTGAATGTGCACAACAAAAGACACAAATAGAAAAACACATCCAAACAGTGAAATCATTGCAAAATCAAACACTGAGGTTACAGAAGTATATCTTATAAGATGTTAACTTTATTTGTGAGGTTTATGTTATGGAACAGTAGAAAATTGAAAAAAATCAGAAAACAGCCGTATACTTGCTGAATGTGCACAAACACAGACACAAATAGAAAAACACATCCAAACAGTGAAATCATTGCAAAATAAAACACTGAAGGCATATAACTATATCTTATAAGATGTTAACTTTATTTGTGAGGTTTATGTTACTGGACAGTAGAAAATTGAAAAAAATCAGAAAACAGCCGTATACTTGCTGAATGCGCACAAAAACAGACACAAATAGAAAAACACATCCAAACAGTGAAATCATTGCAAAATCAAACACTGAGGTTACAGAAGTATATCTTATAAGATGTTAACTTTATTTGTGAGGTTTATGTTATGGGACAGTAGAAAATTGAAAAAAATCAGAAAACAGCCGTATACTTGCTGAATGCGCACAAAAACAGACACAAATAGAAAAACACATCCAAACAGTGAAATCATTGCAAAATCAAACACTGAGGATAAATAACTATATCTTATAAGATTTAAACTTTATTTGTGAGGTTTATGTTATGGGACAGTAGAAAATTGAAAAAAATCAGAAAACAGCCGTATACTTGCTGAATGTGCACAAAAACAGACACAAATAGAAAAACACATCCAAACAGTGAAATCATTGCAAAATCAAACACTGAGGTTACAGAAGTATATCTTATAAGATGTTAACTTTATTTGTGAGGTTTATGTTATGGGACAGTAGAAAATTGAAAAAAATCAGAAAACAGCCGTATACTTGCTGAATGTGCACAAAAACAGACACAAATAGAAAAACACATCCAAACAGTGAAATCATTGCAAAATCAAACACTGAAGGCATATAACTATATCTTATAAGATTTTAACTTTATTTGTGAGGTTTATGTTATGGGACAGTAGAAAATTTAAAAAAATCAGAAAACAGCCGTATACTTGCTGAATGTGCACAAAAACAGACACAAATAGAAAAACACATCCAAACAGTGAAATCATTGCAAAATCGTACACTGAGGTTACAGAAGTATATCTTATAAGATGTTAACTTTATTTGTGAGGTTTATGTTATGGGACAGTAGAAAATTGAAAAAAATCAGAAAACAGCCGTATACTTGCTGAATGTGCACAAAAACAGACACAAATAGAAAAACACATCCAAACAGTGAAATCATTGCAAAATCAAACACTGAGGTTACAGAAGTATATCTTATAAGATGTTTACTTTATTTGTGAGGTTTATGTTATGGGACAGTAGAAAATTGAAAAAAATCAGAAAACCGCCGTATACTTGCTGAATGTGCACAACAAAAGACACAAATAGAAAAACACATCCAAACAGTGAAATCATTGCAAAATCAAACACTGAGGTTACAGAAGTATATCTTATAAGATGTTAACTTTATTTGTGAGGTTTATGTTATGGAACAGTAGAAAATTGAAAAAAATCAGAAAACAGCCGTATACTTGCTGAATGTGCACAAACACAGACACAAATAGAAAAACACATCCAAACAGTGAAATCATTGCAAAATCAAACACTGAGGTTACAGAAGTATATCTTATAAGATGTTAACTTTATTTGTGAGGTTTATGTTATGGAACAGTAGAAAATTGAAAAAAATCAGAAAACAGCCCTATACTTGCTGAATGTGCACAAAAACAGACACAAATAGAAAAACACATCCAAACAGTGAAATCATTGCAAAATCAAACACTGAAGGCATATAACTATATCTTATAAGATTTTAACTTTATTTGTGAGGTTTATGTTACTGGACAGTAGAAAATTGAAAAAAATCAGAAAACAGCCGTATACTTGCTGAATGCGCACAAAAACAGACACAAATAGAAAAACACATCCAAACAGTGAAATCATTGCAAAATCAAACACTGAGGTTACAGAAGTATATCTTATAAGATGTTAACTTTATTTGTGAGGTTTATGTTATGGGACAGTAGAAAATTGAAAAAAATCAGAAAACAGCCGTATACTTGCTGAATGCGCACAAAAACAGACACAAATAGAAAAACACATCCAAACAGTGAAATCATTGCAAAATCAAACACTGAGGATAAATAACTATATCTTATAAGATTTAAACTTTATTTGTGAGGTTTATGTTATGGGACAGTAGAAAATTGAAAAAAATCAGAAAACAGCCGTATACTTGCTGAATGTGCACAAAAACAGACACAAATAGAAAAACACATCCAAAGAGTGAAATCATTGCAAAATCAAACACTGAGGTTACAGAAGTATATCTTATAAGATGTTAACTTTATTTGTGAGGTTTATGTTATGGGACAGTAGAAAATTGAAAAAAATCAGAAAACAGCCGTATACTTGCTGAATGTGCACAAAAACAGACACAAATAGAAAAACACATCCAAACAGTGAAATCATTGCAAAATCGTACACTGAGGTTACAGAAGTATATCTTATAAGATGTTAACTTTATTTGTGAGGTTTATGTTATGGGACAGTAGAAAATTGAAAAAAATCAGAAAACAGCCGTATACTTGCTGAATGTGCACAAAAACAGACACAAATAGAAAAACACATCCAAACAGTGAAATCATTGCAAAATCAAACACTGAAGGCATATAACTATATCTTATAAGATGTTAACTTTATTTGTGAGGTTTATGTTATGGGACAGTAGAAAATTGAAAAAAAATCAGAAAACAGCCGTATACTTGCTGAATGTGCACAAAAACAGACACAAATAGAAAAACACATCCAAACAGTGAAATCATTGCAAAATCAAACACTGAAGGCATATAACTATATCTTATAAGATTTTAACTTTATTTGTGAGGTTTATGTTATGGGACAGTAGAAAATTTAAAAAAATCAGAAAACAGCCGTATACTTGCTGAATGTGCACAAAAACAGACACAAATAGAAAAACACATCCAAACAGTGAAATCATTGCAAAATCAAACACTGAAGGCATATAACTATATCTTATAAGATTTTAACTTTATTTATGAGGTTTATGTTACGGGACAATAGAAAATTGAAAAAAATCAGAAAACAGCCGGATACTTGCTGAATGTGCACAATAAAAGACACAAATAGAAAAACACATCCAAACAGTGAAATCATTGCAAAATCAAACACTGAAGGCATATAACTATATCTTATAAGATGTTAACTTTATTTGTGAGGTTTATGTTATGCGACAGTAGAAAATTGAAAAAAATCAGAAAACAGCCGTATACTTGCTGAACGTGCACAAAGACAGACACAAATAGAAAAACACATCCAAACAGTGAAATCATTGCAAAATCAAACACTGAAGGCATATAACTATATCTTATAAGATGTTAACTTTATTTATGAGGTTAATGTTACGGGACAATAGAAAATTGAAAAAAATCAGAAAACAGCCGTATACTTGCTGAATGTGCACAACAAAAGACACAAATAGAAAAACACATCCAAACAGTGAAATCATTGCAAAATCAAACACTGAGGTTACAGAAGTATATCTTATAAGATGTTAACTTTATTTGTGAGGTTTATGTTATGGAACAGTAGAAAATTGAAAAAAATCAGAAAACAGCCGTATACTTGCTGAATGTGCACAAACACAGACACACATAGAAAAACACATCCAAACAGTGAAATCATTGCAAAATCAAACAATGAGGTTACAGAAGTATATCTTATGAGATGTTAACTTTATTTGTGAGGTTTATGTTATGGGACAGTAGAAAATTGAAAAAAATCAGAAAACAGCCGTATACTTGCTGAATGTGCACAAAAACAGACACAAATAGAAAAACACATCCAAACAGTGAAATCATTGCAAAATCAAACACTGAAGGCATATAACTATATCTTATAAGATTTTAACTTTATTTATGAGGTTTATGTTACGGGACAATAGAAAATTGAAAAAAATCAGAAAACAGCCGGATACTTGCTGAATGTGCACAACAAAAGACACAAATAGAAAAACACATCCAAACAGTGAAATCATTGCAAAATCAAACACTGAAGGCATATAACTATATCTTATAAGATGTTAACTTTATTTGTGAGGTTTATGTTATGGGACAGTAGAAAATTGAAAAAAATCAGAAAACAGCCGTATACTTGCTGAATGTGCACAAAAACAGACACAAATAGAAAAACACATCCAAACAGTGAAATCATTGCAAAATCAAACACTGAAGGCATATAACTATATCTTATAAGATTTTAACTTTATTTGTGAGGTTTATGTTATGGGACAGTAGAAAATTTAAAAAAATCAGAAAACAGCCGTATACTTGCTGAATGTGCACAAAAACAGACACAAATAGAAAAACACATCCAAACAGTGAAATCATTGCAAAATCAAACACTGAGGTTACAGAAGTATATCTTATAAGATGTTAACTTTATTTGTGAGGTTTATGTTATGGGACAGTAGAAAATTGAAAAAAATCAGAAAACAGCCGTATACTTGCTGAATGTGCACAAAAACAGACACAAATAGAAAAACACATCCAAACAGTGAAATCATTGCAAAATCAAACACTGAAGGCATATAACTATATCTTATAAGATTTTAACTTTATTTGTGAGGTTTATGTTATGGGACAGTAGAAAATTTAAAAAAATCAGAAATCAGCCGTATACTTGCTGAATGTGCACAAAAACAGACACAAATAGAAAAACACATCCAAACAGTGAAATCATTGCAAAATCAAACACTGAAGGCATATAACTATATCTTATAAGATTTTAACTTTATTTGTGAGGTTTATGTTATGGGACAGTAGAAAATTTAAAAAAATCAGAAAACAGCCGTATACTTGCTGAATGTGCACAAAAACAGACACAAATAGAAAAACACATCCAAACAGTGAAATCATTGCAAAATCAAACACTGAAGGCATATAACTATATCTTATAAGATTTTAACTTTATTTATGAGGTTTATGTTACGGGACAATAGAAAATTGAAAAAAATCAGAAAACAGCCGGATACTTGCTGAATGTGCACAATAAAAGACACAAATAGAAAAACACATCCAAACAGTGAAATCATTGCAAAATCAAACACTGAAGGCATATAACTATATCTTATAAGATGTTAACTTTATTTGTGAGGTTTATGTTATGCGACAGTAGAAAATTGAAAAAAATCAGAAAACAGCCGTATACTTGCTGAACGTGCACAAAGACAGACACAAATAGAAAAACACATCCAAACAGTGAAATCATTGCAAAATCAAACACTGAAGGCATATAACTATATCTTATAAGATGTTAACTTTATTTATGAGGTTAATGTTACGGGACAATAGAAAATTGAAAAAAATCAGAAAACAGCCGTATACTTGCTGAATGTGCACAACAAAAGACACAAATAGAAAAACACATCCAAACAGTGAAATCATTGCAAAATCAAACACTGAGGTTACAGAAGTATATCTTATAAGATGTTAACTTTATTTGTGAGGTTTATGTTATGGAACAGTAGAAAATTGAAAAAAATCAGAAAACAGCCGTATACTTGCTGAATGTGCACAAACACAGACACACATAGAAAAACACATCCAAACAGTGAAATCATTGCAAAATCAAACAATGAGGTTACAGAAGTATATCTTATGAGATGTTAACTTTATTTGTGAGGTTTATGTTATGGGACAGTAGAAAATTGAAAAAAATCAGAAAACAGCCGTATACTTGCTGAATGTGCACAAAAACAGACACAAATAGAAAAACACATCCAAACAGTGAAATCATTGCAAAATCAAACACTGAAGGCATATAACTATATCTTATAAGATTTTAACTTTATTTATGAGGTTTATGTTACGGGACAATAGAAAATTGAAAAAAATCAGAAAACAGCCGGATACTTGCTGAATGTGCACAACAAAAGACACAAATAGAAAAACACATCCAAACAGTGAAATTATTGCAAAATCAAACACTGAAGGCATATAACTATATCTTATAAGATGTTAACTTTATTTGTGAGGTTTATGTTATGGAACAGTAGAAAATTGAAAAAAATCAGAAAACAGCCGTATACTTGCTGAATGTGCACAAACACAGACACAAATAGAAAAACACATCCAAACAGTGAAATCATTGCAAAATCAAACACTGAGGTTACAGAAGTATATCTTATAAGATGTTAACTTTATTTGTGAGGTTTATGTTATGGGACAGTAGAAAATTGAAAAAAATCAGAAAACAGCCGTATACTTGCTGAATGTGCACAAAAACAGACACAAATAGAAAAACACATCCAAACAGTGAAATCATTGCAAAATCAAACACTGAAGGCATATAACTATATCTTATAAGATTTTAACTTTATTTGTGAGGTTTATGTTATGGGACAGTAGAAAATTTAAAAAAATCAGAAAACAGCCGTATACTTGCTGAATGTGCACAAAAACAGACACAAATAGAAAAACACATCCAAACAGTGAAATCATTGCAAAATCAAACACTGAAGGCATATAACTATATCTTATAAGATTTTAACTTTATTTGTGAGGTTTATGTTATGGGACAGTAGAAAATTTAAAAAAATCAGAAAACAGCCGTATACTTGCTGAATGTGCACAAAAACAGACACAAATAGAAAAACACATCCAAACAGTGAAATCATTGCAAAATCAAACACTGAAGGCATATAACTATATCTTATAAGATTTTAACTTTATTTATGAGGTTTATGTTACGGGACAATAGAAAATTGAAAAAAATCAGAAAACAGCCGGATACTTGCTTGAATGTGCACAATAAAAGACACAAATAGAAAAACACATCCAAACAGTGAAATCATTGCAAAATCAAACACTGAAGGCATATAACTATATCTTATAAGATGTTAACTTTATTTGTGAGGTTTATGTTATGCGACAGTAGAAAATTGAAAAAAATCAGAAAACAGCCGTATACTTGCTGAACGTGCACAAAGACAGACACAAATAGAAAAACACATCCAAACAGTGAAATCATTGCAAAATCAAACACTGAAGGCATATAACTATATCTTATAAGATGTTAACTTTATTTATGAGGTTAATGTTACGGGACAATAGAAAATTGAAAAAAATCAGAAAACAGCCGTATACTTGCTGAATGTGCACAACAAAAGACACAAATAGAAAAACACATCCAAACAGTGAAATCATTGCAAAATCAAACACTGAGGTTACAGAAGTATATCTTATAAGATGTTAACTTTATTTGTGAGGTTTATGTTATGGAACAGTAGAAAATTGAAAAAAATCAGAAAACAGCCGTATACTTGCTGAATGTGCACAAACACAGACACACATAGAAAAACACATCCAAACAGTGAAATCATTGCAAAATCAAACACTGAAGGCATATAACTATATCTTATAAGATGTTAACTTTATTTATGAGGTTAATGTTACGGGACAATAGAAAATTGAAAAAAATCAGAAAACAGCCGTATACTTGCTGAATGTGCACAACAAAAGACACAAATAGAAAAACACATCCAAACAGTGAAATCATTGCAAAATCAAACACTGAGGTTACAGAAGTATATCTTATAAGATGTTAACTTTATTTGTGAGGTTTATGTTATGGAACAGTAGAAAATTGAAAAAAATCAGAAAACAGCCGTATACTTGCTGAATGTGCACAAACACAGACACACATAGAAAAACACATCCAAACAGTGAAATCATTGCAAAATCAAACAATGAGGTTACAGAAGTATATCTTATGAGATGTTAACTTTATTTGTGAGGTTTATGTTATGGGACAGTAGAAAATTGAAAAAAATCAGAAAACAGCCGTATACTTGCTGAATGTGCACAAAAACAGACACAAATAGAAAAACACATCCAAACAGTGAAATCATTGCAAAATCAAACACTGAAGGCATATAACTATATCTTATAAGATTTTAACTTTATTTATGAGGTTTATGTTACGGGACAATAGAAAATTGAAAAAAATCAGAAAACAGCCGGATACTTGCTGAATGTGCACAACAAAAGACACAAATAGAAAAACACATCCAAACAGTGAAATCATTGCAAAATCAAACACTGAAGGCATATAACTATATCTTATAAGATGTTAACTTTATTTGTGAGGTTTATGTTATGGGACAGTAGAAAATTGAAAAAAATCAGAAAACAGCCGTATACTTGCTGAATGTGCACAAAAACAGACACAAATAGAAAAACACATCCAAACAGTGAAATCATTGCAAAATCAAACACTGAGGTTACAGAAGTATATCTTATAAGATGTTAACTTTATTTGTGAGGTTTATGTTATGGGACAGTAGAAAATTGAAAAAAATCAGAAAACAGCCGTATACTTGCTGAATGTGCACAAAAACAGACACAAATAGAAAAACACATCCAAACAGTGAAATCATTGCAAAATCAAACACTGAAGGCATATAACTATATCTTATAAGATTTTAACTTTATTTGTGAGGTTTATGTTATGGGACAGTAGAAAATTTAAAAAAATCAGAAAACAGCCGTATACTTGCTGAATGTGCACAAAAACAGACACAAATAGAAAAACACATCCAAACAGTGAAATCATTGCAAAATCAAACACTGAAGGCATATAACTATATCTTATAAGATTTTAACTTTATTTATGAGGTTTATGTTACGGGACAATAGAAAATTGAAAAAAATCAGAAAACAGCCGGATACTTGCTGAATGTGCACAACAAAAGACACAAATAGAAAAACACATCCAAACAGTGAAATTATTGCAAAATCAAACACTGAAGGCATATAACTATATCTTATAAGATGTTAACTTTATTTGTGAGGTTTATGTTATGGAACAGTAGAAAATTGAAAAAAATCAGAAAACAGCCGTATACTTGCTGAATGTGCACAAACACAGACACAAATAGAAAAACACATCCAAACAGTGAAATCATTGCAAAATCAAACACTGAGGATAAATAACTATATCTTATAAGATTTAAACTTTATTTGTGAGGTTTATGTTATGGGACAGTAGAAAATTGAAAAAAATCAGAAAACAGCCGTATACTTGCTGTATGTGCACAAAAACAGACACAAATAGAAAAACACATCCAAACAGTGAAATCATTGCAAAATCAAACACTGAGGTTACAGAAGTATATCTTATAAGATGTTAACTTTATTTGTGAGGTTTATGTTATGGGACAGTAGAAAATTGAAAAAAATCAGAAAACAGCCGTATACTTGCTGAATGTGCACAAAAACAGACACAAATAGAAAAACACATCCAAACAGTGAAATCATTGCAAAATCAAACACTGAAGGCATATAACTATATCTTATAAGATGTTAACTTTATTTGTGAGGTTTATGTTATGGGACAGTAGAAAATTGAAAAAAATCAGAAAACAGCCGTATACTTGCTGAATGTGCACAAAAACAGACACAAATAGAAAAACACATCCAAACAGTGAAATCATTGCAAAATCAAACACTGAGGTTACAGAAGTATATCTTATAAGATGTTAACTTTATTTGTGAGGTTTATGTTATGGGACAGTAGAAAATTGAAAAAAATCAGAAAACAGCCGTATACTTGCTGAATGTGCACAAAAACAGACACAAATAGAAAAACACATCCAAACAGTGAAATCATTGCAAAATCAAACACTGAGGTTACAGAAGTATATCTTATAAGATGTTTACTTTATTTGTGAGGTTTATGTTATGGGACAGTAGAAAATTGAAAAAAATCAGAAAACAGCCGTATACTTGCTGAATGTGCACAAAAACAGACACAAATAGAAAAACACATCCAAACAGTGAAATCATTGCAAAATCAAACACTGAAGGCATATAACTATATCTTAGAAGATGTTAACTTTATTTGTGAGGTTTATGTTATGGGACAGTAGAAAATTGAAAAAAAATCAGAAAACAGCCGTATACTTGCTGAATGTGCACAAAAACAGACACAAATAGAAAAACACATCCAAACAGTGAAATCATTGCAAAATCAAACACTGAAGGCATATAACTATATCTTAGAAGATGTTAACTTTATTTGTGAGGTTTATGTTATGGGACAGTAGAAAATTGAAAAAAAATCAGAAAACAGCCGTATACTTGCTGAATGTGCACAAAAACAGACACAAATAGAAAAACACATCCAAACAGTGAAATCATTGCAAAATCAAACACTGAAGGCATATAACTATATCTTATAAGATTTTAACTTTATTTGTGAGGTTTATGTTATGGGACAGTAGAAAATTTAAAAAAATCAGAAAACAGCCGTATACTTGCTGAATGTGCACAAAAACAGACACAAATAGAAAAACACATCCAAACAGTGAAATCATTGCAAAATCAAACACTGAGGTTACAGAAGTATATCTTATAAGATGTTAACTTTATTTGTGAGGTTTATGTTATGGGACAGTAGAAAATTGAAAAAAATCGGAAAACAGCCGTATACTTGCTGAATGTGCACAAAAACAGACACAAATAGAAAAACACATCCAAACAGTGAAATCATTGCAAAATCAAACACTGAGGTTACAGAAGTATATCTTATAAGATGTTTACTTTATTTGTGAGGTTTATGTTATGGGACAGTAGAAAATTGAAAAAAATCAGAAAACAGCCGTATACTTGCTGAATGTGCACAACAAAAGACACAAATAGAAAAACACATCCAAACAGTGAAATCATTGCAAAATCAAACACTGAAGGCATATAACTATATCTTATAAGATTTTAACTTTATTTATGAGGTTTATGTTACGGGACAATAGAAAATTGAAAAAAATCAGAAAACAGCCGGATACTTGCTGAATGTGCACAACAAAAGACACAAATAGAAAAACACATCCAAACAGTGAAATCATTGCAAAATCAAACACTGAAGGCATATAACTATATCTTATAAGATGTTAACTTTATTTGTGAGGTTTATGTTATGCGACAGTAGAAAATTGAAAAAAATCAGAAAACAGCCGTATACTTGCTGAACGTGCACAAAGACAGACACAAATAGAAAAACACATCCAAACAGTGAAATCATTGCAAAATCAAACACTGAAGGCATATAACTATATCTTATAAGATGTTAACTTTATTTATGAGGTTAATGTTACGGGACAATAGAAAATTGAAAAAAATCAGAAAACAGCCGTATACTTGCTGAATGTGCACAACAAAAGACACAAATAGAAAAACACATCCAAACAGTGAAATCATTGCAAAATCAAACACTGAAGGCATATAACTATATCTTATAAGATTTTAACTTTATTTGTGAGGTTTATGTTATAGGACAATAGAAAATTGAAAAAAATCAGAAAACAGCCGTATACTTGCTGAATGTGCACAAAAACAGACACAAATAGAAAAACACATCCAAACAGTGAAATCATTGCAAAATCAAACACTGAGGTTACAGAAGTATATCTTATAAGATGTTAACTTTATTTGTGAGGTTTATGTTATGGAACAGTAGAAAATTGAAAAAAATCAGAAAACAGCCGTATACTTGCTGAATGTGCACAAACACAGACACAAATAGAAAAACACATCCAAACAGTGAAATCATTGCAAAATCAAACACTGAGGGCATATAACTATATCTTATAAGATGTTAACTTTATTTATGAGGTTAATGTTACGGGACAATAGAAAATTGAAAAAAATCAGAAAACAGCCGTATACTTGCTGAATGTGCACAACAAAAGACACAAATAGAAAAACACATCCAAACAGTGAAATCATTGCAAAATCAAACACTGAGGTTACAGAAGTATATCTTATAAGATGTTAACTTTATTTGTGAGGTTTATGTTATGGAACAGTAGAAAATTGAAAAAAATCAGAAAACAGCCGTATACTTGCTGAATGTGCACAAACACAGACACACATAGAAAAACACATCCAAACAGTGAAATCATTGCAAAATCAAACACTGACGTTACAGAAGTATATCTTATAAGATGTTAACTTTATTTGTGAGGTTTATGTTATGGAACAGTAGAAAATTGAAAAAAATCAGAAAACAGCCGGATACTTGCTGAATGTGCACAACAAAAGACACAAATAGAAAAACACATCCAAACAGTGAAATTATTGCAAAATCAAACACTGAAGGCATATAACTATATCTTATAAGATGTTAACTTTATTTGTGAGGTTTATGTTATGGAACAGTAGAAAATTGAAAAAAATCAGAAAACAGCCGTATACTTGCTGAATGTGCACAAACACAGACACAAATAGAAAAACACATCCAAACAGTGAAATCATTGCAAAATCAAACACTGAGGTTACAGAAGTATATCTTATAAGATGTTAACTTTATTTGTGAGGTTTATGTTATGGAACAGTAGAAAATTGAAAAAAATCAGAAAACAGCCGTATACTTGCTGAATGTGCACAAACACAGACACAAATAGAAAAACACATCCAAACAGTGAAATCATTGCAAAATCAAACACTGAAGGCATATAACTATATCTTATAAGATGTTAACTTTATTTGTGAGGTTTATGTTACTGGACAGTAGAAAATTGAAAAAAATCAGAAAACAGCCGTATACTTGCTGAATGCGCACAAAAACAGACACAAATAGAAAAACACATCCAAACAGTGAAATCATTGCAAAATCAAACACTGAGGTTACAGAAGTATATCTTATAAGATGTTAACTTTATTTGTGAGGTTTATGTTATGGGAAAGTAGAAAATTGAAAAAAATCAGAAAACAGCCGTATACTTGCTGAATGCGCACAAAAACAGACACAAATAGAAAAACACATCCAAACAGTGAAATCATTGCAAAATCAAACACTGAGGATAAATAACTATATCTTATAAGATTTAAACTTTATTTGTGAGGTTTATGTTATGGGACAGTAGAAAATTGAAAAAAATCAGAAAACAGCCGTATACTTGCTGAATGTGCACAAAAACAGACACAAATAGAAAAACACATCCAAACAGTGAAATCATTGCAAAATCAAACACTGAGGTTACAGAAGTATATCTTATAAGATGTTAACTTTATTTGTGAGGTTTATGTTATGGGACAGTAGAAAATTGAAAAAAATCAGAAAACAGCCGTATACTTGCTGAATGTGCACAAAAACAGACACAAATAGAAAAACACATCCAAACAGTGAAATCATTGCAAAATCAAACACTGAAGGCATATAACTATATCTTATAAGATGTTAACTTTATTTGTGAGGTTTATGTTATGGGACAGTAGAAAATTGAAAAAAATCAGAAAACAGCCGTATACTTGCTGAATGTGCACAAAAACAGACACAAATAGAAAAACACATCCAAACAGTGAAATCATTGCAAAATCAAACACTGAGGTTACAGAAGTATATCTTATAAGATGTTAACTTTATTTGTGAGGTTTATGTTATGGGACAGTAGAAAATTGAAAAAAATCAGAAAACAGCCGTATACTTGCTGAATGTGCACAAAAACAGACACAAATAGAAAAACACATCCAAACAGTGAAATCATTGCAAAATCAAACACTGAGGTTACAGAAGTATATCTTATAAGATGTTTACTTTATTTGTGAGGTTTATGTTATGGGACAGTAGAAAATTGAAAAAAATCAGAAAACAGCCGTATACTTGCTGAATGTGCACAAAAACAGACACAAATAGAAAAACACATCCAAACAGTGAAATCATTGCAAAATCAAACACTGAAGGCATATAACTATATCTTAGAAGATGTTAACTTTATTTGTGAGGTTTATGTTATGGGACAGTAGAAAATTGAAAAAAAATCAGAAAACAGCCGTATACTTGCTGAATGTGCACAAAAACAGACACAAATAGAAAAACACATCCAAACAGTGAAATCATTGCAAAATCAAACACTGAAGGCATATAACTATATCTTATAAGATTTTAACTTTATTTGTGAGGTTTATGTTATGGGACAGTAGAAAATTTAAAAAAATCAGAAAACAGCCGTATACTTGCTGAATGTGCACAAAAACAGACACAAATAGAAAAACACATCCAAACAGTGAAATCATTGCAAAATCAAACACTGAGGTTACAGAAGTATATCTTATAAGATGTTAACTTTATTTGTGAGGTTTATGTTATGGGACAGTAGAAAATTGAAAAAAAATCGGAAAACAGCCGTATACTTGCTGAATGTGCACAAAAACAGACACAAATAGAAAAACACATCCAAACAGTGAAATCATTGCAAAATCAAACACTGAGGTTACAGAAGTATATCTTATAAGATGTTAACTTTATTTGTGAGGTTTATGTTATGGGACAGTAGAAAATTGAAAAAAATCAGAAAACAGCCGTATACTTGCTGAATGTGCACAACAAAAGACACAAATAGAAAAACACATCCAAACAGTGAAATCATTGCAAAATCAAACACTGAAGGCATATAACTATATCTTATAAGATTTTAACTTTATTTATGAGGTTTATGTTACGGGACAATAGAAAAATTGAAAAAAATCAGAAAACAGCCGGATACTTGCTGAATGTGCACAACAAAAGACACAAATAGAAAAACACATCCAAACAGTGAAATCATTGCAAAATCAAACACTGAAGGCATATAACTATATCTTATAAGATGTTAACTTTATTTGTGAGGTTTATGTTATGCGACAGTAGAAAATTGAAAAAAATCAGAAACAGCCGTATACTTGCTGAACGTGCACAAAGACAGACACAAATAGAAAAACACATCCAAACAGTGAAATCATTGCAAAATCAAACACTGAAGGCATATAACTATATCTTATAAGATGTTAACTTTATTTATGAGGTTAATGTTACGGGACAATAGAAAATTGAAAAAATCAGAAAACAGCCGTATACTTGCTGAATGTGCACAACAAAAGACACAAATAGAAAAACACATCCAAACAGTGAAATCATTGCAAAATCAAACACTGAAGCATATAACTATATCTTATAAGATTTTAACTTTATTTGTGAGGTTTATGTTATAGGACAATAGAAAATTGAAAAAAATCAGAAAACAGCCGTATACTTGCTGAATGTGCACAAAAACAGACACAAATAGAAAAACACATCCAAACAGTGAAATCATTGCAAAATCAAACACTGAAGACATATAACTATATCTTATAAGATTTTAACTTTATTTGTGAGGTTTATGTTATGGGACAGCAGAAAAATTAAAAAAATCCGTAAACAGCCTTATCTCAGCTGAATGCGCACACAAACAGACACTTGTAGAAAAACACATCCCAACAGTGAAATCATTGCAAAATCAAACACTGAGGGTACAGAACTAAATCTTTTAAGATGTTAACTTCATTTGTGAGATTTATGTTATGGGACAGCAGAAAAATTAAAAAAATCCTTAAACAGCCTTATCTCAGCTGAATGCGCACACAAACAGATACTTGTAGAAAAACACATCCCAACAGTGAAATCATTGCAAAATTAAACACTGAGGGTAAAGAAGTATATCTTATAAGATGTTAACTTCATTTGTGAGGTTTATGTTATGGGACAGCAGAAAAATTTAAAAAATCCGTAAACAGCCTTATCTCAGCTGAATGCGCACACAAACAGACACTTGTAGAAAAACACATCCCAACAGTGAAATCATTGCAAAATCAAACACTGAGGGTACAGAACTAAATCTTTTAAGATGTTAACTTCATTTGTGAGATTTATGTTATGGGACAGCAGAAAAATTAAAAAAATCCTTAAACAGCCTTATCTCAGCTGAATGCGCACACAAACAGATACTTGTAGAAAAACACATCCCAACAGTGAAATCATTGCAAAATTGAACACTGAGGGTAAAGAAGTATATCTTATAAGATGTTAAGTTCATTTGTTAGGTTTATATTATGGGAAAGTAGAAAAATGAAAAAAATCCGAAAACAGCCTTATCTCAGCTCAATGGGGCACAAAAACAGAAACAAATAGAAAAACACACCCAAACAGTGAAATCATTGCAAAATCAAACACTGAGGTTACAGAAGTATATCTTATAAGATTTAAACTTTATTTGTGAGGTTTATGTTATGGGACAGTAGAAAATTGAAAAAAATCAGAAAACAGCCGTATACTTGCTGAATGTGCACAAAAACAGACACAAATAGAAAAACACATCCAAACAGTGAAATCATTGCAAAATCAAACACTGAAGGCATATAACTATATCTTATAAGATTTTAACTTTATTTGTGAGGTTTATGTTATGGGACAGTAGAAATTTGAAAAAAATCAGAAAACAGCCGTACACTTGCTGAATGTGCACAACAAAAGACACAAATAGAAAAACACATCCAAACAGTGAAATCATTGCAAAATCAAACACTGAAGGCATATAACTATATCTTATAAGATGTTAACTTTATTTGTGAGGTTTATGTTATGGGACAGTAGAAAATTGAAAAAAAATCAGAAAACAGCCGTATACTTGCTGAATGTGCACAAAAACAGACACAAATAGAAAAACACATCCAAACAGTGAAATCATTGCAAAATCAAACACTGAAGGCATATAACTATATCTTATAAGATGTTAACTTTATTTGTGAGGTTTATGTTATGCGACAGTAGAAAATTGAAAAAAATCAGAAAACAGCCGTATACTTGCTGAACGTGCACAAAGACAGACACAAATAGAAAAACACATCCAAACAGTGAAATCATTGCAAAATCAAACACTGAAGGCATATAACTATATCTTATAAGATGTTAACTTTATTTATGAGGTTAATGTTACGGGACAATAGAAAATTGAAAAAAATCAGAAAACAGCCGTATACTTGCTGAATGTGTACAACAAAAGACACAAATAGAAAAACACATCCAAACAGTGAAATCATTGCAAAATCAAACACTGAGGTTACAGAAGTATATCTTATAAGATGTTAACTTTATTTGTGAGGTTTATGTTATGGAACAGTAGAAAATTGAAAAAAATCAGAAAACAGCCGTATACTTGCTGAATGTGCACAAACCCAGACACACATAGAAAAACACATCCAAACAGTGAAATCATTGCAAAATCAAACAATGAGGTTACAGAAGTATATCTTATGAGATGTTAACTTACTTGTGAGGTTTATGTTATGGAACAGTAGAAAATTGAAAAAAATCAGAAAACAGCCGTATACTTGCTGAATGTGCACAAAAACAGACACAAATAGAAAAACACATCCAAACAGTGAAATCATTGCAAAATCAAACACTGAGGTTACAGAAGTATATCTTATAAGATGTTAACTTTATTTGTGAGGTTTATGTTATGGGACAGTAGAAAATTGAAAAAAATCAGAAAACAGCCGTATACTTGCTGAATGCGCACAAAAACAGACACAAATAGAAAAACACATCCAAAAAGTGAAATCATTGCAAAATCAAACACTGAGGATAAATAACTATATCTTATAAGATTTAAACTTTATTTGTGAGGTTTATGTTATGGGACAGTAGAAAATTGAAAAAAATCAGAAAACAGCCGTATACTTGCTGAATGTGCACAAAAACAGACACAAATAGAAAAACACATCCAAACAGTGAAATCATTGCAAAATCAAACACTGAGGTTACAGAAGTATATCTTATAAGATGTTAACTTTATTTGTGAGGTTTATGTTATGGGACAGTAGAAAATTGAAAAAAATCAGAAAACAGCCGTATACTTGCTGAATGCGCACAAAAACAGACACAAATAGAAAAACACATCCAAAAAGTGAAATCATTGCAAAATCAAACACTGAGGATAAATAACTATATCTTATAAGATTTAAACTTTATTTGTGAGGTTTATGTTATGGGACAGTAGAAAATTGAAAAAAATCAGAAAACAGCCGTATACTTGCTGAATGTGCACAAAAACAGACACAAATAGAAAAACACATCCAAACAGTGAAATCATTGCAAAATCAAACACTGAAGGCATATAACTATATCTTATAAGATTTTAACTTTATTTGTGAGGTTTATGTTATAGGACAATAGAAAATTGAAAAAAATCAGAAAACAGCCGTATACTTGCTGAATGTGCACAAAAACAGACACAAATAGAAAAACACATCCAAACAGTGAAATCATTGCAAAATCAAACACTGAAGACATATAACTATATCTTATAAGATTTTAACTTTATTTGTGAGGTTTATGTTATGGGACAGCAGAAAAATTAAAAAAATCCGTAAACAGCCTTATCTCAGCTGAATGCGCACACAAACAGACACTTGTAGAAAAACACATCCCAACAGTGAAATCATTGCAAAATCAAACACTGAGGGTACAGAACTAAATCTTTTAAGATGTTAACTTCATTTGTGAGATTTATGTTATGGGACAGCAGAAAAATTAAAAAAATCCTTAAACAGCCTTATCTCAGCTGAATGCGCACACAAACAGATACTTGTAGAAAAACACATCCCAACAGTGAAATCATTGCAAAATTAAACACTGAGGGTAAAGAAGTATATCTTATAAGATGTTAACTTCATTTGTGAGGTTTATGTTATGGGACAGCAGAAAAATTTAAAAAATCCGTAAACAGCCTTATCTCAGCTGAATGCGCACACAAACAGACACTTGTAGAAAAACACATCCCAACAGTGAAATCATTGCAAAATCAAACACTGAGGGTACAGAACTAAATCTTTTAAGATGTTAACTTCATTTGTGAGATTTATGTTATGGGACAGCAGAAAAATTAAAAAAATCCTTAAACAGCCTTATCTCAGCTGAATGCGCACACAAACAGATACTTGTAGAAAAACACATCCCAACAGTGAAATCATTGCAAAATTGAACACTGAGGGTAAAGAAGTATATCTTATAAGATGTTAAGTTCATTTGTTAGGTTTATATTATGGGAAAGTAGAAAAATGAAAAAAATCCGAAAACAGCCTTATCTCAGCTCAATGGGGCACAAAAACAGAAACAAATAGAAAAACACACCCAAACAGTGAAATCATTGCAAAATCAAACACTGAGGTTACAGAAGTATATCTTATAAGATGTTAACTTTATTTGTGAGGTTTATGTTATGCGACAGTAGAAAATTGAAAAAAATCAGAAAACAGCCGTATATTGCTGAACGTGCACAAAGACAGACACAAATAGAAAAACACATCCAAACAGTGAAATCATTGCAAAATCAAACACTGAAGGCATATAACTATATCTTATAAGATGTTAACTTTATTTGTGAGGTTTATGTTATGGGACAGTAGAAAATTGAAAAAAATCAGAAAACAGCCGTATACTTGCTGAATGCCCACAAAAACAGACACAAATAGAAAAACACATCCAAACAGTGAAATCATTGCAAAATCAAACACTGAGGATAAATAACTATATCTTATAAGATTTAAACTTTATTTGTGAGGTTTATGTTATGGGACAGTAGAAAATTGAAAAAAATCAGAAAACAGCCGTATACTTGCTGAATGTGCACAAAAACAGACACAAATAGAAAAACACATCCAAACAGTGAAATCATTGCAAAATCAAACACTGAAGGCATATAACTATATCTTATAAGATTTTAACTTTATTTGTGAGGTTTATGTTATGGGACAGTAGAAATTTGAAAAAAATCAGAAAACAGCCGTACACTTGCTGAATGTGCACAACAAAAGACACAAATAGAAAAACACATCCAAACAGTGAAATCATTGCAAAATCAAACACTGAAGGCATATAACTATATCTTATAAGATGTTAACTTTATTTGTGAGGTTTATGTTATGGGACAGTAGAAAATTGAAAAAAAATCAGAAAACAGCCGTATACTTGCTGAATGTGCACAAAAACAGACACAAATAGAAAAACACATCCAAACAGTGAAATCATTGCAAAATCAAACACTGAAGGCATATAACTATATCTTATAAGATGTTAACTTTATTTGTGAGGTTTATGTTATGCGACAGTAGAAAATTGAAAAAAATCAGAAAACAGCCGTATACTTGCTGAACGTGCACAAAGACAGACACAAATAGAAAAACACATCCAAACAGTGAAATCATTGCAAAATCAAACACTGAAGGCATATAACTATATCTTATAAGATGTTAACTTTATTTATGAGGTTAATGTTACGGGACAATAGAAAATTGAAAAAAATCAGAAAACAGCCGTATACTTGCTGAATGTGTACAACAAAAGACACAAATAGAAAAACACATCCAAACAGTGAAATCATTGCAAAATCAAACACTGAGGTTACAGAAGTATATCTTATAAGATGTTAACTTTATTTGTGAGGTTTATGTTATGGAACAGTAGAAAATTGAAAAAAATCAGAAAACAGCCGTATACTTGCTGAATGTGCACAAACCCAGACACACATAGAAAAACACATCCAAACAGTGAAATCATTGCAAAATCAAACAATGAGGTTACAGAAGTATATCTTATGAGATGTTAACTTACTTGTGAGGTTTATGTTATGGAACAGTAGAAAATTGAAAAAAATCAGAAAACAGCCGTATACTTGCTGAATGTGCACAAAAACAGACACAAATAGAAAAACACATCCAAACAGTGAAATCATTGCAAAATCAAACACTGAGGTTACAGAAGTATATCTTATAAGATGTTAACTTTATTTGTGAGGTTTATGTTATGGGACAGTAGAAAATTGAAAAAAATCAGAAAACAGCCGTATACTTGCTGAATGCGCACAAAAACAGACACAAATAGAAAAACACATCCAAAAAGTGAAATCATTGCAAAATCAAACACTGAGGATAAATAACTATATCTTATAAGATTTAAACTTTATTTGTGAGGTTTATGTTATGGGACAGTAGAAAATTGAAAAAAATCAGAAAACAGCCGTATACTTGCTGAATGTGCACAAAAACAGACACAAATAGAAAAACACATCCAAACAGTGAAATCATTGCAAAATCAAACACTGAGGTTACAGAAGTATATCTTATAAGATGTTAACTTTATTTGTGAGGTTTATGTTATGGGACAGTAGAAAATTGAAAAAAATCAGAAAACAGCCGTATACTTGCTGAATGTGCACAAAAACAGACACAAATAGAAAAACACATCCAAACAGTGAAATCATTGCAAAATCAAACACTGAAGGCATATAACTATATCTTATAAGATGTTAACTTTATTTATGAGGTTAATGTTACGGGACAATAGAAAATTGAAAAAAATCAGAAAACAGCCGTATACTTGCTGAATGTGCACAACAAAAGACACAAATAGAAAAACACATCCAAACAGTGAAATCATTGCAAAATCAAACACTGACGTTACAGAAGTATATCTTATAAGATGTTAACTTTATTTGTGAGGTTTATGTTATGGAACAGTAGAAAATTGAAAAAAATCAGAAAACAGCCGTATACTTGCTGAATGTGCACAAACACAGACACACATAGAAAAACACATCCAAACAGTGAAATCATTGCAAAATCAAACACTGAAGGCATATAACTATATCTTATAAGATGTTAACTTTATTTGTGAGGTTTATGTTATGCGACAGTAGAAAATTGAAAAAAATCAGAAAACAGCCGTATACTTGCTGAACGTGCACAAAGACAGACACAAATAGAAAAACACATCCAAACAGTGAAATCATTGCAAAATCAAACACTGAAGGCATATAACTATATCTTATAAGATGTTAACTTTATTTATGAGGTTAATGTTACGGGACAATAGAAAATTGAAAAAAATCAGAAAACAGCCGTATACTTGCTGAATGTGTACAACAAAAGACACAAATAGAAAAACACATCCAAACAGTGAAATCATTGCAAAATCAAACACTGAGGTTACAGAAGTATATCTTATAAGATGTTAACTTTATTTGTGAGGTTTATGTTATGGAACAGTAGAAAATTGAAAAAAATCAGAAAACAGCCGTATACTTGCTGAATGTGCACAAACCCAGACACACATAGAAAAACACATCCAAACAGTGAAATCATTGCAAAATCAAACAATGAGGTTACAGAAGTATATCTTATGAGATGTTAACTTACTTGTGAGGTTTATGTTATGGAACAGTAGAAAATTGAAAAAAATCAGAAAACAGCCGTATACTTGCTGAATGTGCACAAAAACAGACACAAATAGAAAAACACATCCAAACAGTGAAATCATTGCAAAATCAAACACTGAGGTTACAGAAGTATATCTTATAAGATGTTAACTTTATTTGTGAGGTTTATGTTATGGGACAGTAGAAAATTGAAAAAAATCAGAAAACAGCCGTATACTTGCTGAATGCGCACAAAAACAGACACAAATAGAAAAACACATCCAAAAAGTGAAATCATTGCAAAATCAAACACTGAGGATAAATAACTATATCTTATAAGATTTAAACTTTATTTGTGAGGTTTATGTTATGGGACAGTAGAAAATTGAAAAAAATCAGAAAACAGCCGTATACTTGCTGAATGTGCACAAAAACAGACACAAATAGAAAAACACATCCAAACAGTGAAATCATTGCAAAATCAAACACTGAGGTTACAGAAGTATATCTTATAAGATGTTAACTTTATTTGTGAGGTTTATGTTATGGGACAGTAGAAAATTGAAAAAAATCAGAAAACAGCCGTATACTTGCTGAATGTGCACAAAAACAGACACAAATAGAAAAACACATCCAAACAGTGAAATCATTGCAAAATCAAACACTGAAGGCATATAACTATATCTTATAAGATGTTAACTTTATTTATGAGGTTAATGTTACGGGACAATAGAAAATTGAAAAAAATCAGAAAACAGCCGTATACTTGCTGAATGTGCACAACAAAAGACACAAATAGAAAAACACATCCAAACAGTGAAATCATTGCAAAATCAAACACTGACGTTACAGAAGTATATCTTATAAGATGTTAACTTTATTTGTGAGGTTTATGTTATGGAACAGTAGAAAATTGAAAAAAATCAGAAAACAGCCGTATACTTGCTGAATGTGCACAAACACAGACACACATAGAAAAACACATCCAAACAGTGAAATCATTGCAAAATCAAACAATGAGGTTACAGAAGTATATCTTATAAGATGTTAACTTTATTTGTGAGGTTTATGTTATGGAACAGTAGAAAATTGAAAAAAATCAGAAAACAGCCGTATACTTGCTGAATGTGCACAAACACAGACACAAATAGAAAAACACATCCAAACAGTGAAATCATTGCAAAATCAAACACTGAAGGCATATAACTATATCTTATAAGATGTTAACTTTATTTGTGAGGTTTATGTTACTGGACAGTAGAAAATTGAAAAAAATCAGAAAACAGCCGTATACTTGCTGAATGTGCCCAAAAACAGACACAAATAGAAAAACACATCCAAACAGTGAAATCATTGCAAAATCAAACACTGAGGTTACAGAAGTATATCTTATAAGATGTTAACTTTATTTGTGAGGTTTATGTTATGGAACAGTAGAAAATTGAAAAAAATCAGAAAACAGCCGTATACTTGCTGAATTTGCACAAACACAGACACACATAGAAAAACACATCCAAAAAGTGAAATCATTGCAAAATCAAACACTGAGGTTACAGAAGTATATCTTATAAGATGTTAACTTTATTTGTGAGGTTTATGTTATGGAACAGTAGAAAATTGAAAAAAATCAGAAAACAGCCGTATACTTGCTGAATGTGCACAAAAACAGACACAAATAGAAAAACACATCCAAACAGTGAAATCATTGCAAAATCAAACACTGAAGGCATATAACTATATCTTATAAGATTTTAACTTTATTTGTGAGGTTTATGTTACTGGACAGTAGAAAATTGAAAAAAATCAGAAAACAGCCGTATACTTGCTGAATGCGCACAAAAACAGACACAAATAGAAAAACACATCCAAACAGTGAAATCATTGCAAAATCAAACACTGAGGTTACAGAAGTATATCTTATAAGATTTTAACTTTATTTGTGAGGTTTATGTTATGCGACAGTAGAAAATTGAAAAAAATCAGAAAACAGCCGTATACTTGCTGAACGTGCACAAAGACAGACACAAATAGAAAACACATCCAAACAGTGAAATCATTGCAAAATCAAACACTGAAGGCATATAACTATATCTTATAAGATTTTAACTTTATTTGTGAGGTTTATGTTACGGGACAGTAGAAAATTGAAAAAAATCAGAAAACAGCCGTATACTTGCTGAATGCGCACAAAAACAGACACAAATAGAAAAACACATCCAAACAGTGAAATCATTGCAAAATCAAACACTGAGGATAAATAACTATATCTTATAAGATTTTAACTTTATTTGTGAGGTTTATGTTATGGGACAGTAGAAAATTGAAAAAAATCAGAAAACAGCCGTATACTTGCTGAATGTGCACAAAAACAGACACAAATAGAAAAACACATCCAAACAGTGAAATCATTGCAAAATCAAACACTGAAGGCATATAACTATATCTTATAAGATTTTAACTTTATTTGTGAGGTTTATGTTATGGGACAGTAGAAAATTTAAAAAAATCAGAAAACAGCCGTATACTTGCTGAATGTGCACAAAAACAGACACAAATAGAAAAACACATCCAAACAGTGAAATCATTGCAAAATCAAACACTGAAGGCATATAACTATATCTTATAAGATGTTAACTTTATTTGTGAGGTTTATGTTACTGGCGAGTAGAAAATTGAAAAAAATCAGAAAACAGCCGTATACTTGCTGAATGCGCACAAAAACAGACAGAAATAGAAAAACACATCCAAACAGTGAAATCATTGCAAAATCAAACACTGACGTTACAGAAGTATATCTTATAAGATGTTAACTTTATTTGTGAGGTTTATGTTATGGAACAGTAGAAAATTGAAAAAAATCAGAAAACAGCCGTATACTTGCTGAATGCGC
Source organism: Solea solea (assembly GCF_958295425.1). Taxonomy (NCBI): domain Eukaryota; kingdom Metazoa; phylum Chordata; class Actinopteri; order Pleuronectiformes; family Soleidae; genus Solea; species Solea solea. The sequence continues at coordinate 186,293 of NC_081146.1, forward strand.
ACAAAAACAGACACAAATAGAAAAACACATCCAAACAGTGAAATCATTGCAAAATCAAACACTGAAGGCATATAACTATATCTTATAAGATTTTAACTTTATTTGTGAGGTTTATGTTATGGGACAGTAGAAAATTGAAAAAAATCAGAAAACAGCCGTATACTTGCTGAATGCGCACAAAAACAGACACAAATAGAAAAACACATCCAAACAGTGAAATCATTGCAAAATCAAACACTGAGGATAAATAACTATATCTTATAAGATTTTAACTTTATTTGTGAGGTTTATGTTATGGGACAGTAGAAAATTGAAAAAAATCAGAAAACAGCCGTATACTTGCTGAATGTGCACAAAAACAGACACAAATAGAAAAACACATCCAAACAGTGAAATCATTGCAAAATCAAACACTGAAGGCATATAACTATATCTTATAAGATTTTAACTTTATTTGTGAGGTTTATGTTATGGGACAGTAGAAAATTTAAAAAAATCAGAAAACAGCCGTATACTTGCTGAATGCGCACAAAAACAGACACAAATAGAAAAACACATCCAAACAGTGAAATCATTGCAAAATCAAACACTGAGGTTACAGAAGTATATCTTATAAGATTTTAACTTTATTTGTGAGGTTTATGTTATGCGACAGTAGAAAATTGAAAAAAATCAGAAAACAGCCGTATACTTGCTGAACGTGCACAAAGACAGACACAAATAGAAAACACATCCAAACAGTGAAATCATTGCAAAATCAAACACTGAAGGCATATAACTATATCTTATAAGATGTTAACTTTATTTATGAGGTTAATGTTACGGGACAATAGAAAATTGAAAAAAATCAGAAAACAGCCGTATACTTGCTGAATGCGCACAAAAACAGACACAAATAGAAAAACACATCCAAACAGTGAAATCATTGCAAAATCAAACACTGAGGTTACAGAAGTATATCTTATAAGATGTTAACTTTATTTGTGAGGTTTATGTTATGGGACAGTAGAAAATTTTAAAAAATCAGAAAACAGCCGTATACTTGCTGAATGTGCACAAAAACAGAAACAAATAGAAAAACACATCCAAACAGTGAAATCATTGCAAAATCAAACACTGAAGGCATATAACTATATCTTATAAGATTTTAACTTTATTTGTGAGGTTTATGTTACGGGACAGTAGAAAATTGAAAAAAATCAGAAAACAGCCGTATACTTGCTGAATGCGCACAAAAACAGACACAAATAGAAAAACACATCCAAACAGTGAAATCATTGCAAAATCAAACACTGAAGGCATATAACTATATCTTATAAGATTTTAACTTTATTTGTGAGGTTTATGTTATGGGACAGTAGAAAATTGAAAAAAATCAGAAAACAGCCGTATACTTGCTGAATGTGCACAAAAACAGACACAAATAGAAAAACACATCCAAACAGTGAAATCATTGCAAAATCAAACACTGAAGGCATATAACTATATCTTATAAGATTTTAACTTTATTTGTGAGGTTTATGTTACGGGACAGTAGAAAATTGAAAAAAATCAGAAAACAGCCGTATACTTGCTGAATGCGCACAAAAACAGACACAAATAGAAAAACACATCCAAACAGTGAAATCATTGCAAAATCAAACACTGAGGATAAATAACTATATCTTATAAGATTTTAACTTTATTTGTGAGGTTTATGTTATGGGACAGTAGAAAATTGAAAAAAATCAGAAAACAGCCGTATACTTGCTGAATGTGCACAAAAACAGACACAAATAGAAAAACACATCCAAACAGTGAAATCATTGCAAAATCAAACACTGAAGGCATATAACTATATCTTATAAGATTTTAACTTTATTTGTGAGGTTTATGTTATGGGACAGTAGAAAATTTAAAAAAATCAGAAAACAGCCGTATACTTGCTGAATGTGCACAAAAACAGACACAAATAGAAAAACACATCCAAAGAGTGAAATCATTGCAAAATCAAACACTGAAGGCATATAACTATATCTTATAAGATGTTAACTTTATTTGTGAGGTTTATGTTACTGCCGAGTAGAAAATTGAAAAAAATCAGAAAACAGCCGTATACTTGCTGAATGCGCACAAAAACAGACAGAAATAGAAAAACACATCCAAACAGTGAAATCATTGCAAAATCAAACACTGACGTTACAGAAGTATATCTTATAAGATGTTAACTTTATTTGTGAGGTTTATGTTATGGAACAGTAGAAAATTGAAAAAAATCAGAAAACAGCCGTATACTTGCTGAATGCGCACAAAAACAGACACAAATAGAAAAACACATCCAAACAGTGAAATCATTGCAAAATCAAACACTGAAGGCATATAACTATATCTTATAAGATTTAAACTTTATTTGTGAGGTTTATGTTATGGGACAGTAGAAAATTGAAAAAAATCAGAAAACAGCCGTATACTTGCTGAATGCGCACAAAAACAGACACAAATAGAAAAACACATCCAAACAGTGAAATCATTGCAAAATCAAACACTGAGGATAAATAACTATATCTTATAAGATTTTAACTTTATTTGTGAGGTTTATGTTATGGGACAGTAGAAAATTGAAAAAAATCAGAAAACAGCCGTATACTTGCTGAATGTGCACAAAAACAGACACAAATAGAAAAACACATCCAAACAGTGAAATCATTGCAAAATCAAACACTGAAGGCATATAACTATATCTTATAAGATTTTAACTTTATTTGTGAGGTTTATGTTATGGGACAGTAGAAAATTTAAAAAAATCAGAAAACAGCCGTATACTTGCTGAATGTGCCCAAAAACAGACACAAATAGAAAAACACATCCAAACAGTGAAATCATTGCAAAATCAAACACTGAGGTTACAGAAGTATATCTTATAAGATGTTAACTTTATTTGTGAGGTTTATGTTATGGAACAGTAGAAAATTGAAAAAAATCAGAAAACAGCCGTATACTTGCTGAATGTGCACAAACACAGACACACATAGAAAAACACATCCAAACAGTGAAATCATTGCAAAATCAAACACTGAGGTTACAGAAGTATATCTTATAAGATGTTAACTTTATTTGTGAGGTTTATGTTATGGGACAGTAGAAAATTGAAAAAAATCAGAAAACAGCCGTATACTTGCTGAATGTGCACAAAAACAGACACAAATAGAAAAACACATCCAAACAGTGAAATCATTGCAAAATCAAACACTGAAGGCATATAACTATATCTTATAAGATTTTAACTTTATTTGTGAGGTTTATGTTATGCGACAGTAGAAAATTGAAAAAAATCAGAAAACAGCCGTATACTTGCTGAACGTGCACAAAGACAGACACAAATAGAAAACACATCCAAACAGTGAAATCATTGCAAAATCAAACACTGAAGGCATATAACTATATCTTCTAAGATGTTAACTTTATTTATGAGGTTAATGTTACGGGACAATATAAAATTGAAAAAAATCAGAAAACAGCCGTATACTTGCTGAATGCGCACAAAAACAGACACAAATAGAAAAACACATCCAAACAGTGAAATCATTGCAAAATCAAACACTGAGGTTACAGAAGTATATCTTATAAGATGTTAACTTTATTTGTGAGGTTTATGTTATGGGACAGTAGAAAATTGAAAAAAATCAGAAAACAGCCGTATACTTGCTGAATGCGCACAAAAACAGACACAAATAGAAAAACACATCCAAACAGTGAAATCATTGCAAAATCAAACACTGAAGGCATATAACTATATCTTATAAGATTTTAACTTTATTTGTGAGGTTTATGTTATGGGACAGTAGAAAATTTAAAAAAATCAGAAAACAGCCGTATACTTGCTGAATGTGCACAAAAACAGAAACAAATAGAAAAACACATCCAAACAGTGAAATCATTGCAAAATCAAACACTGAAGGCATATAACTATATCTTATAAGATTTTAACTTTATTTGTGAGGTTTATGTTACGGGACAGTAGAAAATTGAAAAAAATCAGAAAACAGCCGTATACTTGCTGAATGCGCACAAAAACAGACACAAATAGAAAAACACATCCAAACAGTGAAATCATTGCAAAATCAAACACTGTGGATAAATAACTATATCTTATAAGATTTTAACTTTATTTGTGAGGTTTATGTTATGGGACAGTAGAAAATTTTAAAAAATCAGAAAACAGCCGTATACTTGCTGAATGTGCACAAAAACAGAAACAAATAGAAAAACACATCCAAACAGTGAAATCATTGCAAAATCAAACACTGAAGGCATATAACTATATCTTATAAGATTTTAACTTTATTTGTGAGGTTTATGTTACGGGACAGTAGAAAATTGAAAAAAATCAGAAAACAGCCGTATACTTGCTGAATGCGCACAAAAACAGACACAAATAGAAAAACACATCCAAACAGTGAAATCATTGCAAAATCAAACACTGAAGGCATATAACTATATCTTATAAGATTTTAACTTTATTTGTGAGGTTTATGTTATGGGACAGTAGAAAATTGAAAAAAATCAGAAAACAGCCGTATACTTGCTGAATGTGCACAAAAACAGACACAAATAGAAAAACACATCCAAACAGTGAAATCATTGCAAAATCAAACACTGAAGGCATATAACTATATCTTATAAGATTTTAACTTTATTTGTGAGGTTTATGTTACGGGACAGTAGAAAATTGAAAAAAATCAGAAAACAGCCGTATACTTGCTGAATGCGCACAAAAACAGACACAAATAGAAAAACACATCCAAACAGTGAAATCATTGCAAAATCAAACACTGAGGATAAATAACTATATCTTATAAGATTTTAACTTTATTTGTGAGGTTTATGTTATGGGACAGTAGAAAATTGAAAAAAATCAGAAAACAGCCGTATACTTGCTGAATGTGCACAAAAACAGACACAAATAGAAAAACACATCCAAACAGTGAAATCATTGCAAAATCAAACACTGAAGGCATATAACTATATCTTATAAGATTTTAACTTTATTTGTGAGGTTTATGTTATGGGACAGTAGAAAATTTAAAAAAATCAGAAAACAGCCGTATACTTGCTGAATGTGCACAAAAACAGACACAAATAGAAAAACACATCCAAAGAGTGAAATCATTGCAAAATCAAACACTGAAGGCATATAACTATATCTTATAAGATGTTAACTTTATTTGTGAGGTTTATGTTACTGCCGAGTAGAAAATTGAAAAAAATCAGAAAACAGCCGTATACTTGCTGAATGCGCACAAAAACAGACAGAAATAGAAAAACACATCCAAACAGTGAAATCATTGCAAAATCAAACACTGACGTTACAGAAGTATATCTTATAAGATGTTAACTTTATTTGTGAGGTTTATGTTATGGAACAGTAGAAAATTGAAAAAAATCAGAAAACAGCCGTATACTTGCTGAATGCGCACAAAAACAGACACAAATAGAAAAACACATCCAAACAGTGAAATCATTGCAAAATCAAACACTGAAGGCATATAACTATATCTTATAAGATTTTAACTTTATTTGTGAGGTTTATGTTATGGGACAGTAGAAAATTGAAAAAAATCAGAAAACAGCCGTATACTTGCTGAATGCGCACAAAAACAGACACAAATAGAAAAACACATCCAAACAGTGAAATCATTGCAAAATCAAACACTGAGGATAAATAACTATATCTTATAAGATTTTAACTTTATTTGTGAGGTTTATGTTATGGGACAGTAGAAAATTGAAAAAAATCAGAAAACAGCCGTATACTTGCTGAATGTGCACAAAAACAGACACAAATAGAAAAACACATCCAAACAGTGAAATCATTGCAAAATCAAACACTGAAGGCATATAACTATATCTTATAAGATTTTAACTTTATTTGTGAGGTTTATGTTATGGGACAGTAGAAAATTTAAAAAAATCAGAAAACAGCCGTATACTTGCTGAATGTGCCCAAAAACAGACACAAATAGAAAAACACATCCAAACAGTGAAATCATTGCAAAATCAAACACTGAGGTTACAGAAGTATATCTTATAAGATGTTAACTTTATTTGTGAGGTTTATGTTATGGAACAGTAGAAAATTGAAAAAAATCAGAAAACAGCCGTATACTTGCTGAATGTGCACAAACACAGACACACATAGAAAAACACATCCAAACAGTGAAATCATTGCAAAATCAAACACTGAGGTTACAGAAGTATATCTTATAAGATGTTAACTTTATTTGTGAGGTTTATGTTATGGGACAGTAGAAAATTGAAAAAAATCAGAAAACAGCCGTATACTTGCTGAATGTGCACAAAAACAGACACAAATAGAAAAACACATCCAAACAGTGAAATCATTGCAAAATCAAACACTGAAGGCATATAACTATATCTTATAAGATTTTAACTTTATTTGTGAGGTTTATGTTATGCGACAGTAGAAAATTGAAAAAAATCAGAAAACAGCCGTATACTTGCTGAACGTGCACAAAGACAGACACAAATAGAAAACACATCCAAACAGTGAAATCATTGCAAAATCAAACACTGAAGGCATATAACTATATCTTCTAAGATGTTAACTTTATTTATGAGGTTAATGTTACGGGACAATATAAAATTGAAAAAAATCAGAAAACAGCCGTATACTTGCTGAATGTGCACAAAAACAGAAACAAATAGAAAAACACATCCAAACAGTGAAATCATTGCAAAATCAAACACTGAAGGCATATAACTATATCTTATAAGATTTTAACTTTATTTGTGAGGTTTATGTTACGGGACAGTAGAAAATTGAAAAAAATCAGAAAACAGCCGTATACTTGCTGAATGCGCACAAAAACAGACACAAATAGAAAAACACATCCAAACAGTGAAATCATTGCAAAATCAAACACTGTGGATAAATAACTATATCTTATAAGATTTTAACTTTATTTGTGAGGTTTATGTTATGGGACAGTAGAAAATTGAAAAAAATCAGAAAACAGCCGTATACTTGCTGAATGTGCACAAAAACAGACACAAATAGAAAAACACATCCAAACAGTGAAATCATTGCAAAATCAAACACTGAAGGCATATAACTATATCTTATAAGATTTTAACTTTATTTGTGAGGTTTATGTTATGGGACAGTAGAAAATTTAAAAAAATCAGAAAACAGCCGTATACTTGCTGAATGTGCCCAAAAACAGACACAAATAGAAAAACACATCCAAACAGTGAAATCATTGCAAAATCAAACACTGAAGGCATATAACTATATCTTATAAGATGTTAACTTTATTTGTGAGGTTTATGTTATGCGACAGTAGAAAATTGAAAAAAATCAGAAAACAGCCGTATACTTGCTGAACGTGCACAAAGACAGACACAAATAGAAAAACACATCCAAACAGTGAAATCATTGCAAAATCAAACACTGAAGGCATATAACTATATCTTATAAGATGTTAACTTTATTTATGAGGTTAATGTTACGGGACAATAGAAAATTGAAAAAAATCAGAAAACAGCCGTATACTTGCTGAACGTGCACAAAGACAGACACAAATAGAAAAACACATCCAAACAGTGAAATCATTGCAAAATCAAACACTGAAGGCATATAACTATATCTTATAAGATGTTAACTTTATTTATGAGGTTAATGTTACGGGACAATAGAAAATTGAAAAAAATCAGAAAACAGCCGTATACTTGCTGAATGTGCACAACAAAAGACACAAATAGAAAAACACATCCAAACAGTGAAATCATTGCAAAATCAAACACTGAGGTTACAGAAGTATATCTTATAAGATGTTTACTTTATTTGTGAGGTTTATGTTATGGGACAGTAGAAAATTGAAAAAAATCAGAAAACAGCCGTATACTTGCTGAATGCGCACAAAAACAGACACAAATAGAAAAACACATCCAAACAGTGAAATCATTGCAAAATCAAACACTGAGGATAAATAACTATATCTTATAAGATGTTAACTTTATTTGTGAGGTTTATGTTATGGGACAGTAGAAAATTGAAAAAAATCAGAAAACAGCCGTATACTTGCTGAATGTGCACAACAAAAGACACAAATAGAAAAACACATCCAAACAGTGAAATCATTGCAAAATCAAACACTGAAGGCATATAACTATATCTTATAAGATTTTAACTTTATTTATGAGGTTTATGTTACGGGACAATAGAAAATTGAAAAAAATCAGAAAACAGCCGGATACTTGCTGAATGTGCACAACAAAAGACACAAATAGAAAAACACATCCAAACAGTGAAATCATTGCAAAATCAAACACTGAAGGCATATAACTATATCTTATAAGATGTTAACTTTATTTGTGAGGTTTATGTTATGCGACAGTAGAAAATTGAAAAAAATCAGAAAACAGCCGTATACTTGCTGAACGTGCACAAAGACAGACACAAATAGAAAAACACATCCAAACAGTGAAATCATTGCAAAATCAAACACTGAAGGCATATAACTATATCTTATAAGATGTTAACTTTATTTATGAGGTTAATGTTACGGGACAATAGAAAATTGAAAAAAATCAGAAAACAGCCGTATACTTGCTGAATGTGCACAACAAAAGACACAAATAGAAAAACACATCCAAACAGTGAAATCATTGCAAAATCAAACACTGAAGGCATATAACTATATCTTATAAGATTTTAACTTTATTTGTGAGGTTTATGTTATAGGACAATAGAAAATTGAAAAAAATCAGAAAACAGCCGTATACTTGCTGAATGTGCACAAAAACAGACACAAATAGAAAAACACATCCAAACAGTGAAATCATTGCAAAATCAAACACTGAAGACATATAACTATATCTTATAAGATTTTAACTTTATTTGTGAGGTTTATGTTATGGGACAGCAGAAAAATTAAAAAAATCCGTAAACAGCCTTATCTCAGCTGAATGCGCACACAAACAGACACTTGTAGAAAAACACATCCCAACAGTGAAATCATTGCAAAATCAAACACTGAGGGTACAGAACTAAATCTTTTAAGATGTTAACTTCATTTGTGAGATTTATGTTATGGGACAGCAGAAAAATTAAAAAAATCCTTAAACAGCCTTATCTCAGCTGAATGCGCACACAAACAGATACTTGTAGAAAAACACATCCCAACAGTGAAATCATTGCAAAATTAAACACTGAGGGTAAAGAAGTATATCTTATAAGATGTTAACTTCATTTGTGAGGTTTATGTTATGGGACAGCAGAAAAATTTAAAAAATCCGTAAACAGCCTTATCTCAGCTGAATGCGCACACAAACAGACACTTGTAGAAAAACACATCCCAACAGTGAAATCATTGCAAAATCAAACACTGAGGGTACAGAACTAAATCTTTTAAGATGTTAACTTCATTTGTGAGATTTATGTTATGGGACAGCAGAAAAATTAAAAAAATCCTTAAACAGCCTTATCTCAGCTGAATGCGCACACAAACAGATACTTGTAGAAAAACACATCCCAACAGTGAAATCATTGCAAAATTAAACACTGAGGGTAAAGAAGTATATCTTATAAGATGTTAAGTTCATTTGTTAGGTTTATATTATGGGAAAGTAGAAAAATGAAAAAAATCCGAAAACAGCCTTATCTCAGCTCAATGGGGCACAAAAACAGAAACAAATAGAAAAACACACCCAAACAGTGAAATCATTGCAAAATCAAACACTGAGGTTACAGAAGTATATCTTATAAGATGTTAACTTTATTTGTGAGGTTTATGTTATGCGACAGTAGAAAATTGAAAAAAATCAGAAAACAGCCGTATATTGCTGAACGTGCACAAAGACAGACACAAATAGAAAAACACATCCAAACAGTGAAATCATTGCAAAATCAAACACTGAAGGCATATAACTATATCTTATAAGATGTTAACTTTATTTGTGAGGTTTATGTTATGGGACAGTAGAAAATTGAAAAAAATCAGAAAACAGCCGTATACTTGCTGAATGCCCACAAAAACAGACACAAATAGAAAAACACATCCAAACAGTGAAATCATTGCAAAATCAAACACTGAAGGCATATAACTATATCTTATAAGATGTTAACTTTATTTGTGAGGTTTATGTTATGGGACAGTAGAAAATTGAAAAAAATCAGAAAATAGCCGTATACTTGCTGAATGTGCACAAAACAGACACAAATAGAAAAACACATCCAAACAGTGAATCATTGCAAAATCAAACACTGAGGGTACAGAAGTATATCTTATAAGATGTTAACTGTATTTATGAGGTTTATATTACGGGACAATAGAAAATTGAAAAAAATCAGAAAACAGCCGTAAACTTGCTGAATTTGGACAAAAACAGACACAAATAGAAAAACACATCCAAACAGTGAAATCATTGCAAAATCAAACACTGAGGGTACAGAAGTATATCTGATAAGATGTTAACTTTATTTGTGAGGTTTATGTTATGTGACAGTAGAAAATTGAAAAAAATCAGAAAACAGCCGTATACTTGCTGAATGTGCACAAAACAGACACAAATAGAAAAACACATCCAAACAGTGAAATCATTGCAAAATCAAACACTGACGGCATATAACTATATCTTATAAGATGTTAACTTTATTTATCAGGTTTATGTTACGGGACAATAGAAAACTGAAAAAAATCAGAAAACAGCCGTATACTTGCTGAATGCGCACAAAAACAGACACAAATAGAAAAACACATCCAAACAGTGAAATCATTGCAAAATCAAACACTGAAGGCATATAACTATATCTTATAAGATGTGAACTTTATTTGTGAGGTTTATGTTATGGGACAGTAGAAAATTGAAAAAAATCAGAAAACAGCCGTATACTTGCTGAATGTGCACAAAAACAGACACAAATAGAAAAACACATCCAAACAGTGAAATCATTGCAAAATCAAACACTGAGGTTACAGAAGTATATCTTATAAGATGTTTACTTTATTTGTGAGGTTTATGTTATGGGACAGTAGAAAATTGAAAAAAATCAGAAAACAGCCGTTTACTTGCTGAATGTGCACAAAAACAGACACAAATAGAAAAACACATCCAAACAGTGAAATCATTGCAAAATCAAACACTGAGGTTACAGAAGTATATCTTATAAGATGTTAACTTTATTTGTGAGGTTTATGTTATGGAACAGTAGAAAATTGAAAAAAATCAGAAAACAGCCGTATACTTGCTGAATGTGCACAAACACAGACACACATAGAAAAACACATCCAAACAGTGAAATCATTGCAAAATCAAACACTGAGGTTACAGAAGTATATCTTATAAGATGTTAACTTTATTTGTGAGGTTTATGTTATGGAACAGTAGAAAATTGAAAAAAATCAGAAAACAGCCGTATACTTGCTGAATGTGCACAAACACAGACACAAATAGAAAAACACATCCAAACAGTGAAATCATTGCAAAATCAAACACTGAAGGCATATAACTATATCTTATAAGATTTTAACTTTATTCGTGAGGTTTATGTTACGGGACAGTAGAAAATTGAAAAAAATCAGAAAACAGCCGTATACTTGCTGAATGTGCACAAAAACAGACACAAATAGAAAAACACATCCAAACAGTGAAATCATTGCAAAATCAAACACTGAGGTTACAGAAGTATATCTTATAAGATGTTAACTTTATTTGTGAGGTTTATGTTATGGAACAGTAGAAAATTGAAAAAAATCAGAAAACAGCCGTATACTTGCTGAATGTGCACAAACACAGACACAAATAGAAAAACACATCCAAACAGTGAAATCATTGCAAAATCAAACACTGAAGGCATATAACTATATCTTATAAGATTTTAACTTTATTCGTGAGGTTTATGTTACGGGACAGTAGAAAATTGAAAAAAATCAGAAAACAGCCGTATACTTGCTGAATGTGCACAAAAACAGACACAAATAGAAAAACACATCCAAACAGTGAAATCATTGCAAAATCAAACACTGAGGTTACAGAAGTATATCTTATAAGATGTTAACTTTATTTGTGAGGTTTATGTTATGGGACAGTAGAAAATTAAAAAAAAAATCAGAAAACAGCCTTATACTTGCTGAATGCGCACAAAAACAGACACAAATAGAAAAACACATCCAAACAGTGAAATCATTGCAAAATCAAACACTGAGGTTACAGAAGTATATCTTATAAGATGTTAACTTTATTTGTGAGGTTTATGTTATGGGACAGTAGAAAATTGAAAAAAATCAGAAAACAGCCGTATACTTGCTGAATGTGCACAAACACAGACACACATAGAAAAACACATCCAAACAGTGAAATCATTGCAAAATCAAACACTGAGGTTACAGAAGTATATCTTATGAGATGTTAACTTTATTTGTGAGGTTTATGTTATGGAACAGTAGAAAATTGAAAAAAATCAGAAAACAGCCGTATACTTGCTGAATGTGCACAAACAAAGACACAAATAGAAAAACACATCCAAACAGTGAAATCATTGCAAAATCAAACACTGAGGTTACAGAAGTATATCTTATAAGATGTTAACTTTATTTGTGAGGTTTATGTTATGGGACAGTAGAAAATTGAAAAAAATCAGAAAACAGCCGTATACTTGCTGAATGCGCACAAAAACAGACACAAATAGAAAAACACATCCAAACAGTGAAATCATTGCAAAATCAAACACTGAGGTTACAGAAGTATATCTTATAAGATGTTAACTTTATTTGTGAGGTTTATGTTATGGGACAGTAGAAAATTGAAAAAAATCAGAAAACAGCCGTATACTTGCTGAATGTGCACAAAAACAGACACAAATAGAAAAACACATCCAAACAGTGAAATCATTGCAAAATCAAACACTGAAGGCATATAACTATATCTTATAAGATTTTAACTTTATTTGTTAGGTTTATGTTATGGGACAGTAGAAAATTTAAAATAATCAGAAAACAGCCGTACAAAAACATTTTGTGCTGAATGTGCACAAAAACAGACACAAATAGAAAAACACATCCAAACAGTGAAATCATTGCAAAATCAAACACTGAGGTTACAGAAGTATATCTTATAAGATGTTAAGTTTATTTGTGAGGTTTATGTTATGGGACAGTAGAAAATTGAAAAAAATCAGAAAACAGCCGTATACTTGCTGAATGTGCACAAAAACAGACACAAATAGAAAAACACATCCAAACAGTGAAATCATTGCAAAATCAAACACTGAGGTTACAGAAGTATATCTTATAAGATGTTTACTTTATTTGTGAGGTTTATGTTATGGAACAGTAGAAAATTGAAAAAGATCAGAAAACAGCCGTATACTTGCTGAATGTGCACAAACACAGACACACATAGAAAAACACATCCAAACAGTGAAATCATTGCAAAATCAAACACTGAGGTTACAGAAGTATATCTTATGAGATGTTAACTTTAGTTGTGAGGTTTATGTTATGGAACAGTAGAAAATTGAAAAAAATCAGAAAACAGCCGTATACTTGCTGAATGTGCACAAACAAAGACACAAATAGAAAAACACATCCAAACAGTGAAATCATTGCAAAATCAAACACTGAAGGCATATAACTATATCTTATAAGATTTTAACTTTATTTGTGAGGTTTATGTTATGGAACAGTAGAAAATTGAAAAAAATCAGAAAACAGCCGTATACTTGCTGAATGTGCACAAACACAGACACACATAGAAAAACACATCCAAACAGTGAAATCATTGCAAAATCAAACACTGAAGGCATATAACTATATCTTATAAGATTTTAACTTTATTTGTGAGGTTTATGTTATGGAACAGTAGAAAATTGAAAAAAATCAGAAAACAGCCGTATACTTGCTGAATGCGCACAAAAACAGACACACATAGAAAAACACATCCAAACAGTGAAATCATTGCAAAATCAAACACTGAGGTTACAGAAGTATATCTTATGAGATGTTAACTTTATTTGTGAGGTTTATGTTATGGAACAGTAGAAAATTGAAGAAAATCAGAAAACAGCCGTATACTTGCTGAATGCGCACAAAAACAGACACAAATAGAAAAACACATCCAAACAGTGAAATCATTGCAAAATCAAACACTGAGGTTACAGAAGTATATCTTATAAGATGTTAAGTTTATTTGTGAGGTTTATGTTATGGGACAGTAGAAAATTGAAAAAAATCAGAAAACAGCCGTATACTTGCTGAATGTGCACAAAAACAGACACAAATAGAAAAACACATCCAAACAGTGAAATCATTGCAAAATCAAACACTGAGGTTACAGAAGTATATCTTATAAGATGTTTACTTTATTTGTGAGGTTTATGTTATGGAACAGTAGAAAATTGAAAAAGATCAGAAAACAGCCGTATACTTGCTGAATGTGCACAAACACAGACACACATAGAAAAACACATCCAAACAGTGAAATCATTGCAAAATCAAACACTGAGGTTACAGAAGTATATCTTATGAGATGTTAACTTTAGTTGTGAGGTTTATGTTATGGAACAGTAGAAAATTGAAAAAAATCAGAAAACAGCCGTATACTTGCTGAATGTGCACAAACAAAGACACAAATAGAAAAACACATCCAAACAGTGAAATCATTGCAAAATCAAACACTGAAGGCATATAACTATATCTTATAAGATTTTAACTTTATTTGTGAGGTTTATGTTATGGAACAGTAGAAAATTGAAAAAAATCAGAAAACAGCCGTATACTTGCTGAATGTGCACAAACACAGACACACATAGAAAAACACATCCAAACAGTGAAATCATTGCAAAATCAAACACTGAAGGCATATAACTATATCTTATAAGATTTTAACTTTATTTGTGAGGTTTATGTTATGGAACAGTAGAAAATTGAAAAAAATCAGAAAACAGCCGTATACTTGCTGAATGCGCACAAAAACAGACACACATAGAAAAACACATCCAAACAGTGAAATCATTGCAAAATCAAACACTGAGGTTACAGAAGTATATCTTATGAGATGTTAACTTTATTTGTGAGGTTTATGTTATGGAACAGTAGAAAATTGAAGAAAATCAGAAAACAGCCGTATACTTGCTGAATGCGCACAAAAACAGACACAAATAGAAAAACACATCCAAACAGTGAAATCATTGCAAAATCAAACACTGAGGTTACAGAAGTATATCTTATAAGATGTTAACTTTATTTGTGAGGTTTATGTTATGGGACAGTAGAAAATTGAAAAAAATCAGAAAACAGCCGTATACTTGCTGAATGCGCACAAAAACAGACACAAATAGAAAAACACATCCAAACAGTGAAATCATTGCAAAATCAAACACTGAGGTTACAGAAGCATATCTTATAAGATGTTTACTTTATTTGTGAGGTTTATGTTATGGGACAGTAGAAAGTTTAAAAAAATCAGAAAACAGCCGTATACTTGCTGAATGTGCACAAAAACAGACACACATAGAAAAACACATCCAAACAGTGAAATCATTGCAAAATCAAACACTGAGGTTACAGAAGTATATCTTATGAGATGTTAACTTTATTTGTGAGGTTTATGTTATGGAACAGTAGAAAATTGAAAAAAATCAGAAAACAGCCGTATACTTGCTGAATGTGCACAAAAACAGACACAAATAGAAAAACACATCCAAACAGTGAAATCATTGCAAAATCAAACACTGAAGGCATATAACTATATCTTATAAGATTTTAACTTTATTTGTGAGGTTTATGTTATGGAACAGTAGAAAATTGAAAAAAATCAGAAAACAGCCGTATACTTGCTGAATGTGCACAAACACAGACACACATAGAAAAACACATCCAAACAGTGAAATCATTGCAAAATCAAACACTGAGGTTACAGAAGTATATCTTATGAGATGTTAACTTTATTTGTGAGGTTTATGTTATGGAACAGTAGAAAATTGAAAAAGATCAGAAAACAGCCGTATACTTGCTGAATGTGCACAAACACAGACACACATAGAAAAACACATCCAAACAGTGAAATCATTGCAAAATCAAACACTGAGGTTACAGAAGTATATCTTATGAGATGTTAACTTTATTTGTGAGGTTTATGTTATGGAACAGTAGAAAATTGAAAAAAATCAGAAAACAGCCGTATACTTGCTGAATGTGCACAAACAAAGACACAAATAGAAAAACACATCCAAACAGTGAAATCATTGCAAAATCAAACACTGAAGGCATATAACTATATCTTATAAGATTTTAACTTTATTTGTGAGGTTTATGTTACGGGACAGTAGAAAATTGAAAAAAATCAGAAAACAGCCGTATACTTGCTGAATGCGCACAAAAACAGACACAAATAGAAAAACACATCCAAACAGTGAAATCATTGCAAAATCAAACACTGAGGTTACAGAAGTATATCTTATAAGATGTTAACTTTATTTGTGAGGTTTATGTTATGGGACAGTAGAAAATTGAAAAAAATCAGAATACAGCCGTATACTTGCTGAATGCGCACAAAAACAGACACAAATAGAAAAACACATCCAAACAGTGAAATCATTGCAAAATCAAACACTGAGGTTACAGAAGCATATCTTATAAGATGTTTACTTTATTTGTGAGGTTTATGTTATGGGACAGTAGAAAATTGAAAAAAATCAGAAAACAGCCGTATACTTGCTGAATGTGCACAAACACAGACACACATAGAAAAACACATCCAAACAGTGAAATCATTGCAAAATCAAACACTGAGGTTACAGAAGTATATCTTATGAGATGTTAACTTTATTTGTGAGGTTTATGTTATGGAACAGTAGAAAATTGAAAAAGATCAGAAAACAGCCGTATACTTGCTGAATGTGCACAAAAACAGACACAAATAGAGAAACTCATCCAAACAGTGAAATCATTGCAAAATCAAACACTGAAGGCATATAACTATATCTTATAAGATTTTAACTTTATTTGTGAGGTTTATGTTATGGAACAGTAGAAAATTGAAAAAAATCAGAAAACAGCCGTATACTTGCTGAATGCGCACAAAAACAGACACAAATAGAAAAACACATCCAAACAGTGAAATCATTGCAAAATCAAACACTGAGGTTACAGAAGTATATCTTATAAGATGTTAACTTTATTTGTGAGGTTTATGTTATGGGACAGTAGAAAATTGAAAAAAATCAGAAAACAGCCGTATACTTGCTGAATGTGCACAAAAACAGACACAAATAGAAAAACACATCCAAACAGTGAAATCATTGCAAAATCAAACACTGAAGGCATATAACTATATCTTATAAGATGTTAACTTTATTTGTGAGGTTTATGTTACTGGCGAGTAGAAAATTGAAAAAAATCAGAAAACAGCCGTATACTTGCTGAATGCGCACAAAAACAGACAGAAATAGAAAAACACATCCAAACAGTGAAATCATTGCAAAATCAAACACTGACGTTACAGAAGTATATCTTATAAGATGTTAACTTTATTTGTGAGGTTTATGTTATGGAACAGTAGAAAATTGAAAAAAATCAGAAAACAGCCGTATACTTGCTGAATGCGCACAAAAACAGACACAAATAGAAAAACACATCCAAACAGTGAAATCATTGCAAAATCAAACACTGAAGGCATATAACTATATCTTATAAGATTTTAACTTTATTTGTGAGGTTTATGTTATGGGACAGTAGAAAATTGAAAAAAATCAGAAAACAGCCGTATACTTGCTGAATGCGCACAAAAACAGACACAAATAGAAAAACACATCCAAACAGTGAAATCATTGCAAAATCAAACACTGAGGATAAATAACTATATCTTATAAGATTTTAACTTTATTTGTGAGGTTTATGTTATGGGACAGTAGAAAATTGAAAAAAATCAGAAAACAGCCGTATACTTGCTGAATGTGCACAAAAACAGACACAAATAGAAAAACACATCCAAACAGTGAAATCATTGCAAAATCAAACACTGAAGGCATATAACTATATCTTATAAGATTTTAACTTTATTTGTGAGGTTTATGTTATGGGACAGTAGAAAATTTAAAAAAATCAGAAAACAGCCGTATACTTGCTGAATGCGCACAAAAACAGACACAAATAGAAAAACACATCCAAACAGTGAAATCATTGCAAAATCAAACACTGAGGTTACAGAAGTATATCTTATAAGATTTTAACTTTATTTGTGAGGTTTATGTTATGCGACAGTAGAAAATTGAAAAAAATCAGAAAACAGCCGTATACTTGCTGAACGTGCACAAAGACAGACACAAATAGAAAACACATCCAAACAGTGAAATCATTGCAAAATCAAACACTGAAGGCATATAACTATATCTTATAAGATGTTAACTTTATTTATGAGGTTAATGTTACGGGACAATAGAAAATTGAAAAAAATCAGAAAACAGCCGTATACTTGCTGAATGCGCACAAAAACAGACACAAATAGAAAAACACATCCAAACAGTGAAATCATTGCAAAATCAAACACTGAGGTTACAGAAGTATATCTTATAAGATGTTAACTTTATTTGTGAGGTTTATGTTATGGGACAGTAGAAAATTTTAAAAAATCAGAAAACAGCCGTATACTTGCTGAATGTGCACAAAAACAGAAACAAATAGAAAAACACATCCAAACAGTGAAATCATTGCAAAATCAAACACTGAAGGCATATAACTATATCTTATAAGATTTTAACTTTATTTGTGAGGTTTATGTTACGGGACAGTAGAAAATTGAAAAAAATCAGAAAACAGCCGTATACTTGCTGAATGCGCACAAAAACAGACACAAATAGAAAAACACATCCAAACAGTGAAATCATTGCAAAATCAAACACTGAAGGCATATAACTATATCTTATAAGATTTTAACTTTATTTGTGAGGTTTATGTTATGGGACAGTAGAAAATTGAAAAAAATCAGAAAACAGCCGTATACTTGCTGAATGTGCACAAAAACAGACACAAATAGAAAAACACATCCAAACAGTGAAATCATTGCAAAATCAAACACTGAAGGCATATAACTATATCTTATAAGATTTTAACTTTATTTGTGAGGTTTATGTTACGGGACAGTAGAAAATTGAAAAAAATCAGAAAACAGCCGTATACTTGCTGAATGCGCACAAAAACAGACACAAATAGAAAAACACATCCAAACAGTGAAATCATTGCAAAATCAAACACTGAGGATAAATAACTATATCTTATAAGATTTTAACTTTATTTGTGAGGTTTATGTTATGGGACAGTAGAAAATTGAAAAAAATCAGAAAACAGCCGTATACTTGCTGAATGTGCACAAAAACAGACACAAATAGAAAAACACATCCAAACAGTGAAATCATTGCAAAATCAAACACTGAAGGCATATAACTATATCTTATAAGATTTTAACTTTATTTGTGAGGTTTATGTTATGGGACAGTAGAAAATTTAAAAAAATCAGAAAACAGCCGTATACTTGCTGAATGTGCACAAAAACAGACACAAATAGAAAAACACATCCAAACAGTGAAATCATTGCAAAATCAAACACTGAAGGCATATAACTATATCTTATAAGATGTTAACTTTATTTGTGAGGTTTATGTTACTGCCGAGTAGAAAATTGAAAAAAATCAGAAAACAGCCGTATACTTGCTGAATGCGCACAAAAACAGACAGAAATAGAAAAACACATCCAAACAGTGAAATCATTGCAAAATCAAACACTGACGTTACAGAAGTATATCTTATAAGATGTTAACTTTATTTGTGAGGTTTATGTTATGGAACAGTAGAAAATTGAAAAAAATCAGAAAACAGCCGTATACTTGCTGAATGCGCACAAAAACAGACACAAATAGAAAAACACATCCAAACAGTGAAATCATTGCAAAATCAAACACTGAAGGCATATAACTATATCTTATAAGATTTTAACTTTATTTGTGAGGTTTATGTTATGGGACAGTAGAAAATTGAAAAAAATCAGAAAACAGCCGTATACTTGCTGAATGCGCACAAAAACAGACACAAATAGAAAAACACATCCAAACAGTGAAATCATTGCAAAATCAAACACTGAGGATAAATAACTATATCTTATAAGATTTTAACTTTATTTGTGAGGTTTATGTTATGGGACAGTAGAAAATTGAAAAAAATCAGAAAACAGCCGTATACTTGCTGAATGTGCACAAAAACAGACACAAATAGAAAAACACATCCAAACAGTGAAATCATTGCAAAATCAAACACTGAAGGCATATAACTATATCTTATAAGATTTTAACTTTATTTGTGAGGTTTATGTTATGGGACAGTAGAAAATTTAAAAAAATCAGAAAACAGCCGTATACTTGCTGAATGTGCCCAAAAACAGACACAAATAGAAAAACACATCCAAACAGTGAAATCATTGCAAAATCAAACACTGAGGTTACAGAAGTATATCTTATAAGATGTTAACTTTATTTGTGAGGTTTATGTTATGGAACAGTAGAAAATTGAAAAAAATCAGAAAACAGCCGTATACTTGCTGAATGTGCACAAACACAGACACACATAGAAAAACACATCCAAACAGTGAAATCATTGCAAAATCAAACACTGAGGTTACAGAAGTATATCTTATAAGATGTTAACTTTATTTGTGAGGTTTATGTTATGGGACAGTAGAAAATTGAAAAAAATCAGAAAACAGCCGTATACTTGCTGAATGTGCACAAAAACAGACACAAATAGAAAAACACATCCAAACAGTGAAATCATTGCAAAATCAAACACTGAAGGCATATAACTATATCTTATAAGATTTTAACTTTATTTGTGAGGTTTATGTTATGCGACAGTAGAAAATTGAAAAAAATCAGAAAACAGCCGTATACTTGCTGAACGTGCACAAAGACAGACACAAATAGAAAACACATCCAAACAGTGAAATCATTGCAAAATCAAACACTGAAGGCATATAACTATATCTTCTAAGATGTTAACTTTATTTATGAGGTTAATGTTACGGGACAATAGAAAATTGAAAAAAATCAGAAAACAGCCGTATACTTGCTGAATGCGCACAAAAACAGACACAAATAGAAAAACACATCCAAACAGTGAAATCATTGCAAAATCAAACACTGAGGTTACAGAAGTATATCTTATAAGATGTTAACTTTATTTGTGAGGTTTATGTTATGGGACAGTAGAAAATTGAAAAAAATCAGAAAACAGCCGTATACTTGCTGAATGCGCACAAAAACAGACACAAATAGAAAAACACATCCAAACAGTGAAATCATTGCAAAATCAAACACTGAAGGCATATAACTATATCTTATAAGATTTTAACTTTATTTGTGAGGTTTATGTTATGGGACAGTAGAAAATTTAAAAAAATCAGAAAACAGCCGTATACTTGCTGAATGTGCACAAAAACAGAAACAAATAGAAAAACACATCCAAACAGTGAAATCATTGCAAAATCAAACACTGAAGGCATATAACTATATCTTATAAGATTTTAACTTTATTTGTGAGGTTTATGTTACGGGACAGTAGAAAATTGAAAAAAATCAGAAAACAGCCGTATACTTGCTGAATGCGCACAAAAACAGACACAAATAGAAAAACACATCCAAACAGTGAAATCATTGCAAAATCAAACACTGTGGATAAATAACTATATCTTATAAGATTTTAACTTTATTTGTGAGGTTTATGTTATGGGACAGTAGAAAATTGAAAAAAATCAGAAAACAGCCGTATACTTGCTGAATGTGCACAAAAACAGACACAAATAGAAAAACACATCCAAACAGTGAAATCATTGCAAAATCAAACACTGAAGGCATATAACTATATCTTATAAGATTTTAACTTTATTTGTGAGGTTTATGTTACGGGACAGTAGAAAATTGAAAAAAATCAGAAAACAGCCGTATACTTGCTGAATGCGCACAAAAACAGACACAAATAGAAAAACACATCCAAACAGTGAAATCATTGCAAAATCAAACACTGAGGATAAATAACTATATCTTATAAGATTTTAACTTTATTTGTGAGGTTTATGTTATGGGACAGTAGAAAATTGAAAAAAATCAGAAAACAGCCGTATACTTGCTGAATGTGCACAAAAACAGACACAAATAGAAAAACACATCCAAACAGTGAAATCATTGCAAAATCAAACACTGAAGGCATATAACTATATCTTATAAGATTTTAACTTTATTTGTGAGGTTTATGTTATGGGACAGTAGAAAATTTAAAAAAATCAGAAAACAGCCGTATACTTGCTGAATGTGCACAAAAACAGACACAAATAGAAAAACACATCCAAACAGTGAAATCATTGCAAAATCAAACACTGAAGGCATATAACTATATCTTATAAGATGTTAACTTTATTTGTGAGGTTTATGTTACTGCCGAGTAGAAAATTGAAAAAAATCAGAAAACAGCCGTATACTTGCTGAATGCGCACAAAAACAGACAGAAATAGAAAAACACATCCAAACAGTGAAATCATTGCAAAATCAAACACTGACGTTACAGAAGTATATCTTATAAGATGTTAACTTTATTTGTGAGGTTTATGTTATGGAACAGTAGAAAATTGAAAAAAATCAGAAAACAGCCGTATACTTGCTGAATGCGCACAAAAACAGACACAAATAGAAAAACACATCCAAACAGTAAAATCATTGCAAAATCAAACACTGAAGGCATATAACTATATCTTATAAGATTTTAACTTTATTTGTGAGGTTTATGTTATGGGACAGTAGAAAATTGAAAAAAATCAGAAAACAGCCGTATACTTGCTGAATGTGCACAAAAACAGACACAAATAGAAAAACACATCCAAACAGTGAAATCATTGCAAAATCAAACACTGAAGGCATATAACTATATCTTATAAGATTTTAACTTTATTTGTGAGGTTTATGTTATGGGACAGTAGAAAATTTAAAAAAATCAGAAAACAGCCGTATACTTGCTGAATGTGCCCAAAAACAGACACAAATAGAAAAACACATCCAAACAGTGAAATCATTGCAAAATCAAACACTGAGGTTACAGAAGTATATCTTATAAGATGTTAACTTTATTTGTGAGGTTTATGTTATGGAACAGTAGAAAATTGAAAAAAATCAGAAAACAGCCGTATACTTGCTGAATGTGCACAAACACAGACACACATAGAAAAACACATCCAAACAGTGAAATCATTGCAAAATCAAACACTGAGGTTACAGAAGTATATCTTATAAGATGTTAACTTTATTTGTGAGGTTTATGTTATGGGACAGTAGAAAATTGAAAAAAATCAGAAAACAGCCGTATACTTGCTGAATGTGCACAAAAACAGACACAAATAGAAAAACACATCCAAACAGTGAAATCATTGCAAAATCAAACACTGAAGGCATATAACTATATCTTATAAGATTTTAACTTTATTTGTGAGGTTTATGTTATGCGACAGTAGAAAATTGAAAAAAATCAGAAAACAGCCGTATACTTGCTGAACGTGCACAAAGACAGACACAAATAGAAAACACATCCAAACAGTGAAATCATTGCAAAATCAAACACTGAAGGCATATAACTATATCTTCTAAGATGTTAACTTTATTTATGAGGTTAATGTTACGGGACAATAGAAAATTGAAAAAAATCAGAAAACAGCCGTATACTTGCTGAATGCGCACAAAAACAGACACAAATAGAAAAACACATCCAAACAGTGAAATCATTGCAAAATCAAACACTGAGGTTACAGAAGTATATCTTATAAGATGTTAACTTTATTTGTGAGGTTTATGTTATGGGACAGTAGAAAATTGAAAAAAATCAGAAAACAGCCGTATACTTGCTGAATGCGCACAAAAACAGACACAAATAGAAAAACACATCCAAACAGTGAAATCATTGCAAAATCAAACACTGAAGGCATATAACTATATCTTATAAGATTTTAACTTTATTTGTGAGGTTTATGTTATGGGACAGTAGAAAATTTAAAAAAATCAGAAAACAGCCGTATACTTGCTGAATGTGCACAAAAACAGAAACAAATAGAAAAACACATCCAAACAGTGAAATCATTGCAAAATCAAACACTGAAGGCATATAACTATATCTTATAAGATTTTAACTTTATTTGTGAGGTTTATGTTACGGGACAGTAGAAAATTGAAAAAAATCAGAAAACAGCCGTATACTTGCTGAATGCGCACAAAAACAGACACAAATAGAAAAACACATCCAAACAGTGAAATCATTGCAAAATCAAACACTGTGGATAAATAACTATATCTTATAAGATTTTAACTTTATTTGTGAGGTTTATGTTATGGGACAGTAGAAAATTGAAAAAAATCAGAAAACAGCCGTATACTTGCTGAATGTGCACAAAAACAGACACAAATAGAAAAACACATCCAAACAGTGAAATCATTGCAAAATCAAACACTGAAGGCATATAACTATATCTTATAAGATTTTAACTTTATTTGTGAGGTTTATGTTATGGGACAGTAGAAAATTTAAAAAAATCAGAAAACAGCCGTATACTTGCTGAATGTGCCCAAAAACAGACACAAATAGAAAAACACATCCAAACAGTGAAATCATTGCAAAATCAAACACTGAAGGCATATAACTATATCTTATAAGATGTTAACTTTATTTGTGAGGTTTATGTTATGCGACAGTAGAAAATTGAAAAAAATCAGAAAACAGCCGTATACTTGCTGAACGTGCACAAAGACAGACACAAATAGAAAAACACATCCAAACAGTGAAATCATTGCAAAATCAAACACTGAAGGCATATAACTATATCTTATAAGATGTTAACTTTATTTATGAGGTTAATGTTACGGGACAATAGAAAATTGAAAAAAATCAGAAAACAGCCGTATACTTGCTGAACGTGCACAAAGACAGACACAAATAGAAAAACACATCCAAACAGTGAAATCATTGCAAAATCAAACACTGAAGGCATATAACTATATCTTATAAGATGTTAACTTTATTTATGAGGTTAATGTTACGGGACAATAGAAAATTGAAAAAAATCAGAAAACAGCCGTATACTTGCTGAATGTGCACAACAAAAGACACAAATAGAAAAACACATCCAAACAGTGAAATCATTGCAAAATCAAACACTGAGGTTACAGAAGTATATCTTATAAGATGTTTACTTTATTTGTGAGGTTTATGTTATGGGACAGTAGAAAATTGAAAAAAATCAGAAAACAGCCGTATACTTGCTGAATGCGCACAAAAACAGACACAAATAGAAAAACACATCCAAACAGTGAAATCATTGCAAAATCAAACACTGAGGATAAATAACTATATCTTATAAGATGTTAACTTTATTTGTGAGGTTTATGTTATGGGACAATAGAAAATTGAAAAAAATCAGAAAACAGCCGTATACTTGCTGAATGTGCACAACAAAAGACACAAATAGAAAAACACATCCAAACAGTGAAATCATTGCAAAATCAAACACTGAAGGCATATAACTATATCTTATAAGATTTTAACTTTATTTGTGAGGTTTATGTTATAGGACAATAGAAAATTGAAAAAAATCAGAAAACAGCCGTATACTTGCTGAATGTGCACAAAAACAGACACAAATAGAAAAACACATCCAAACAGTGAAATCATTGCAAAATCAAACACTGAAGACATATAACTATATCTTATAAGATTTTAACTTTATTTGTGAGGTTTATGTTATGGGACAGCAGAAAAATTAAAAAAATCCGTAAACAGCCTTATCTCAGCTGAATGCGCACACAAACAGACACTTGTAGAAAAACACATCCCAACAGTGAAATCATTGCAAAATCAAACACTGAGGGTACAGAACTAAATCTTTTAAGATGTTAACTTCATTTGTGAGATTTATGTTATGGGACAGCAGAAAAATTAAAAAAATCCTTAAACAGCCTTATCTCAGCTGAATGCGCACACAAACAGATACTTGTAGAAAAACACATCCCAACAGTGAAATCATTGCAAAATTAAACACTGAGGGTAAAGAAGTATATCTTATAAGATGTTAACTTCATTTGTGAGGTTTATGTTATGGGACAGCAGAAAAATTAAAAAAATCCGTAAACAGCCTTATCTCAGCTGAATGCGCACACAAACAGACACTTGTAGAAAAACACATCCCAACAGTGAAATCATTGCAAAATCAAACACTGAGGGTACAGAACTAAATCTTTTAAGATGTTAACTTCATTTGTGAGATTTATGTTATGGGACAGTAGAAAAATTAAAAAAATCCTTAAACAGCCTTATCTCAGCTGAATGCGCACACAAACAGATACTTGTAGAAAAACACATCCCAACAGTGAAATCATTGCAAAATTAAACACTGAGGGTAAAGAAGTATATCTTATAAGATGTTAAGTTCATTTGTTAGGTTTATATTATGGGAAAGTAGAAAAATGAAAAAAATCCGAAAACAGCCTTATCTCAGCTCAATGGGGCACAAAAACAGAAACAAATAGAAAAACACATCCAAACAGTGAAATCATTGCAAAATCAAACACTGAGGTTACAGAAGTATATCTTATAAGATGTTAACTTTATTTGTGAGGTTTATGTTATGGGACAGTAGAAAATTGAAAAAAATCAGAAAACAGCCGTATACTTGCTGAATGCGCACAAAAACAGACACAAATAGAAAAACACATCCAAACAGTGAAATCATTGCAAAATCAAACACTGAGGTTACAGAAGTATATCTCATAAGATGTTAACTTTATTTGTGAGGTTTATGTTATGGGACAGTAGAAAATTGAAAAAAATCAGAAAACAGCCGTATACTTGCTGAATGTGCACAAAAACAGACACAAATAGAAAAACACATCTAAATAATGAAATCATTGCAAAATCAAACACTGACGGCATATAACTATATCTTACAAGATGTTAACTTTATTTGTGAGGTTTATGTTATGGGACATTCGAAAATTGAAAAAAATCAGAAAACAGCCGTATACTTGCTGAATGTGCACAAAAACAGATACAAATAGAAAAACACATCCAAACAGTGAAATCATTGCAAAATCAAACACTGAAGGCATATAACTATATCTTATAAGATTTTAACTTTATTTGTGAGGTTTATGTTATGGGACAGTAGAAAATTGAAAAAAATCAGAAAACAGCCGTATACTTGCTGAATGCGCACAAAAACAGACACAAATAGAAAAACACATCCAAACAGTGAAATCATTGCAAAATCAAACACTGAAGGCATATAACTATATCTTATAAGATTTTAACTTTATTTGTGAGGTTTATGTTATGGGACAGTAGAAAATTGAAAAAAATCAGAAAACAGCCGTATACTTGCTGAATGTGCACAAAAACAGACACAAATAGAAAAACACATCCAAACAGTGAAATCATTGCAAAATCAAACACTGAAGGCATATAACTATATCTTATAAGATGTTAACTTTATTTGTGAGGTTTATGTTATGGGACAGTAGAAAATTGAAAAAAATCAGAAAACAGCCGTATACTTGCTGAATGTGCACAACAAAAGACACAAATAGAAAAACACATCCAAACAGTGAAATCATTGCAAAATCAAACACTGAAGGCATATAACTATATCTTATAAGATTTTAACTTTATTTGTGAGGTTTATGTTATGGGACATTCGAAAATTGAAAAAAATCAGAAAACATCCGTATACTTGCTGAATGTGCACAAAAACAGACACAAATAGAAAAACACATCCAAACAGTGAAATCATTGCAAAATCAAACACTGAAGGCATATAACTATATCTTATAAGATGTTAACTTTATTTATGAGGTTAATTTTACGGGACAATAGAAAATTGAAAAAAATCAGAAAACAGCCGTATACTTGCTGAATGCGCACAAAAACAGACACAAATAGAAAAACACATCCAAACAGTGAAATCATTGCAAAATCAAACACTGAGGTTACAGAAGTATATCTTATAAGATGTTAACTTTATTTGTGAGGTTTATGTTATGGAACAGTAGAAAATTGAAAAAAATCAGAAAACAGCCGTATACTTGCTGAATGTGCACAAAAACAGACACAAATAGAAAAACACATCCAAACAGTGAAATCATTGCAAAATCAAACACTGAAGGCATATAACTATATCTTATAAGATGTTAACTTTATTTGTGAGGTTTATGTTATGGAACAGTAGAAAATTGAAAAAAATCAGAAAACAGCCGTATACTTGCTGAATGTGCCCAAAAACAGACACAAATAGAAAAACACATCCAAACAGTGAAATCATTGCAAAATCAAACACTGAGGTTACAGAAGTATATCTTATAAGATGTTAACTTTATTTGTGAGGTTTATGTTATGGGACAGTAGAAAATTGAAAAAAATCAGAAAACAGCCGTATACTCACTGAATGTGCACAAAAACAGACACAAATAGAAAAACACATCCAAACAGTGAAATCATTGCAAAATCAAACACTGAAGGCATATAACTATATCTTATAAGATGTTAACTTTATTTGTGAGGTTTATGTTATGCGACAGTAGAAAATTGAAAAAAATCAGAAAACAGCCGTATACTTGCTGAACGTGCACAAAGACAGACACAAATAGAAAAACACATCCAAACAGTGAAATCATTGCAAAATCAAACACTGAAGGCATATAACTATATCTTATAAGATTTTAACTTTATTTGTGAGGTTTATGTTATGCGACAGTAGAAAATTGAAAAAAATCAGAAAACAGCCGTATACTTGCTGAACGTGCACAAAGACAGACACAAATAGAAAACACATCCAAACAGTGAAATCATTGCAAAATCAAACACTGAAGGCATATAACTATATCTTATAAGATGTTAACTTTATTTATGAGGTTAATGTTACGGGACAATAGAAAATTGAAAAAAATCAGAAAACAGCCGTATACTTGCTGAATGCGCACAAAAACAGACACAAATAGAAAAACACATCCAAACAGTGAAATCATTGCAAAATCAAACACTGAGGTTACAGAAGTATATCTTATAAGATGTTAACTTTATTTGTGAGGTTTATGTTATGGGACAGTAGAAAATTGAAAAAAATCAGAAAACAGCCGTATACTTGCTGAATGCGCACAAAAACAGACACAAATAGAAAAACACATCCAAACAGTGAAATCATTGCAAAATCAAACACTGAGGTTACAGAAGTATATCTTATAAGATGTTAACTTTATTTGTGAGGTTTATGTTATGGGACAGTAGAAAATTGAAAAAAATCAGAAAACAGCCGTATACTTGTTGAATGTGCACAAAAACAGACACAAATAGAAAAACACATCCAAACAGTGAAATCATTGCAAAATCAAACACTGAAGGCATATAACTATATCTTATAAGATTTTAACTTTATTTGTGAGGTTTATGTTATGGGACAGCAGAAAAATTAAAAAAATCCGTAAACAGCCTTATCTCAGCTGAATGCGCACACAAACAGACACTTGTAGAAAAACACATCCCAACAGTGAAATCATTGCAAAATCAAACACTGAGGGTACAGAACTAAATCTTTTAAGATGTTAACTTCATTTGTGAGATTTATGTTATAGGACAGCAGAAAAATTAAAAAAATCCTTAAACAGCCTTATCTCAGCTGAATGCGCACACAAACAGATACTTGTAGAAAAACACATCCCAACAGTGAAATCATTGCAAAATTAAACACTGAGGGTAAAGAAGTATATCTTATAAGATGTTAACTTCATTTGTGAGGTTTATGTTATGGGACAGCAGAAAAATTAAAAAAATGTGCACAAAAACAGACACAAATAGAAAAACACATCCAAACAGTGAAATCATTGCAAAATCAAACACTGAAGGCATATAACTATATCTTATAAGATTTTAACTTTATTTGTGAGGTTTATGTTATGGGACAGTAGAAAATTTAAAAAAATCAGAAAACAGCCGTATACTTGCTGAATGTGCACAAAAACAGAAACAAATAGAAAAACACATCCAAACAGTGAAATCATTGCAAAATCAAACACTGAAGGCATATAACTATATCTTATAAGATTTTAACTTTATTTGTGAGGTTTATGTTACGGGACAGTAGAAAATTGAAAAAAATCAGAAAACAGCCGTATACTTGCTGAATGCGCACAAAAACAGACACAAATAGAAAAACACATCCAAACAGTGAAATCATTGCAAAATCAAACACTGTGGATAAATAACTATATCTTATAAGATTTTAACTTTATTTGTGAGGTTTATGTTATGGGACAGTAGAAAATTGAAAAAAATCAGAAAACAGCCGTATACTTGCTGAATGTGCACAAAAACAGACACAAATAGAAAAACACATCCAAACAGTGAAATCATTGCAAAATCAAACACTGAGGTTACAGAAGTATATCTTATAAGATGTTAACTTTATTTGTGAGGTTTATGTTATGGGACAGTAGAAAATTGAAAAAAATCAGAAAACAGCCGTATACTTGCTGAATGTGCACAAAAACAGACACAAATAGAAAAACACATCCAAACAGTGAAATCATTGCAAAATCAAACACTGAGGTTACAGAAGTATATCTTACAAGATGTTTACTTTATTTGTGAGGTTTATGTTATGGGACAGTAGAAAATTGAAAACAATCAGAAAACAGCCATATACTTGCTGAATGTGCACAACAAAAGACACAAATAGAAAAACACATCCAAACAGTGAAATCATTGCAAAATCAAACACTAACGGCATATAACTATATCTTATAAGATTTTAACTTTATTTGTGAGGTTTATGTTACGGGACAGTAGAAAATTGAAAAAAATCAGAAAACAGCCGTATACTTGCTGAATGTGCACAAAAACAGACACAAATAGAAAAACACATCCAAACAGTGAAATCATTGCAAAATCAAACACTGAAGGCATATAACTATATCTTATAAGATGTTAACTTTATTTGTGAGGTTTATGTTATGGGACAGTAGAAAATTGAAAAAAATCAGAAAACAGCCGTATACTTGCTGAATGCGCACAAAAACAGACACAAATAGAAAAACACATCCAAACAGTGAAATCATTGCAAAATCAAACACTGAGGATAAATAACTATATCTTATAAGATTTAAACTTTATTTGTGAGGTTTATGTTATGGGACAGTAGAAAATTTAAAAAAATCAGAAAACAGCCGTATACTTGCTGAATGTGCACAAAAACAGACACAAATAGAAAAACACATCCAAACAGTGAAATCATTGCAAAATCAAACACTGAGGTTACAGAAGTATATCTTATAAGATGTTAACTTTATTTGTGAGGTTTATGTTATGGGACAGTAGAAAATTGAAAAAAATCAGAAAACAGCCGTATACTTGCTGAATGTGCACAAAAACAGACACAAATAGAAAAACACATCCAAACAGTGAAATCATTGCAAAATCAAACACTGAAGGCATATAACTATATCTTATAAGATGTTAACTTTATTTGTGAGGTTTATGTTATGGGACAGTAGAAAATTGAAAAAAAATCAGAAAACAGCCGTATACTTGCTGAATGTGCACAAAAACAGACACAAATAGAAAAACACATCCAAACAGTGAAATCATTGCAAAATCAAACACTGAAGGCATATAACTATATCTTATAAGATTTTAACTTTATTTGTGAGGTTTATGTTATGGGACAGTAGAAAATTTAAAAAAATCAGAAAACAGCCGTATACTTGCTGAATGTGCACAAAAACAGACACAAATAGAAAAACACATCCAAACAGTGAAATCATTGCAAAATCAAACACTGTGGATAAATAACTATATCTTATAAGATTTTAACTTTATTTGTGAGGTTTATGTTATGGGACAGTAGAAAATTGAAAAAAATCAGAAAACAGCCGTATACTTGCTGAATGTGCACAAAAACAGACACAAATAGAAAAACACATCCAAACAGTGAAATCATTGCAAAATCAAACACTGAGGTTACAGAAGTATATCTTACAAGATGTTTACTTTATTTGTGAGGTTTATGTTATGGGACAGTAGAAAATTGAAAAAAATCAGAAAACAGCCGTATACTTGCTGAATGTGCACAACAAAAGACACAAATAGAAAAACACATCCAAACAGTGAAATCATTGCAAAATCAAACACTGACGGCATATAACTATATCTTATAAGATTTTAACTTTATTTGTGAGGTTTATGTTATGGGACAGCAGAAAAATTAAAAAAATCCGTAAACAGCCTTATCTCAGCTGAATGCGCACACAAACAGACACTTGTAGAAAAACACATCCCAACAGTGAAATCATTGCAAAATCAAACACTGAGGGTACAGAACTAAATCTTTTAAGATGTTAACTTCATTTGTGAGATTTATGTTATAGGACAGCAGAAAAATTAAAAAAATCCTTAAACAGCCTTATCTCAGCTGAATGCGCACACAAACAGATACTTGTAGAAAAACACATCCCAACAGTGAAATCATTGCAAAATTAAACACTGAGGGTAAAGAAGTATATCTTATAAGATGTTAACTTCATTTGTGAGGTTTATGTTATGGGACAGCAGAAAAATTAAAAAAATCCTTAAACAGCCTTATCTCAGCTGAATGCGCACACAAACAGATACTTGTAGAAAAACACATCCCAACAGTGAAATCATTGCAAAATTAAACACTGAGGGTAAAGAAGTATATCTTATAAGATGTTAAGTTCATTTGTTAGGTTTATATTATGGGAAAGTAGAAAATTGAAAAAAATCAGAAAACAGCCGTATACTTGCTGAATGCGCACAAAAACAGACACAAATAGAAAAACACATCCAAACAGTGAAATCATTGCAAAATCAAACACTGAGGTTACAGAAGTATATCTTATTAGATGTTAACTTTATTTGTGAGGTTTATGTTATGGGACAGTAGAAAATTGAAAAAAATCAGAAAACAGCCGTATACTTGTTGAATGTGCACAAAAACAGACACAAATAGAAAAACACATCCAAACAGTGAAATCATTGCAAAATCAAACACTGAAGGCATATAACTATATCTTATAAGATTTTAACTTTATTTGTGAGGTTTATGTTATGGGACAGTAGAAAATTTAAAAAAATCAGAAAACAGCCGTATACTTGCTGAATGTGCACAAAAACAGAAACAAATAGAAAAAAACATCCAAACAGTGAAATCATTGCAAAATCAAACACTGAAGGCATATAACTATATCTTATAAGATTTTAACTTTATTTGTGAGGTTTATGTTACGGGACAGTAGAAAATTGAAAAAAATCAGAAAACAGCCGTATACTTGCTGAATGCGCACAAAAACAGACACAAATAGAAAAACACATCCAAACAGTGAAATCATTGCAAAATCAAACACTGTGGATAAATAACTATATCTTATAAGATTTTAACTTTATTTGTGAGGTTTATGTTATGGGACAGTAGAAAATTGAAAAAATCAGAAAACAGCCGTATACTTGCTGAATGTGCACAAAAACAGACACAAATAGAAAAACACATCCAAACAGTGAAATCATTGCAAAATCAAACACTGAGGTTACAGAAGTATATCTTACAAGATGTTTACTTTATTTGTGAGGTTTATGTTATGGGACAGTAGAAAATTGAAAACAATCAGAAAACAGCCATATACTTGCTGAATGTGCACAACAAAAGACACAAATAGAAAAACACATCCAAACAGTGAAATCATTGCAAAATCAAACACTGACGGCATATAACTATATCTTATAAGATTTTAACTTTATTTGTGAGGTTTATGTTACGGGACAGTAGAAAATTGAAAAAAATCAGAAAACAGCCGTATACTTGCTGAATGTGCACAAAAACAGACACAAATAGAAAAACACATCCAAACAGTGAAATCATTGCAAAATCAAACACTGAAGGCATATAACTATATCTTATAAGATGTTAACTTTATTTGTGAGGTTTATGTTATGGGACAGTAGAAAATTGAAAAAAATCAGAAAACAGCCGTATACTTGCTGAATGTGCACAAAAACAGACACAAATAGAAAAACACATCCAAACAGTGAAATCATTGCAAAATCAAACACTGAGGATAAATAACTATATCTTATAAGATTTAAACTTTATTTGTGAGGTTTATGTTATGGGACAGTAGAAAATTAAAAAAAATCAGAAAACAGCCGTATACTTGCTGAATGTGCACAAAAACAGACACAAATAGAAAAACACATCCAAACAGTGAAATCATTGCAAAATCAAACACTGAGGTTACAGAAGTATATCTTATAAGATGTTAACTTTATTTGTGAGGTTTATGTTATGGGACAGTAGAAAATTGAAAAAAATCAGAAAACAGCCGTATACTTGCTGAATGTGCACAAAAACAGACACAAATAGAAAAACACATCCAAACAGTGAAATCATTGCAAAATCAAACACTGAAGGCATATAACTATATCTTATAAGATGTTAACTTTATTTGTGAGGTTTATGTTATGGGACAGTAGAAAATTGAAAAAAAATCAGAAAACAGCCGTATACTTGCTGAATGTGCACAAAAACAGACACAAATAGAAAAACACATCCAAACAGTGAAATCATTGCAAAATCAAACACTGAAGGCATATAACTATATCTTATAAGATTTTAACTTTATTTGTGAGGTTTATGTTATGGGACAGTAGAAAATTTAAAAAAATCAGAAAACAGCCGTATACTTGCTGAATGTGCACAAAAACAGACACAAATAGAAAAACACATCCAAACAGTGAAATCATTGCAAAATCAAACACTGTGGATAAATAACTATATCTTATAAGATTTTAACTTTATTTGTGAGGTTTATGTTATGGGACAGTAGAAAATTGAAAAAAATCAGAAAACAGCCGTATACTTGCTGAATGTGCACAAAAACAGACACAAATAGAAAAACACATCCAAACAGTGAAATCATTGCAAAATCAAACACTGAAGGCATATAACTATATCTTAAAAGATTTTAACTTTATTTGTGAGGTTAATGTTACGGGACAGTAGAAAATTGAAAAAAATCAGAAAACAGCCGTATACTTGCTGAATGCGCACAAAAACAGACACAAATAGAAAAACACATCCAAACAGTGAAATCATTGCAAAATCAAACACTGAGGATAAATAACTATATCTTATAAGATTTTAACTTTATTTGTGAGGTTTATGTTATGGGACAGTAGAAAATTGAAAAAAATCAGAAAACAGCCGTATACTTGCTGAATGTGCACAAAAACAGACACAAATAGAAAAACACATCCAAACAGTGAAATCATTGCAAAATCAAACACTGAGGTTACAGAAGTATATCTTATAAGATGTTTACTTTATTTGTGAGGTTTATGTTATGGGACAGTAGAAAATTGAAAAAAATCAGAAAACAGCCGTATACTTGCTGAATGTGCACAAAAACAGACACAAATAGAAAAACACATCCAAACAGTGAAATCATTGCAAAATCAAACACTGAAGGCATATAACTATATCTTATAAGATGTTAACTTTATTTATGAGGTTTATGTTACGGGACAATAGAAAATTTAAAAAAATCAGAAAACAGCCGTATACTTGCTGAATGCGCACAAAAACAGACACAAATAGAAAAACACATCCAAACAGTGAAATCATTGCAAAATCAAACACTGAGGTTACAGAAGTATATCTTATAAGATGTTAACTTTATTTGTGAGGTTTATGTTATGGGACAGTAGAAAATTGAAAAAAATCAGAAAACAGCCGTATACTTGCTGAATGTGCACAACAAAAGACACAAATAGAAAAACACATCCAAACAGTGAAATCATTGCAAAATCAACCACTGAAGGCATATAACTATATCTTATAAGATGTTAACTTTATTTGTGAGGTTTATGTTATGGAACAGTAGAAAATTGAAAAAAATCAGAAAACAGCCGTATACTTGCTGAATGTGCACAAAAACAGACACAAATAGAAAAACACATCCAAACAGTGAAATCATTGCAAAATCAAACACTGAGGTTACAGAAGTATATCTTATAAGATGTTTAATTTATTTGTGAGGTTTATGTTATGGGACAGTAGAAAATTGAAAAAAATCAGAAAACAGCCGTATACTTGCTGAATGTGCACAAAAACAGACACAAATAGAAAAACACATCCAAACAGTGAAATCATTGCAAAATCAAACACTGAAGGCATATAACTATATCTTATAAGATGTTAACTTTATTTGTGAGGTTTATGTTATGCGACAGTAGAAAATTGAAAAAAATCAGAAAACAGCCGTATACTTGCTGAACGTGCACAAAGACAGACACAAATAGAAAAACACATCCAAACAGTGAAATCATTGCAAAATCAAACACTGAAGGCATATAACTATATCTTATAAGATGTTAACTTTATTTGTGAGGTTTATGTTATGGGACAGTAGAAAATTGAAAAAAATCAGAAAACAGCCGTATACTTGCTGAATGTGCACAAAAACAGACACAAATAGAAAAACACATCCAAACGGTGAAATCATTGCAAAATCAAACACTGAGGTTACAGAAGTATATCTTATGAGATGTTAACTTTATTTGTGAGGTTTATGTTATGGAACAGTAGAAAATTTAAAAAAATCAGAAAACAGCCGTATACTTGCTGAATGTGCACAAAAACAGACACAAATAGAAAAACACATCCAAACAGTGAAATCATTGCAAAATCAAACACTGAAGGCATATAACTATATCTTATAAGATTTTAACTTTATTTGTGAGGTTTATGTTATGGGACAGTAGAAAATTTAAAAAAATCAGAAAACAGCCGTATACTTGCTGAATGTGCACAAAAACAGAAACAAATAGAAAAACACATCCAAACAGTGAAATCATTGCAAAATCAAACACTGAAGGCATATAACTATATCTTATAAGATTTTAACTTTATTTGTGAGGTTTATGTTACGGGACAGTAGAAAATTGAAAAAAATCAGAAAACAGCCGTATACTTGCTGAATGCGCACAAAAACAGACACAAATAGAAAAACACATCCAAACAGTGAAATCATTGCAAAATCAAACACTGTGGATAAATAACTATATCTTATAAGATTTTAACTTTATTTGTGAGGTTTATGTTATGGGACAGTAGAAAATTGAAAAAATCAGAAAACAGCCGTATACTTGCTGAATGTGCACAAAAACAGACACAAATAGAAAAACACATCCAAACAGTGAAATCATTGCAAAATCAAACACTGAGGTTACAGAAGTATATCTTATAAGATGTTAACTTTATTTGTGAGGTTTATGTTATGGGACAGTAGAAAATTGAAAAAAATCAGAAAACAGCCGTATACTTGCTGAATGTGCACAAAAACAGACACAAATAGAAAAACACATCCAAACAGTGAAATCGATGCAAAATCAAACACTGAGGTTACAGAAGTATATCTTACAAGATGTTTACTTTATTTGTGAGGTTTATGTTATGGGACAGTAGAAAATTGAAAACAATCAGAAAACAGCCATATACTTGCTGAATGTGCACAACAAAAGACACAAATAGAAAAACACATCCAAACAGTGAAATCATTGCAAAATCAAACACTGACGGCATATAACTATATCTTATAAGATTTTAACTTTATTTGTGAGGTTTATGTTACGGGACAGTAGAAAATTGAAAAAAATCAGAAAACAGCCGTATACTTGCTGAATGTGCACAAAAACAGACACAAATAGAAAAACACATCCAAACAGTGAAATCATTGCAAAATCAAACACTGAAGGCATATAACTATATCTTATAAGATGTTAACTTTATTTGTGAGGTTTATGTTATGGGACAGTAGAAAATTGAAAAAAATCAGAAAACAGCCGTATACTTGCTGAATGCGCACAAAAACAGACACAAATAGAAAAACACATCCAAACAGTGAAATCATTGCAAAATCAAACACTGAGGATAAATAACTATATCTTATAAGATTTAAACTTTATTTGTGAGGTTTATGTTATGGGACAGTAGAAAATTTAAAAAAATCAGAAAACAGCCGTATACTTGCTGAATGTGCACAAAAACAGACACAAATAGAAAAACACATCCAAACAGTGAAATCATTGCAAAATCAAACACTGAGGTTACAGAAGTATATCTTATAAGATGTTAACTTTATTTGTGAGGTTTATGTTATGGGACAGTAGAAAATTGAAAAAAATCAGAAAACAGCCGTATACTTGCTGAATGTGCACAAAAACAGACACAAATAGAAAAACACATCCAAACAGTGAAATCATTGCAAAATCAAACACTGAAGGCATATAACTATATCTTATAAGATGTTAACTTTATTTGTGAGGTTTATGTTATGGGACAGTAGAAAATTGAAAAAAAATCAGAAAACAGCCGTATACTTGCTGAATGTGCACAAAAACAGACACAAATAGAAAAACACATCCAAACAGTGAAATCATTGCAAAATCAAACACTGAAGGCATATAACTATATCTTATAAGATTTTAACTTTATTTGTGAGGTTTATGTTATGGGACAGTAGAAAATTTAAAAAAATCAGAAAACAGCCGTATACTTGCTGAATGTGCACAAAAACAGACACAAATAGAAAAACACATCCAAACAGTGAAATCATTGCAAAATCAAACACTGTGGATAAATAACTATATCTTATAAGATTTTAACTTTATTTGTGAGGTTTATGTTATGGGACAGTAGAAAATTGAAAAAAATCAGAAAACAGCCGTATACTTGCTGAATGTGCACAAAAACAGACACAAATAGAAAAACACATCCAAACAGTGAAATCATTGCAAAATCAAACACTGAAGGCATATAACTATATCTTAAAAGATTTTAACTTTATTTGTGAGGTTAATGTTACGGGACAGTAGAAAATTGAAAAAAATCAGAAAACAGCCGTATACTTGCTGAATGCGCACAAAAACAGACACAAATAGAAAAACACATCCAAACAGTGAAATCATTGCAAAATCAAACACTGAGGATAAATAACTATATCTTATAAGATTTTAACTTTATTTGTGAGGTTTATGTTATGGGACAGTAGAAAATTGAAAAAAATCAGAAAACAGCCGTATACTTGCTGAATGTGCACAAAAACAGACACAAATAGAAAAACACATCCAAACAGTGAAATCATTGCAAAATCAAACACTGAGGTTACAGAAGTATATCTTATAAGATGTTTACTTTATTTGTGAGGTTTATGTTATGGGACAGTAGAAAATTGAAAAAAATCAGAAAACAGCCGTATACTTGCTGAATGTGCACAAAAACAGACACAAATAGAAAAACACATCCAAACAGTGAAATCATTGCAAAATCAAACACTGAAGGCATATAACTATATCTTATAAGATGTTAACTTTATTTATGAGGTTTATGTTACGGGACAATAGAAAATTTAAAAAAATCAGAAAACAGCCGTATACTTGCTGAATGCGCACAAAAACAGACACAAATAGAAAAACACATCCAAACAGTGAAATCATTGCAAAATCAAACACTGAGGTTACAGAAGTATATCTTATAAGATGTTAACTTTATTTGTGAGGTTTATGTTATGGGACAGTAGAAAATTGAAAAAAATCAGAAAACAGCCGTATACTTGCTGAATGTGCACAACAAAAGACACAAATAGAAAAACACATCCAAACAGTGAAATCATTGCAAAATCAACCACTGAAGGCATATAACTATATCTTATAAGATGTTAACTTTATTTGTGAGGTTTATGTTATGGAACAGTAGAAAATTGAAAAAAATCAGAAAACAGCCGTATACTTGCTGAATGTGCACAAAAACAGACACAAATAGAAAAACACATCCAAACAGTGAAATCATTGCAAAATCAAACACTGAGGTTACAGAAGTATATCTTATAAGATGTTTAATTTATTTGTGAGGTTTATGTTATGGGACAGTAGAAAATTGAAAAAAATCAGAAAACAGCCGTATACTTGCTGAATGTGCACAAAAACAGACACAAATAGAAAAACACATCCAAACAGTGAAATCATTGCAAAATCAAACACTGAAGGCATATAACTATATCTTATAAGATGTTAACTTTATTTGTGAGGTTTATGTTATGCGACAGTAGAAAATTGAAAAAAATCAGAAAACAGCCGTATACTTGCTGAACGTGCACAAAGACAGACACAAATAGAAAAACACATCCAAACAGTGAAATCATTGCAAAATCAAACACTGAAGGCATATAACTATATCTTATAAGATGTTAACTTTATTTGTGAGGTTTATGTTATGGGACAGTAGAAAATTGAAAAAAATCAGAAAACAGCCGTATACTTGCTGAATGTGCACAAAAACAGACACAAATAGAAAAACACATCCAAACGGTGAAATCATTGCAAAATCAAACACTGAGGTTACAGAAGTATATCTTATGAGATGTTAACTTTATTTGTGAGGTTTATGTTATGGAACAGTAGAAAATTTAAAAAAATCAGAAAACAGCCGTATACTTGCTGAATGTGCACAAAAACAGACACAAATAGAAAAACACATCCAAACAGTGAAATCATTGCAAAATCAAACACTGAGGTTACAGAAGTATATCCTATAAGATGTTAACTTTATTTGTGAGGTTTATGTTATGGGACAGTAGAAAATTGAAAAAAATCAGAAAACAGCCGTATACTTGCTGAATGTGCACAAAAACAGACACAAATAGAAAAACACATCCGAACAGTGAAATCATTGCAAAATCAAACACTGAAGGCATATAACTATATCTTATAAGATGTTAACTTTATTTGTGAGGTTTATGTTATGGGACAGTAGAAAATTGAAAAAATCAGAAAACAGCCGTATACTTGCTGAATGTGCACAAAAACAGACACAAATAGAAAAACACATCCAAACAGTGAAATCATTGCAAAATCAAACACTGAGGTTACAGAAGTATATCTTATAAGATGTTAACTTTATTTGTGAGGTTTATGTTATGGGACAGTAGAAAATTGAAAAAAATCAGAAAACAGCCGTATACTTGCTGAATGTGCACAAAAACAGACACAAATAGAAAAACACATGCAAACAGTGAAATCATTGCAAAATCAAACACTGAGGTTACAGAAGTATATCTTATAAGATGTTTACTTTATTTGTGAGGTTTATGTTATGGGACAGTAGAAAATTGAAAAAAATCAGAAACAGCCCAATACTTGCTGAATGTGCACAAACACAGACACACATAGAAAAACACATCCAAACAGTGAAATCATTGCAAAATCAAACACTGAGGTTACAGAAGTATATCTTTTGAGATGTTAACTTTATTTGTGAGGTTTATGTTATGGAACAGTAGAAAATTGAAAAAAATCAGAAAACAGCCGTATACTTGCTGAATGTGCACAAAAACAGACACAAATAGAAAAACACATCCAAACAGTGAAATCATTGCAAAATCAAACACTGAAGGCATATAACTATATCTTATAAGATTTTAACTTTATTTGTGAGGTTTATGTTATGGGACAGTAGAAAATTGAAAAAAATCAGAAAACAGCCGTATACTTGCTGAATGTGCACAAAAACAGACACAAATAGAAAAACACATCCAAACAGTGAAATCATTGCAAAATCAAACACTGAAGGCATATAACTATATCTTATAAGATGTTAACTTTATTTGTGAGGTTTATGTTATGGGACAGTAGAAAATTGAAAAAAATCAGAAAACAGCCGTATACTTGCTGAATGTGCACAAAAACAGACACAAATAGAAAAACACATCCAAACAGTGAAATCATTGCAAAATCAAACACTGAGGTTACAGAAGTATATCTTATAAGATGTTAACTTTATTTATGAGGTTTATGTTACGGGACAATAGAAAATTGAAAAAAATCAGAAAACAGCCGTATACTTGCTGAATGTGCACAAAAACAGACACAAATAGAAAAACACATCCAA
Source organism: Solea solea (assembly GCF_958295425.1). Taxonomy (NCBI): domain Eukaryota; kingdom Metazoa; phylum Chordata; class Actinopteri; order Pleuronectiformes; family Soleidae; genus Solea; species Solea solea. The sequence goes on from NC_081146.1 coordinate 228,365, forward strand.
ACAGTGAAATCATTGCAAAATCAAACACTGAGGTTACAGAAGTATATCTTATAAGATGTTAACTTTATTTGTGAGGTTTATGTTATGGGACAGTAGAAAATTGAAAAAAATCAGAAAACAGCCGTATACTTGCTGAATGTGCACAAAAACAGACACAAATAGAAAAACACATCCAAACAGTGAAATCATTGCAAAATCAAACACTGAGGTTACAGAAGTATATCTTATAAGATGTTAACTTTATTTGTGAGGTTTATGTTATGGGACAGTAGAAAATTGAAAAAAATCAGAAAACAGCCGTATACTTGCTGAATGTGCACAAAAACAGACACAAATAGAAAAACACATGCAAACAGTGAAATCATTGCAAAATCAAACACTGAGGTTACAGAAGTATATCTTATAAGATGTTTACTTTATTTGTGAGGTTTATGTTATGGGACAGTAGAAAATTGAAAAAAATCAGAAACAGCCCAATACTTGCTGAATGTGCACAAACACAGACACACATAGAAAAACACATCCAAACAGTGAAATCATTGCAAAATCAAACACTGAGGTTACAGAAGTATATCTTTTGAGATGTTAACTTTATTTGTGAGGTTTATGTTATGGAACAGTAGAAAATTGAAAAAAATCAGAAAACAGCCGTATACTTGCTGAATGTGCACAAAAACAGACACAAATAGAAAAACACATCCAAACAGTGAAATCATTGCAAAATCAAACACTGAAGGCATATAACTATATCTTATAAGATGTTAACTTTATTTGTGAGGTTTATGTTATGCGACAGTAGAAAATTGAAAAAAATCAGAAAACAGCCGTATACTTGCTGAATGTGCACAAAAACAGACACAAATAGAAAAACACATCCAAACAGTGAAATCATTGCAAAATCAAACACTGAAGGCATATAACTATATCTTATAAGATGTTAACTTTATTTATGAGGTTTATGTTACGGGACAATAGAAAATTGAAAAAAATCAGAAAACAGCCGTATACTTGCTGAATGCGCACAAAAACAGACACAAATAGAAAAACACATCCAAACAGTGAAATCATTGCAAAATCAAACACTGAGGTTACAGAAGTATATCTTATAAGATGTTAACTTTATTTGTGAGGTTTATGTTATGGGACAGTAGAAAATTGAAAAAAATCAGAAAACAGCCGTATACTTGCTGAATGTGCACAACAAAAGACACAAATAGAAAAACACATCCAAACAGTGAAATCATTGCAAAATCAACCACTGAAGGCATATAACTATATCTTAAAAGATTTTAACTTTATTTGTGAGGTTAATGTTACGGGACAGTAGAAAATTGAAAAAAATCAGAAAACAGCCGTATACTTGCTGAATGCGCACAAAAACAGACACAAATAGAAAAACACATCCAAACAGTGAAATCATTGCAAAATCAAACACTGAGGATAAATAACTATATCGTATAAGATTTTAACTTTATTTGTGAGGTTTATGTTATGGGACAGTAGAAAATTGAAAAAAATCAGAAAACAGCCGTATACTTGCTGAATGTGCACAAAAACAGACACAAATAGAAAAACACATCCAAACAGTGAAATCATTGCAAAATCAAACACTGAGGTTACAGAAGTATATCTTATAAGATGTTTACTTTATTTGTGAGGTTTATGTTATGGGACAGTAGAAAATTGAAAAAAATCAGAAAACAGCCGTATACTTGCTGAATGTGCACAAAAACAGACACAAATAGAAAAACACATCCAAACAGTGAAATCATTGCAAAATCAAACACTGAAGGCATATAACTATATCTTATAAGATGTTAACTTTATTTGTGAGGTTTATGTTATGCGACAGTAGAAAATTGAAAAAAATCAGAAAACAGCCGTATACTTGCTGAATGTGCACAAAAACAGACACAAATAGAAAAACACATGCAAACAGTGAAATCATTGCAAAATCAAACACTGAGGTTACAGAAGTATATCTTATAAGATGTTTACTTTATTTGTGAGGTTTATGTTATGGGACAGTAGAAAATTGAAAAAAATCAGAAACAGCCCAATACTTGCTGAATGTGCACAAACACAGACACACATAGAAAAACACATCCAAACAGTGAAATCATTGCAAAATCAAACACTGAGGTTACAGAAGTATATCTTTTGAGATGTTAACTTTATTTGTGAGGTTTATGTTATGGAACAGTAGAAAATTGAAAAAAATCAGAAAACAGCCGTATACTTGCTGAATGTGCACAAAAACAGACACAAATAGAAAAACACATCCAAACAGTGAAATCATTGCAAAATCAAACACTGAAGGCATATAACTATATCTTATAAGATGTTAACTTTATTTGTGAGGTTTATGTTATGCGACAGTAGAAAATTGAAAAAAATCAGAAAACAGCCGTATACTTGCTGAATGTGCACAAAAACAGACACAAATAGAAAAACACATCCAAACAGTGAAATCATTGCAAAATCAAACACTGAAGGCATATAACTATATCTTATAAGATGTTAACTTTATTTGTGAGGTTTATGTTATGCGACAGTAGAAAATTGAAAAAAATCAGAAAACAGCCGTATACTTGCTGAACGTGCACAAAGACAGACACAAATAGAAAAACACATCCAAACAGTGAAATCATTGCAAAATCAAACACTGAAGGCATATAACTATATCTAATAAGATGTTAACTTTATTTATGAGGTTAATGTTACGGGACAATAGAAAATTGAAAAAAATCAGAAAACAGCCGTATACTTGCTGAATGTGCACAAAAACAGACACAAATAGAAAAACACATCCAAACAGTGAAATCATTGCAAAATCAAACACTGAGGTTACAGAAGTATATCTTATAAGATGTTACCTTTATTTGTGAGGTTTATGTTATGGAACAGTAGAAAATTGAAAAAAATCAGAAAACAGCCGTATACTTGCTGAATGTGCACAAACACAGACACACATAGAAAAACACATCCAAACAGTGAAATCATTGCAAAATCAAACACTGAGGTTACAGAAGTATATCTTTTGAGATGTTAACTTTATTTGTGAGGTTTATGTTATGGAACAGTAGAAAATTGAAAAAAATCAGAAAACAGCCGTATACTTGCTGAATGTGCACAAAAACAGACACAAATAGAAAAACACATCCAAACAGTGAAATCATTGCAAAATCAAACACTGAAGGCATATAACTATATCTTATAAGATGTTAACTTTATTTGTGAGGTTTATGTTATGCGACAGTAGAAAATTGAAAAAAATCAGAAAACAGCCGTATACTTGCTGAATGTGCACAAAAACAGACACAAATAGAAAAACACATCCAAACAGTGAAATCATTGCAAAATCAAACACTGAAGGCATATAACTATATCTTATAAGATGTTAACTTTATTTATGAGGTTTATGTTACGGGACAATAGAAAATTGAAAAAAATCAGAAAACAGCCGTATACTTGCTGAATGCGCACAAAAACAGACACAAATAGAAAAACACATCCAAACAGTGAAATCATTGCAAAATCAAACACTGAGGTTACAGAAGTATATCTTATAAGATGTTAACTTTATTTGTGAGGTTTATGTTATGGGACAGTAGAAAATTGAAAAAAATCAGAAAACAGCCGTATACTTGCTGAATGTGCACAACAAAAGACACAAATGGAAAAACACATCCAAACAGTGAAATCATTGCAAAATCAACCACTGAAGGCATATAACTATATCTTAAAAGATTTTAACTTTATTTGTGAGGTTAATGTTACGGGACAGTAGAAAATTGAAAAAAATCAGAAAACAGCCGTATACTTGCTGAATGCGCACAAAAACAGACACAAATAGAAAAACACATCCAAACAGTGAAATCATTGCAAAATCAAACACTGAGGATAAATAACTATATCTTATAAGATTTTAACTTTATTTGTGAGGTTTATGTTATGGGACAGTAGAAAATTGAAAAAAATCAGAAAACAGCCGTATACTTGCTGAATGTGCACAAAAACAGACACAAATAGAAAAACACATCCAAACAGTGAAATCATTGCAAAATCAAACACTGAGGTTACAGAAGTATATCTTATAAGATGTTTACTTTATTTGTGAGGTTTATGTTATGGGACAGTAGAAAATTGAAAAAAATCAGAAAACAGCCGTATACTTGCTGAATGTGCACAAAAACAGACACAAATAGAAAAACACATCCAAACAGTGAAATCATTGCAAAATCAAACACTGAAGGCATATAACTATATCTTATAAGATGTTAACTTTATTTGTGAGGTTTATGTTATGCGACAGTAGAAAATTGAAAAAAATCAGAAAACAGCCGTATACTTGCTGAATGTGCACAAAAACAGACACGAATAGAAAAACACATCCAAACAGTGAAATCATTGCAAAATCAAACACTGAAGGCATATAACTATATCTTATAAGATGTTAACTTTATTTGTGAGGTTTATGTTATGGGACAGTAGAAAATTGAAAAAAATCAGAAAACAGCCGTATACTTGCTGAATGTGCACAAAAACAGACACAAATAGAAAAACACATCCAAACAGTGAAATCATTGCAAAATCAAACACTGAAGGCATATAACTATATCTTATAAGATGTTAACTTTATTTGTGAGGTTTATGTTATGCGACAGTAGAAAATTGAAAAAAATCAGAAAACAGCCGTATACTTGCTGAATGTGCACAAAAACAGACACAAATAGAAAAACACATCCAAACAGTGAAATCATTGCAAAATCAAACACTGAGGTTACAGAAGTATATCTTATAAGATGTTAACTTTATTTGTGAGGTTTATGTTATGGGACAGTAGAAAATTGAAAAAAATCAGAAAACAGCCGTATACTTGCTGAATGTGCACAAAAACAGACACAAATAGAAAAACACATCCAAACAGTGAAATCATTGCAAAATCAAACACTGAGGTTACAGAAGTATATCTTATAAGATGTTAACTTTATTTGTGAGTTTTATGTTATGGGACAGTAGAAAATTGAAAAAAATCAGAAAACAGCCGTATACTTGCTGAATGTGCACAAAAACAGACACAAATAGAAAAACACATGCAAACAGTGAAATCATTGCAAAATCAAACACTGAGGTTACAGAAGTATATCTTATAAGATGTTTACTTTATTTGTGAGGTTTATGTTATGGGACAGTAGAAAATTGAAAAAAATCAGAAACAGCCCAATACTTGCTGAATGTGCACAAACACAGACACACATAGAAAAACACATCCAAACAGTGAAATCATTGCAAAATCAAACACTGAGGTTACAGAAGTATATCTTTTGAGATGTTAACTTTATTTGTGAGGTTTATGTTATGGAACAGTAGAAAATTGAAAAAAATCAGAAAACAGCCGTATACTTGCTGAATGTGCACAAAAACAGACACAAATAGAAAAACACATCCAAACAGTGAAATCATTGCAAAATCAAACACTGAAGGCATATAACTATATCTTATAAGATGTTAACTTTATTTGTGAGGTTTATGTTATGCGACAGTAGAAAATTGAAAAAAATCAGAAAACAGCCGTATACTTGCTGAATGTGCACAAAAACAGACACAAATAGAAAAACACATCCAAACAGTGAAATCATTGCAAAATCAAACACTGAAGGCATATAACTATATCTTATAAGATGTTAACTTTATTTGTGAGGTTTATGTTATGCGACAGTAGAAAATTGAAAAAAATCAGAAAACAGCCGTATACTTGCTGAACGTGCACAAAGACAGACACAAATAGAAAAACACATCCAAACAGTGAAATCATTGCAAAATCAAACACTGAAGGCATATAACTATATCTAATAAGATGTTAACTTTATTTATGAGGTTAATGTTACGGGACAATAGAAAATTGAAAAAAATCAGAAAACGGCCGTATACTTGCTGAATGTGCACAAAAACAGACACAAATAGAAAAACACATCCAAACAGTGAAATCATTGCAAAATCAAACACTGAGGTTACAGAAGTATATCTTATAAGATGTTACCTTTATTTGTGAGGTTTATGTTATGGAACAGTAGAAAATTGAAAAAAATCAGAAAACAGCCGTATACTTGCTGAATGTGCACAAACACAGACACACATAGAAAAACACATCCAAACAGTGAAATCATTGCAAAATCAAACACTGAGGTTACAGAAGTATATCTTATAAGATGTTAACTTTATTTGTGAGGTTTATGTTATGGAACAGTAGAAAATTGAAAAAAATCAGAAAACAGCCGTATACTTGCTGAATGTGCACAAAAACAGACACAAATAGAAAAACACATCCAAACAGTGAAATCATTGCAAAATCAAACACTGAAGGCATATAACTATATCTTATAAGATTTTAACTTTATTTGTGAGGTTTATGTTACGGGACAGTAGAAAATTGAAAAAAATCAGAAAACAGCCGTATACTTGCTTAATGTGCACAACAAAAGACACAAATAGAAAAACACATCCAAACAGTGAAATCATTGCAAAATCAAACACTGAGGTTACAGAAGTATATCTTATAAGATGTTAACTTTATTTGTGAGGTTTATGTTATGGGACAGTAGAAAATTGAAAAAAATCAGAAAACAGCCGTATACTTGCTGAATGTGCACAAAAACAGACACAAATAGAAAAACACATCCAAACAGTGAAATCATTGCAAAATCAAACACTGAAGGCATATAACTATATCTTATAAGATTTTAACTTTATTTGTGAGGTTTATGTTATGGGACAGTAGAAAATTTAAAAAAATCAGAAAACAGCCGTATACTTGCTGAATGTGCCCAAAAACAGACACAAATAGAAAAACACATCCAAACAGTGAAATCATTGCAAAATCAAACACTGAAGGCATATAACTATATCTTATAAGATGTTAACTTTATTTGTGAGGTTTATGTTATGGGACAGTAGAAAATTGAAAAAAATCAGAAAACAGCCGTATACTTGCTGAATGCGCACAAAAACAGACACAAATAGAAATACACATCCAAACAGTGAAATCGTTGCAAAATCAAACACTGAGGTTACAGAAGTATATCTTATAAGATTTTAACTTTATTTGTGAGGTTTATGTTATGGGACAGTAGAAAATTGAAAAAAATCAGAAAACAGCCGTATACTTGCTGAATGCGCACAAAAACAGACACACATAGAAAAACACATCCAAACAGTGAAATCATTGCAAAATCAAACACTGAGGTTACAGAAGTATATCTTATGAGATGTTAACTTTATTTGTGAGGTTTATGTTATGGAACAGTAGAAAATTGAAAAAAATCAGAAAACAGCCGTATACTTGCTGAATGTGCACAAAAACAGACACAAATAGAAAAACACATCCAAACAGTGAAATCATTGCAAAATCAAACACTGAAGGCATATAACTATATCTTATAAGATGTTAACTTTATTTATGAGGTTTATGTTACGGGACAATAGAAAATTGAAAAAAATCAGAAAACAGCCGTATACTTGCTGAATGTGCACAAAGACAGACACAAATAGAAAAACACATTCAAACAGTGAAATCATTGCAAAATCAAACACTGAGGTTACAGAAGTATATCTTATAAGATGTTAACTTTATTTGTGAGGTTTATGTTATGGAACAGTAGAAAATTGAAAAAAATCAGAAAACAGCCGTATACTTGCTGAATGTGCACAAAAACAGACACAAATAGAAAAACACATCCAAACAGTGAAATCATTGCAAAATCAAACACTGAAGGCATATAACTATATCTTATAAGATTTTAACTTTATTTGTGAGGTGTATGTTACGGGACAGTAGAAAATTGAAAAAAATCAGAAAACAGCCGTATACTTGCTGAATGTGCACAAAAACAGACACAAATAGAAAAACACATCCAAACAGTGAAATCATTGCAAAATCAAACACTGAGGTTACAGAAGTATATCTTATAAGATGTTTACTTAATTTGTGAGGTTTATGTTATGGGACAGTAGAAAATTGAAAAAAATCAGAAAACAGCCGTATACTTGCTGAATGTGCACAAAAACAGACACAAATAGAAAAACACATCCAAACAGTGAAATCATTGCAAAATCAAACACTGAAGGCATATAACTATATCTTATAAGATGTTAACTTTATTTATGAGGTTTATGTTACGGGACAATAGAAAATTGAAAAAAATCAGAAAACAGCCGTATACTTGCTGAATGTGCACAAAGACAGACACAAATAGAAAAACACATTCAAACAGTGAAATCATTGCAAAATCAAACACTGAGGTTACAGAAGTATATCTTATAAGATGTTAACTTTATTTGTGAGGTTTATGTTATGGGACAGTAGAAAATTTTAAAAAATCAGAAAACAGCCGTATACTTGCTGAATGTGCACAAAAACAGACACAAATAGAAAAACACATCCAAACAGTGAAATCATTGCAAAATGAAACACTGAGGTTACAGAAGTATATCTTATAAGATGTTAACTTTATTTGTAAGGTTTATGTTATGGGACAGTAGAAAATTGAAAAAAATCAGAAAACAGCCATATACTTGCTGAATGTGCACAAAAACAGACACAAATAGAAAAACACATCCAAACAGTGAAATCATTGCAAAATCAAACACTGAGGTTACAGAAGTATATCTTATAAGATGTTAACTTTATTTGTGAGGTTTATGTTATGGGACAGTAGAAAATTGAAAAAAATCAGAAAACAGCCGTATACTTGCTGAATGTGCACAAACACAGACACACATAGAAATACACATCCAAACAGTGAAATCATTGCAAAATCAAACACTGAGGTTACAGAAGTATATCTTATAAGATGTTAACTTTATTTGTGAGGTTTATGTTATGGGACAGTAGAAAATTGAAAAAAATCAGAAAACAGCCGTATACTTGCTGAATGTGCACAAAAACAGACACAAATAGAAAACACATCCAAACAGTGAAATCATTGCAAAATCAAACACTGAAGGCATATAACTATATCTTATAAGATTTTAACTTTATTTGTGAGGTTTATGTTATGGGACAGTAGAAAATTGAAAAAAATCAGAAAACAGCCGTATACTTGCTGAATGTGCACAAAAACAGACACAAATAGAAAAACACATCCAAACAGTGAAATCATTGCAAAATCAAACACTGAGGTTACAGAAGTATATCTTATAAGATGTTTACTTAATTTGTGAGGTTTATGTTATGGGACAGTAGAAAATTGAAAAAAATCAGAAAACAGCCGTTTACTTGCTGAATGTGCACAACAAAAGACACAAATAGAAAAAAACATCCAAACAGTGAAATCATTGCAAAATCAAACACTGACGGCATATAACTATATCTTATAAGATTTTAACTTTATTTGTGAGGTTTATGTTACGGGACAGTAGAAAATTGAAAAAAATCAGAAAACAGCCGTATACTTGCTGAATGTGCACAAAAACAGACACAAATAGAAAAACACATCCAAACAGTGAAATCATTGCAAAATCAAACACTGAAGGCATATAACTATATCTTATAAGATGTTAACTTTATTTATGAGATTAATGTTACGGGACAATAGAAAATTGAAAAAAATCAGAAAACAGCCATACGGCTGTTTTCTGATTCAGCACTTGCTGAATGTGCACAACAAAAGACACAAATAGAAAAACACATCCAAACAGTGAAATCATTGCAAAATCAAACACTGAGGTTACAGAAGTATATCTTATAAGATGTTAACTTTATTTGTGAGGTTTATGTTATGGAACAGTAGAAAATTGAAAAAAATCAGAAAACAGCCGTATACTTGCTGAATGTGCACAAACACAGACACACATAGAAAAACACATCCAAACAGTGAAATCATTGCAAAATCAAACACTGAGGTTACAGAAGTATATCTTATAAGATGTTAACTTTATTTGTGAGGTTTATGTTATGGAACAGTAGAAAATTGAAAAAAATCAGAAAACAGCCCTATACTTGCTGAATGTGCACAAAAACAGACACAAATAGAAAAACACATCCAAACAGTGAAATCATTGCAAAATCAAACACTGAAGGCATATAACTATATCTTATAAGATTTTAACTTTATTTGTGAGGTTTATGTTACTGGACAGTAGAAAATTGAAAAAAATCAGAAAACAGCCGTATACTTGCTGAATGCGCACAAAAACAGACACAAATAGAAAAACACATCCAAACAGTGAAATCATTGCAAAATCAAACACTGAGGTTACAGAAGTATATCTTATAAGATGTTAACTTTATTTGTGAGGTTTATGTTATGGGACAGTAGAAAATTGAAAAAAATCAGAAAACAGCCGTATACTTGCTGAATGCGCACAAAAACAGACACAAATAGAAAAACACATCCAAACAGTGAAATCATTGCAAAATCAAACACTGAGGATAAATAACTATATCTTATAAGATTTAAACTTTATTTGTGAGGTTTATGTTATGGGACAGTAGAAAATTGAAAAAAATCAGAAAACAGCCGTATACTTGCTGAATGTGCACAAAAACAGACACAAATAGAAAAACACATCCAAACAGTGAAATCATTGCAAAATCAAACACTGAGGTTACAGAAGTATATCTTATAAGATGTTAACTTTATTTGTGAGGTTTATGTTATGGGACAGTAGAAAATTGAAAAAAATCAGAAAACAGCCGTTTACTTGCTGAATGTGCACAACAAAAGACACAAATAGAAAAAAACATCCAAACAGTGAAATCATTGCAAAATCAAACACTGACGGCATATAACTATATCTTATAAGATTTTAACTTTATTTGTGAGGTTTATGTTACGGGACAGTAGAAAATTGAAAAAAATCAGAAAACAGCCGTATACTTGCTGAATGTGCACAAAAACAGACACAAATAGAAAAACACATCCAAACAGTGAAATCATTGCAAAATCAAACACTGAGGTTACAGAAGTATATCTTATAAGATGTTAACTTTATTTGTGAGGTTTATGTTATGGAACAGTAGAAAATTGAAAAAAATCAGAAAACAGCCGTATACTTGCTGAATGTGCACAAACACAGACACACATAGAAAAACACATCCAAACAGTGAAATCATTGCAAAATCAAACACTGAGGTTACAGAAGTATATCTTATAAGATGTTAACTTTATTTGTGAGGTTTATGTTATGGAACAGTAGAAAATTGAAAAAAATCAGAAAACAGCCCTATACTTGCTGAATGTGCACAAAAACAGACACAAATAGAAAAACACATCCAAACAGTGAAATCATTGCAAAATCAAACACTGAAGGCATATAACTATATCTTATAAGATTTTAACTTTATTTGTGAGGTTTATGTTACTGGACAGTAGAAAATTGAAAAAAATCAGAAAACAGCCGTATACTTGCTGAATGCGCACAAAAACAGACACAAATAGAAAAACACATCCAAACAGTGAAATCATTGCAAAATCAAACACTGAGGTTACAGAAGTATATCTTATAAGATGTTAACTTTATTTGTGAGGTTTATGTTATGGGACAGTAGAAAATTGAAAAAAATCAGAAAACAGCCGTATACTTGCTGAATGTGCACAAAAACAGACACAAATAGAAAAACACATCCAAACAGTGAAATCATTGCAAAATCAAACACTGAAGGCATATAACTATATCTTATAAGATTTTAACTTTATTTGTGAGGTTTATGTTATGGGACAGTAGAAAATTGAAAAAAATCAGAAAACAGCCGTATACTTGCTGAATGTGCACAAAAACAGACACAAATAGAAAAACACATCCAAACAGTGAAATCATTGCAAAATCAAACACTGAAGGCATATAACTATATCTTATAAGATTTTAACTTTATTTGTGAGGTTTATGTTATGCGACAGTAGAAAATTGAAAAAAATCAGAAAACAGCCGTATACTTGCTGAATGTGCACAAAAACAGACACAAATAGAAAAACACATCCAAACAGTGAAATCATTGCAAAATCAAACACTGAAGGCATATAACTATATCTTATAAGATGTTAACTTTATTTATGAGGTTAATGTTACGGGACAATAGAAAATTGAAAAAAATCAGAAAACAGCCGTATACTTGCTGAATGCGCACAAAAACAGACACAAATAGAAAAACACATCCAAACAGTGAAATCATTGCAAAATCAAACACTGAGGTTACAGAAGTATACCTTATAAGATGTTAACTTTATTTGTGAGGTTTATGTTATGGGACAGTAGAAAATTGAAAAAAATCAGAAAACAGCCGTATACTTGCTGAATGTGCACAAAAACAGACACAAATAGAAAAACACATCCAAACAGTGAAATCATTGCAAAATCAAACACTGAAGGCATATAACTATATCTTATAAGATTTTAACTTTATTTGTGAGGTTTATGTTATGGGACAGTAGAAAATTGAAAAAAATCAGAAAACAGCCGTATACTTGCTGAATGTGCACAAAAACAGACACAAATAGAAAAACACATCCAAACAGTGAAATCATTGCAAAATCAAACACTGAGGATAAATAACTATATCTTATAAGATTTTAACTTTATTTGTGAGGTTTATGTTATGGGACAGTAGAAAATTGAAAAAAATCAGAAAACAGCCGTATACTTGCTGAATGCGCACAAAAACAGACACAAATAGAAAAACACATCCAAACAGTGAAATCATTGCAAAATCAAACACTGAGGTTACAGAAGTATATCTTATAAGATGTTAACTTTATTTGTGAGGTTTATGTTATGGAACAGTAGAAAATTGAAAAAAATCAGAAAACAGCCCTATACTTGCTGAATGTGCACAAAAACAGACACAAATAGAAAAACACATCCAAACAGTGAAATCATTGCAAAATCAAACACTGAAGGCATATAACTATATCTTATAAGATTTTAACTTTATTTGTGAGGTTTATGTTACTGGACAGTAGAAAATTGAAAAAAATCAGAAAACAGCCGTATACTTGCTGAATGCGCACAAAAACAGACACAAATAGAAAAACACATCCAAACAGTGAAATCATTGCAAAATCAAACACTGAGGTTACAGAAGTATATCTTATAAGATGTTAACTTTATTTGTGAGGTTTATGTTATGGGACAGTAGAAAATTGAAAAAAATCAGAAAACAGCCGTATACTTGCTGAATGCGCACAAAAACAGACACAAATAGAAAAACACATCCAAACAGTGAAATCATTGCAAAATCAAACACTGAGGATAAATAACTATATCTTATAAGATTTAAACTTTATTTGTGAGGTTTATGTTATGGGACAGTAGAAAATTGAAAAAAATCAGAAAACAGCCGTATACTTGCTGAATGTGCACAAAAACAGACACAAATAGAAAAACACATCCAAACAGTGAAATCATTGCAAAATCAAACACTGAAGGCATATAACTATATCTTATAAGATTTTAACTTTATTTGTGAGGTTTATGTTATGGGACAGTAGAAAATTGAAAAAAATCAGAAAACAGCCGTATACTTGCTGAATGTGCACAAAAACAGACACAAATAGAAAAACACATCCAAACAGTGAAATCATTGCAAAATCAAACACTGAAGGCATATAACTATATCTTATAAGATTTTAACTTTATTTGTGAGGTTTATGTTATGGGACAGTAGAAAATTGAAAAAAATCAGAAAACAGCCGTATACTTGCTGAATGTGCACAAAAACAGACACAAATAGAAAAACACATCCAAACAGTGAAATCATTGCAAAATCAAACACTGAGGATAAATAACTATATCTTATAAGATTTTAACTTTATTTGTGAGGTTTATGTTATGGGACAGTAGAAAATTGAAAAAAATCAGAAAACAGCCGTATACTTGCTGAATGTGCACAAAAACAGACACAAATAGAAAAACACATCCAAACAGTGAAATCATTGCAAAATCAAACACTGAAGGCATATAACTATATCTTATAAGATTTTAACTTTATTTGTGAGGTTTATGTTATGGGACAGTAGAAAATTGAAAAAAATCAGAAAACAGCCGTATACTTGCTGAATGTGCACAAACACAGACACACATAGAAAAACACATCCAAACAGTGAAATCATTGCAAAATCAAACACTGAGGTTACAGAAGTATATCTTATAAGATGTTAACTTTATTTGTGAGGTTTATGTTATGGAACAGTAGAAAATTGAAAAAAATCAGAAAACAGCCGTATACTTGCTGAATGTGCACAAACACAGACACAAATAGAAAAACACATCCAAACAGTGAAATCATTGCAAAATCAAACACTGAAGGCATATAACTATATCTTATAAGATTTTAACTTTATTTGTGAGGTTTATGTTACGGGACAGTAGAAAATTGAAAAAATCAGAAAACAGCCGTATACTTGCTGAATGCGCACAAAAACAGACACAAATAGAAAAACACATCCAAACAGTGAAATCATTGCAAAATCAAACACTGAAGTTACAGAAGTATATCTTATAAGATGTTAACTTTATTTGTGAGGTTTATGTTATGGGACAGTAGAAAATTGAAAAAAATCAGAAAACAGCCGTATACTTGCTGAATGCGCACAAAAACAGACACAAATAGAAAAACACATCCAAACAGTGAAATCATTGCAAAATCAAACACTGAGGATAAATAACTATATCTTATAAGATTTAAACTTTATTTGTGAGGTTTATGTTATGGGACAGTAGAAAATTTAAAAAAATCAGAAAACAGCCGTATACTTGCTGAATGTGCCCAAAAACAGACACAAATAGAAAAACACATCCAAAAAGTGAAATCATTGCAAAATCAAACACTGAGGTTACAGAAGTATATCTTATAAGATGTTAACTTTATTTGTGAGGTTTATGTTATGGGACAGTAGAAAATTGAAAAAAATCAGAAAACAGCCGTATACTTGCTGAATGTGCACAAAAACAGACACAAATAGAAAAACACATCCAAACAGTGAAATCATTGCAAAATCAAACACTGAGGTTACAGAAGTATATCTTATAAGATGTTTACTTAATTTGTGAGGTTTATGTTATGGGACAGTAGAAAATTGAAAAAAATCAGAAAACAGCCCTATACTTGCTGAATGTGCACAACAAAAGACACAAATAGAAAAAAACATCCAAACAGTGAAATCATTGCAAAATCAAACACTGACGGCATATAACTATATCTTATAAGATTTTAACTTTATTTGTGAGGTTTATGTTACGGGACAGTAGAAAATTGAAAAAAATCAGAAAACAGCCGTATACTTGCTGAATGTGCACAAAAACAGACACAAATAGAAAAACACATCCAAACAGTGAAATCATTGCAAAATCAAACACTGAAGGCATATAACTATATCTTATAAGATGTTAACTTTATTTGTGAGGTTTATGTTATGGAACAGTAGAAAATTGAAAAAAATCAGAAAACAGCCGTATACTTGCTGAATGTGCACAAACACAGACACAAATAGAAAAACACATCCAAACAATGAAATCATTGCAAAATCAAACACTGAAGGCATATAACTATATCTTATAAGATTTGAACTTTATTTGTGAGGTTTATGTTACGGGACAGTAGAAAATTGAAAAAATCAGAAAACAGCCGTATACTTGCTGAATGCGCACAAAAACAGACACAAATAGAAAAACACATCCAAACAGTGAAATCATTGCAAAATCAAACACTGAAGTTACAGAAGTATATCTTATAAGATGTTAACTTTATTTGTGAGGTTTATGTTATGGGACAGTAGAAAATTGAAAAAAATCAGAAAACAGCCGTATACTTGCTGAATGCGCACAAAAACAGACACAAATAGAAAAACACATCCAAACAGTGAAATCATTGCAAAATCAAACACTGAGGATAAATAACTATATCTTATAAGATTTAAACTTTATTTGTGAGGTTTATGTTATGGGACAGTAGAAAATTGAAAAAAATCAGAAAACAGCCGTATACTTGCTGAATGTGCACAAAAACAGACACAAATAGAAAAACACATCCAAACAGTGAAATCATTGCAAAATCAAACACTGAAGGCATATAACTATATCTTATAAGATTTTAACTTTATTTGTGAGGTTTATGTTATGGGACAGTAGAAAATTGAAAAAAATCAGAAAACAGCCGTATACTTGCTGAATGTGCACAAAAACAGACACAAATAGAAAAACACATCCAAACAGTGAAATCATTGCAAAATCAAACACTGAGGTTACAGAAGTATATCTTATAAGATGTTAACTTTATTTGTGAGGTTTATGTTATGGAACAGTAGAAAATTGAAAAAAATCAGAAAACAGCCGTATACTTGCTGAATGTGCACAAAAACAGACACAAATAGAAAAACACATCCAAACAGTGAAATCATTGCAAAATCAAACACTGAAGGCATATAACTATATCTTATAAGATGTTAACTTTATTTGTGAGGTTTATGTTATGCGACAGTAGAAAATTGAAAAAAATCAGAAAACAGCCTTATCTCAGCTGAATGCGCACACAAACAGACACCAATAGAAAAACACATCCAAACAGTGAAATCATTGCAAAATCAAACACTGAGGGTACAGAACTAAATCTTTTAAGATGTTAACTTCATTTGTGAGGTTTATGTTATGGGACAGTAGAAAATTGAAAAAAATCAGAAAACAGCCGTATACTTGCTGAATGTGCACAAAAACAGACACAAATAGAAAAACACATCCAAACAGTGAAATCATTGCAAAATCAAACACTGAGGATAAATAACTATATCTTATAAGATTTAAACTTTATTTGTGAGGTTTATGTTATGGGACAGTAGAAAATTGAAAAAAATCAGAAAACAGCCGTATACTTGCTGAATGTGCACAAAAACAGACACAAATAGAAAAACACATCCAAACAGTGAAATCATTGCAAAATCAAACACTGAAGGCATATAACTATATCTTATAAGATTTTAACTTTATTTGTGAGGTTTATGTTATGGGACAGTAGAAAATTTTAAAAAATCAGAAAACAGCCGTATACTTGCTGAATGTGCACAAAAACAGACACAAATAGAAAAACACGTCCAAACAGTGAAATCATTGCAAAATCAAACACTGAAGGCATATAACTATATCTTATAAGATGTTAACTTTATTTATGAGGTTAATGTTACGGGACAATAGAAAATTGAAAAAAATCAGAAAACAGCCGAATATTTGCTGAATGTGCACAACAAAAGACACAAATAGAAAAACACATCCAAACAGTGAAATCATTGCAAAATCAAACACTGAGGTTACAGAAGTATATCTTATAAGATGTTAACTTTATTTGTGAGGTTTATGTTATGGAACAGTAGAAAATTGAAAAAAATCAGAAAACAGCCGTATACTTGCTGAATGTGCACAAACACAGACACACATAGAAAAACACATCCAAACAGTGAAATCATTGCAAAATCAAACACTGAGGTTACAGAAGTATATCTTATAAGATGTTAACTTTATTTGTGAGGTTTATGTTATGGAACAGTAGAAAATTGAAAAAAATCAGAAAACAGCCCTATACTTGCTGAATGTGCACAAAAACAGACACAAATAGAAAAACACATCCAAACAGTGAAATCATTGCAAAATCAAACACTGAAGGCATATAACTATATCTTATAAGATTTTAACTTTATTTGTGAGGTTTATGTTACTGGACAGTAGAAAATTGAAAAAAATCAGAAAACAGCCGTATACTTGCTGAATGCGCACAAAAACAGACACAAATAGAAAAACACATCCAAACAGTGAAATCATTGCAAAATCAAACACTGAGGTTACAGAAGTATATCTTATAAGATGTTAACTTTATTTGTGAGGTTTATGTTATGGAACAGTAGAAAATTGAAAAAAATCAGAAAACAGCCGTATACTTGCTGAATGTGCACAAACACAGACACACATAGAAAAACACATCCAAACAGTGAAATCATTGCAAAATCAAACACTGAGGTTACAGAAGTATATCTTATAAGATGTTAACTTTATTTGTGAGGTTTATGTTATGGAACAGTAGAAAATTGAAAAAAATCAGAAAACAGCCGTATACTTGCTGAATGTGCACAAACACAGACACAAATAGAAAAACACATCCAAACAGTGAAATCATTGCAAAATCAAACACTGAAGGCATATAACTATATCTTATAAGATTTTAACTTTATTTGTGAGGTTTATGTTACGGGACAGTAGAAAATTGAAAAAATCAGAAAACAGCCGTATACTTGCTGAATGCGCACAAAAACAGACACAAATAGAAAAACACATCCAAACAGTGAAATCATTGCAAAATCAAACACTGAAGTTACAGAAGTATATCTTATAAGATGTTAACTTTATTTGTGAGGTTTATGTTATGGGACAGTAGAAAATTGAAAAAAATCAGAAAACAGCCGTATACTTGCTGAATGCGCACAAAAACAGACACAAATAGAAAAACACATCCAAACAGTGAAATCATTGCAAAATCAAACACTGAGGATAAATAACTATATCTTATAAGATTTAAACTTTATTTGTGAGGTTTATGTTATGGGACAGTAGAAAATTGAAAAAAATCAGAAAACAGCCGTATACTTGCTGAATGTGCACAAAAACAGACACAAATAGAAAAACACATCCAAACAGTGAAATCATTGCAAAATCAAACACTGAAGGCATATAACTATATCTTATAAGATTTTAACTTTATTTGTGAGGTTTATGTTATGGGACAGTAGAAAATTGAAAAAAATCAGAAAACAGCCCTATACTTGCTGAATGTGCACAAAAACAGACACAAATAGAAAAACACATCCAAACAGTGAAATCATTGCAAAATCAAACACTGAGGTTACAGAAGTATATCTTATAAGATGTTAACTTTATTTGTGAGGTTTATGTTATGGAACAGTAGAAAATTGAAAAAAATCAGAAAACAGCCGTATACTTGCTGAATGTGCACAAAAACAGACACAAATAGAAAAACACATCCAAACAGTGAAATCATTGCAAAATCAAACACTGAAGGCATATAACTATATCTTATAAGATGTTAACTTTATTTGTGAGGTTTATGTTATGCGACAGTAGAAAATTGAAAAAAATCAGAAAACAGCCTTATCTCAGCTGAATGCGCACACAAACAGACACCAATAGAAAAACACATCCAAACAGTGAAATCATTGCAAAATCAAACACTGAGGGTACAGAACTAAATCTTTTAAGATGTTAACTTCATTTGTGAGGTTTATGTTATGGGACAGTAGAAAATTGAAAAAAATCAGAAAAAAGCCGTATACTTGCTGAATGTGCACAAAAACAGACACCAATAGAAAAACACATCCAAACAGTGAAATCATTGCAAAATCAAACACTGAAGGCATATAACTATATCTTATAAGATGTTAACTTTATTTATGAGGTTAATGTTACGGGACAATAGAAAATTGAAAAAAATCAGAAAACAGCCGAATATTTGCTGAATGTGCACAACAAAAGACACAAATAGAAAAACACATCCAAACAGTGAAATCATTGCAAAATCAAACACTGAAGTTACAGAAGTATATCTTATAAGATGTTAACTTTATTTGTGAGGTTTATGTTATGGGACAGTAGAAAATTGAAAAAAATCAGAAAACAGCCGTATACTTGCTGAATGCGCACAAAAACAGACACAAATAGAAAAACACATCCAAACAGTGAAATCATTGCAAAATCAAACACTGAGGATAAATAACTATATCTTATAAGATTTAAACTTTATTTGTGAGGTTTATGTTATGGGACAGTAGAAAATTGAAAAAAATCAGAAAACAGCCGTATACTTGCTGAATGTGCACAAAAACAGACACAAATAGAAAAACACATCCAAACAGTGAAATCATTGCAAAATCAAACACTGAAGGCATATAACTATATCTTATAAGATTTTAACTTTATTTGTGAGGTTTATGTTATGGGACAGTAGAAAATTGAAAAAAATCAGAAAACAGCCGTATACTTGCTGAATGTGCACAAAAACAGACACAAATAGAAAAACACATCCAAACAGTGAAATCATTGCAAAATCAAACACTGAGGTTACAGAAGTATATCTTATAAGATGTTAACTTTATTTGTGAGGTTTATGTTATGGAACAGTAGAAAATTGAAAAAAATCAGAAAACAGCCGTATACTTGCTGAATGTGCACAAACACAGACACAAATAGAAAAACACATCCAAACAGTGAAATCATTGCAAAATCAAACACTGAAGGCATATAACTATATCTTATAAGATTTTAACTTTATTTGTGAGGTTTATGTTACGGGACAGTAGAAAATTGAAAAAATCAGAAAACAGCCGTATACTTGCTGAATGCGCACAAAAACAGACACAAATAGAAAAACACATCCAAACAGTGAAATCATTGCAAAATCAAACACTGAAGTTACAGAAGTATATCTTATAAGATGTTAACTTTATTTGTGAGGTTTATGTTATGGGACAGTAGAAAATTGAAAAAAATCAGAAAACAGCCGTATACTTGCTGAATGCGCACAAAAACAGACACAAATAGAAAAACACATCCAAACAGTGAAATCATTGCAAAATCAAACACTGAGGATAAATAACTATATCTTATAAGATTTAAACTTTATTTGTGAGGTTTATGTTATGGGACAGTAGAAAATTGAAAAAAATCAGAAAACAGCCGTATACTTGCTGAATGTGCACAAAAACAGACACAAATAGAAAAACACATCCAAACAGTGAAATCATTGCAAAATCAAACACTGAAGGCATATAACTATATCTTATAAGATTTTAACTTTATTTGTGAGGTTTATGTTATGGGACAGTAGAAAATTGAAAAAAATCAGAAAACAGCCCTATACTTGCTGAATGTGCACAAAAACAGACACAAATAGAAAAACACATCCAAACAGTGAAATCATTGCAAAATCAAACACTGAGGTTACAGAAGTATATCTTATAAGATGTTAACTTTATTTGTGAGGTTTATGTTATGGAACAGTAGAAAATTGAAAAAAATCAGAAAACAGCCGTATACTTGCTGAATGTGCACAAAAACAGACACAAATAGAAAAACACATCCAAACAGTGAAATCATTGCAAAATCAAACACTGAAGGCATATAACTATATCTTATAAGATGTTAACTTTATTTGTGAGGTTTATGTTATGCGACAGTAGAAAATTGAAAAAAATCAGAAAACAGCCTTATCTCAGCTGAATGCGCACACAAACAGACACCAATAGAAAAACACATCCAAACAGTGAAATCATTGCAAAATCAAACACTGAGGGTACAGAACTAAATCTTTTAAGATGTTAACTTCATTTGTGAGGTTTATGTTATGGGACAGTAGAAAATTGAAAAAAATCAGAAAACAGCCGTATACTTGCTGAATGTGCACAAAAACAGACACCAATAGAAAAACACATCCAAACAGTGAAATCATTGCAAAATCAAACACTGAAGGCATATAACTATATCTTATAAGATGTTAACTTTATTTATGAGGTTAATGTTACGGGACAATAGAAAATTGAAAAAAATCAGAAAACAGCCGAATATTTGCTGAATGTGCACAACAAAAGACACAAATAGAAAAACACATCCAAACAGTGAAATCATTGCAAAATCAAACACTGAGGTTACAGAAGTATATCTTATAAGATGTTAACTTTATTTGTGAGGTTTATGTTATGGAACAGTAGAAAATTGAAAAAAATCAGAAAACAGCCGTATACTTGCTGAATGTGCACAAACACAGACACACATAGAAAAACACATCCAAACAGTGAAATCATTGCAAAATCAAACACTGAGGTTACAGAAGTATATCTTATGAGATGTTAACTTTATTTGTGAGGTTTATGTTATGGAACAGTAGAAAATTGAAAAAAATCAGAAAACAGCCGTATACTTGCTGAATGTGCACAAAAACAGACACAAATAGAAAAACACATCCAAACAGTGAAATCATTGCAAAATCAAACACTGAAGGCATATAACTATATCTTATAAGATTTTAACTTTATTTGTGAGGTTTATGTTACTGGACAGTAGAAAATTGAAAAAAATCAGAAAACAGCCGTATACTTGCTGAATGCGCACAAAAACAGACACAAATAGAAAAACACATCCAAACAGTGAAATCATTGCAAAATCAAACACTGAGGTTACAGAAGTATATCTTATAAGATGTTAACTTTATTTGTGAGGTTTATGTTATGGAACAGTAGAAAATTGAAAAAAATCAGAAAACAGCCGTATACTTGCTGAATGTGCACAAACACAGACACACATAGAAAAACACATCCAAACAGTGAAATCATTGCAAAATCAAACACTGAGGTTACAGAAGTATATCTTATAAGATGTTAACTTTATTTGTGAGGTTTATGTTATGGAACAGTAGAAAATTGAAAAAAATCAGAAAACAGCCGTATACTTGCTGAATGTGCACAAACACAGACACAAATAGAAAAACACATCCAAACAGTGAAATCATTGCAAAATCAAACACTGAAGGCATATAACTATATCTTATAAGATTTTAACTTTATTTGTGAGGTTTATGTTACGGGACAGTAGAAAATTGAAAAAATCAGAAAACAGCCGTATACTTGCTGAATGCGCACAAAAACAGACACAAATAGAAAAACACATCCAAACAGTGAAATCATTGCAAAATCAAACACTGAAGTTACAGAAGTATATCTTATAAGATGTTAACTTTATTTGTGAGGTTTATGTTATGGGACAGTAGAAAATTGAAAAAAATCAGAAAACAGCCGTATACTTGCTGAATGCGCACAAAAACAGACACAAATAGAAAAACACATCCAAACAGTGAAATCATTGCAAAATCAAACACTGAGGATAAATAACTATATCTTATAAGATTTAAACTTTATTTGTGAGGTTTATGTTATGGGACAGTAGAAAATTGAAAAAAATCAGAAAACAGCCGTATACTTGCTGAATGTGCACAAAAACAGACACAAATAGAAAAACACATCCAAACAGTGAAATCATTGCAAAATCAAACACTGAAGGCATATAACTATATCTTATAAGATTTTAACTTTATTTGTGAGGTTTATGTTATGGGACAGTAGAAAATTGAAAAAAATCAGAAAACAGCCGTATACTTGCTGAATGTGCACAAAAACAGACACAAATAGAAAAACACATCCAAACAGTGAAATCATTGCAAAATCAAACACTGAGGTTACAGAAGTATATCTTATAAGATGTTAACTTTATTTGTGAGGTTTATGTTATGGAACAGTAGAAAATTGAAAAAAATCAGAAAACAGCCGTATACTTGCTGAATGTGCACAAAAACAGACACAAATAGAAAAACACATCCAAACAGTGAAATCATTGCAAAATCAAACACTGAAGGCATATAACTATATCTTATAAGATGTTAACTTTATTTGTGAGGTTTATGTTATGCGACAGTAGAAAATTGAAAAAAATCAGAAAACAGCCTTATCTCAGCTGAATGCGCACACAAACAGACACCAATAGAAAAACACATCCAAACAGTGAAATCATTGCAAAATCAAACACTGAGGGTACAGAACTAAATCTTTTAAGATGTTAACTTCATTTGTGAGGTTTATGTTATGGGACAGTAGAAAATTGAAAAAAATCAGAAAACAGCCGTATACTTGCTGAATGTGCACAAAAACAGACACCAATAGAAAAACACATCCAAACAGTGAAATCATTGCAAAATCAAACACTGAAGGCATATAACTATATCTTATAAGATTTTAACTTTATTTGTGAGGTTTATGTTATGGGACAGTAGAAAATTTTAAAAAATCAGAAAACAGCCGTATACTTGCTGAATGTGCACAAAAACAGACACAAATAGAAAAACACGTCCAAACAGTGAAATCATTGCAAAATCAAACACTGAAGGCATATAACTATATCTTATAAGATGTTAACTTTATTTATGAGGTTAATGTTACGGGACAATAGAAAATTGAAAAAAATCAGAAAACAGCCGAATATTTGCTGAATGTGCACAACAAAAGACACAAATAGAAAAACACATCCAAACAGTGAAATCATTGCAAAATCAAACACTGAGGTTACAGAAGTATATCTTATAAGATGTTAACTTTATTTGTGAGGTTTATGTTATGGGACAGTAGAAAATTGAAAAAAATCAGAAAACAGCCGTATACTTGCTGAATGCGCACAAAAACAGACACAAATAGAAAAACACATCCAAACAGTGAAATCATTGCAAAATCAAACACTGAGGATAAATAACTATATCTTATAAGATTTAAACTTTATTTGTGAGGTTTATGTTATGGGACAGTAGAAAATTGAAAAAAATCAGAAAACAGCCGTATACTTGCTGAATGTGCACAAAAACAGACACAAATAGAAAAACACATCCAAACAGTGAAATCATTGCAAAATCAAACACTGAAGGCATATAACTATATCTTATAAGATTTTAACTTTATTTGTGAGGTTTATGTTATGGGACAGTAGAAAATTGAAAAAAATCAGAAAACAGCCGTATACTTGCTGAATGTGCACAAAAACAGACACAAATAGAAAAACACATCCAAACAGTGAAATCATTGCAAAATCAAACACTGAGGTTACAGAAGTATATCTTATAAGATGTTAACTTTATTTGTGAGGTTTATGTTATGGAACAGTAGAAAATTGAAAAAAATCAGAAAACAGCCGTATACTTGCTGAATGTGCACAAAAACAGACACAAATAGAAAAACACATCCAAACAGTGAAATCATTGCAAAATCAAACACTGAAGGCATATAACTATATCTTATAAGATGTTAACTTTATTTGTGAGGTTTATGTTATGCGACAGTAGAAAATTGAAAAAAATCAGAAAACAGCCTTATCTCAGCTGAATGCGCACACAAACAGACACCAATAGAAAAACACATCCAAACAGTGAAATCATTGCAAAATCAAACACTGAGGGTACAGAACTAAATCTTTTAAGATGTTAACTTCATTTGTGAGGTTTATGTTATGGGACAGTAGAAAATTGAAAAAAATCAGAAAACAGCCGTATACTTGCTGAATGTGCACAAAAACAGACACCAATAGAAAAACACATCCAAACAGTGAAATCATTGCAAAATCAAACACTGAAGGCATATAACTATATCTTATAAGATTTTAACTTTATTTGTGAGGTTTATGTTATGGGACAGTAGAAAATTTTAAAAAATCAGAAAACAGCCGTATACTTGCTGAATGTGCACAAAAACAGACACAAATAGAAAAACACGTCCAAACAGTGAAATCATTGCAAAATCAAACACTGAAGGCATATAACTATATCTTATAAGATGTTAACTTTATTTATGAGGTTAATGTTACGGGACAATAGAAAATTGAAAAAAATCAGAAAACAGCCGAATATTTGCTGAATGTGCACAACAAAAGACACAAATAGAAAAACACATCCAAACAGTGAAATCATTGCAAAATCAAACACTGAGGTTACAGAAGTATATCTTATAAGATGTTAACTTTATTTGTGAGGTTTATGTTATGGAACAGTAGAAAATTGAAAAAAATCAGAAAACAGCCGTATACTTGCTGAATGTGCACAAACACAGACACACATAGAAAAACACATCCAAACAGTGAAATCATTGCAAAATCAAACACTGAGGTTACAGAAGTATATCTTATGAGATGTTAACTTTATTTGTGAGGTTTATGTTATGGAACAGTAGAAAATTGAAAAAAATCAGAAAACAGCCGTATACTTGCTGAATGTGCACAAAAACAGACACAAATAGAAAAACACATCCAAACAGTGAAATCATTGCAAAATCAAACACTGAAGGCATATAACTATATCTTATAAGATTTTAACTTTATTTGTGAGGTTTATGTTACGGGACAGTAGAAAATTGAATAAAATCAGAAAACAGCCGTATACTTGCTGAATGCGCACAAAAACAGAGACAAATAGAAAAACACATCCAAACAGTGAAATCATTGCAAAATCAAACACTGAAGGCATATAACTATATCTTATAAGATTTTAACTTTATTTATGAGGTTAATGTTACGGGACAATAGAAAATTGAAAAAAATCAGAAAACAGCCATACGGCTGTTTTCTGATTCAGCACTTGCTGAATGTGCACAACAAAAGACACAAATAGAAAAACACATCCAAACAGTGAAATCATTGCAAAATCAAACACTGAGGTTACAGAAGTATATCTTATAAGATGTTAACTTTATTTGTGAGGTTTATGTTATGGAACAGTAGAAAATTGAAAAAAATCAGAAAACAGCCGTATACTTGCTGAATGTGCACAAACACAGACACACATAGAAAAACACATCCAAACAGTGAAATCATTGCAAAATCAAACACTGAGGTTACAGAAGTATATCTTATAAGATGTTAACTTTATTTGTGAGGTTTATGTTATGGAACAGTAGAAAATTGAAAAAAATCAGAAAACAGCCCTATACTTGCTGAATGTGCACAAAAACAGACACAAATAGAAAAACACATCCAAACAGTGAAATCATTGCAAAATCAAACACTGAAGGCATATAAGTATATCTTATAAGATTTTAACTTTATTTGTGAGGTTTATGTTACGGGACAGTAGAAAATTGAAAAAAATCAGAAAACAGCCGTATACTTGCTGAATGCGCACAAAAACAGAGACAAATAGAAAAACACATCCAAACAGTGAAATCATTGCAAAATCAAACACTGAAGGCATATAACTATATCTTATAAGATTTTAACTTTATTTATGAGGTTAATGTTACGGGACAATAGAAAATTGAAAAAAATCAGAAAACAGCCGTATACTTGCTGAATGCGCACAAAAACAGACACAAATAGAAAAACACATCCAAACAGTGAAATCATTGCAAAATCAAACACTGAAGGCATATAACTATATCTTATAAGATTTTAACTTTATTTGTGAGGTTTATGTTACTGGACAGTAGAAAATTGAAAAAAATCAGAAAACAGCCGTATACTTGCTGAATGCGCACAAAAACAGACACAAATAGAAAAACACATCCAAACAGTGAAATCATTGCAAAATCAAACACTGAGGTTACAGAAGTATATCTTATAAGATGTTAACTTTATTTGTGAGGTTTATGTTATGGAACAGTAGAAAATTGAAAAAAATCAGAAAACAGCCGTATACTTGCTGAATGTGCACAAACACAGACACACATAGAAAAACACATCCAAACAGTGAAATCATTGCAAAATCAAACACTGAGGTTACAGAAGTATATCTTATAAGATGTTAACTTTATTTGTGAGGTTTATGTTATGGAACAGTAGAAAATTGAAAAAAATCAGAAAACAGCCGTATACTTGCTGAATGCGCACAAAAACAGACACAAATAGAAAAACACATCCAAACAGTGAAATCATTGCAAAATCAAACACTGAGGTTCCAGAAGTATATCTTATAAGATGTTAACTTTATTTGTGAGGTTTATGTTATGGGACAGTAGAAAATTTAAAAAAATCAGAAAACAGCCGTATACTTGCTGAATGTGCACAAAAACAGACACAAATAGAAAAACACATCCAAACAGTGAAATCATTGCAAAATCAAACACTGAGGTTACAGAAGTATATCTTATAAGATGTTAACTTTATTTGTAAGGTTTATGTTATGGGACAGTAGAAAATTGAAAAAAATCAGAAAACAGCCGTATACTTGCTGAATGTGCACAACAAAAGTCACAAATAGAAAAACACATCCAAACAGTGAAATCATTGCAAAATCAAACACTGAAGGCATATAACTATATCTTATAAGATTTTAACTTTATTTATGAGGTTTATGTTACGGGACAATAGAAAATTGAAAAAAATCAGAAAACAGCCGGATATTTGCTGAATGTGCACAACAAAAGACACAAATAGAAAAACACATCCAAACAGTGAAATCATTGCAAAATCAAACACTGAGGTTACAGAAGTATATCTTATAAGATGTTAACTTTATTTGTGAGGTTTATGTTATGGAACAGTAGAAAATTGAAAAAAATCAGAAAACAGCCGTATACTTGCTGAATGTGCACAAACACAGACACACATAGAAAAACACATCCAAACAGTGAAATCATTGCAAAATCAAACACTGAGGTTACAGAAGTATATCTTATAAGATGTTAACTTTATTTGTGAGGTTTATGTTATGGAACAGTAGAAAATTGAAAAAAATCAGAAAACTGCCCTATACTTGCTGAATGTGCACAAAAACAGACACAAATAGAAAAACACATCCAAACAGTGAAATCATTGCAAAATCAAACACTGAAGGCATATAACTATATCTTATAAGATTTTAACTTTATTTGTGAGGTTTATGTTACTGGACAGTAGAAAATTGAAAAAAATCAGAAAACAGCCGTATACTTGCTGAATGCGCACAAAAACAGACACAAATAGAAAAACACATCCAAACAGTGAAATCATTGCAAAATCAAACACTGAGGTTACAGAAGTATATCTTATAAGATGTTAACTTTATTTGTGAGGTTTATGTTATGGAACAGTAGAAAATTGAAAAAAATCAGAAAACAGCCCTATACTTGCTGAATGTGCACAAAAACAGACACAAATAGAAAAACACATCCAAACAGTGAAATCATTGCAAAATCAAACACTGAAGGCATATAACTATATCTTATAAGATTTTAACTTTATTTGTGAGGTTTATGTTACTGGACAGTAGAAAATTGAAAAAAATCAGAAAACAGCCGTATACTTGCTGAATGCGCACAAAAACAGACACAAATAGAAAAACACATCCAAACAGTGAAATCATTGCAAAATCAAACACTGAGGTTACAGAAGTATATCTTATAAGATGTTAACTTTATTTGTGAGGTTTATGTTATGGGACAGTAGAAAATTGAAAAAAATCAGAAAACAGCCGTATACTTGCTGAATGCGCACAAAAACAGACACAAATAGAAAAACACATCCAAACAGTGAAATCATTGCAAAATCAAACACTGAGGATAAATAACTATATCTTATAAGATTTAAACTTTATTTGTGAGGTTTATGTTATGGGACAGTAGAAAATTGAAAAAAATCAGAAAACAGCCCTATACTTGCTGAATGTGCACAAAAACAGACACAAATAGAAAAACACATCCAAACAGTGAAATCATTGCAAAATCAAACACTGAGGTTACAGAAGTATATCTTATAAGATGTTAACTTTATTTGTGAGGTTTATGTTATGGGACAGTAGAAAATTGAAAAAAATCAGAAAACAGCCGTATACTTGCTGAATGTGCACAAAAACAGACACAAATAGAAAAACACATCCAAACAGTGAAATCATTGCAAAATCAAACACTGAAGGCATATAACTATATCTTATAAGATTTTAACTTTATTTGTGAGGTTTATGTTATGGGACAGTAGAAAATTGAAAAAAATCAGAAAACAGCCGTATACTTGCTGAATGTGCACAAAAACAGACACAAATAGAAAAACACATCCAAACAGTGAAATCATTGCAAAATCAAACACTGATGATAAATAACTATATCTTATAAGATTTTAACTTTATTTGTGAGGTTTATGTTATGGGACAGTAGAAAATTTAAAAAAATCAGAAAACAGATGTTTACTTAATTTGTGAGGTTTATGTTATGGGACAGTAGAAAATTGAAAAAAATCAGAAAACAGCCGTATACTTGCTGAATGTGCACAACAAAAGACACAAATAGAAAAAAACATCCAAACAGTGAAATCATTGCAAAATCAAACACTGACGGCATATAACTATATCTTATAAGATTTTAACTTTATTTGTGAGGTTTATGTTACGGGACAGTAGAAAATTGAAAAAAATCAGAAAACAGCCGTATACTTGCTGAATGTGCACAAAAACAGACACAAATAGAAAAACACATCCAAACAGTGAAATCATTGCAAAATCAAACACTGATGATAAATAACTATATCTTATAAGATTTTAACTTTATTTGTGAGGTTTATGTTATGGGACAGTAGAAAATTTAAAAAAATCAGAAAACAGCCGTATACTTGCTGAATGTGCACAAAAACAGACACAAATAGAAAAACACATCCAAACAGTGAAATCATTGCAAAATCAAATACTGAAGGCATATAACTATATCTTATAAGATTTTAACTTTATTTGTGAGGTTTATGTTATGGGACAGTAGAAAATTTAAAAAAATCAGAAAACAGCCGTATACTTGCTGAATGTGCCCAAAAACAGACACAAATAGAAAAACACATCCAAACAGTGAAATCATTGCAAAATCAAACACTGAGGTTACAGAAGTATATCTTATAAGATGTTAACTTTATTTGTGAGGTTTATGTTATGGGACAGTAGAAAATTGAAAAAAATCAGAAAACAGCCGTATACTTGCTGAATGTGCACAAAAACAGACACAAATAGAAAAACACATCCAAACAGTGAAATCATTGCAAAATCAAACACTGAGGTTACAGAAGTATATCTTATAAGATGTTTACTTAATTTGTGAGGTTTATGTTATGGGACAGTAGAAAATTGAAAAAAATCAGAAAACAGCCGTATACTTGCTGAATGTGCACAACAAAAGACACAAATAGAAAAAAAC
Source organism: Solea solea (assembly GCF_958295425.1). Classification (NCBI taxonomy): domain Eukaryota; kingdom Metazoa; phylum Chordata; class Actinopteri; order Pleuronectiformes; family Soleidae; genus Solea; species Solea solea. The sequence continues at coordinate 259,078 of NC_081146.1, forward strand.
ATCCAAACAGTGAAATCATTGCAAAATCAAACACTGACGGCATATAACTATATCTTATAAGATTTTAACTTTATTTGTGAGGTTTATGTTACGGGACAGTAGAAAATTGAAAAAAATCAGAAAACAGCCGTATACTTGCTGAATGTGCACAAAAACAGACACAAATAGAAAAACACATCCAAACAGTGAAATCATTGCAAAATCAAACACTGAAGGCATATAACTATATCTTATAAGATTTTAACTTTATTTGTGAGGTTTATGTTATGGAACAGTAGAAAATTGAAAAAAATCAGAAAACAGCCGTATACTTGCTGAATGTGCACAAACACAGACACACATAGAAAAACACATCCAAACAGTGAAATCATTGCAAAATCAAACACTGAGGTTACAGAAGTATATCTTATGAGATGTTAACTTTATTTGTGAGGTTTATGTTATGGAACAGTAGAAAATTGAAAAAAATCAGAAAACAGCCGTATACTTGCTGAATGTGCACAAAAACAGACACAAATAGAAAAACACATCCAAACAGTGAAATCATTGCAAAATCAAACACTGAAGGCATATAACTATATCTTATAAGATTTTAACTTTATTTGTGAGGTTTATGTTACGGGACAGTAGAAAATTGAAAAAAATCAGAAAACAGCCGTATACTTGCTGAATGCGCACAAAAACAGAGACAAATAGAAAAACACATCCAAACAGTGAAATCATTGCAAAATCAAACACTGAGGTTACAGAAGTATATCTTATAAGATGTTAACTTTATTTGTGAGGTTTATGTTATGGAACAGTAGAAAATTGAAAAAAATCAGAAAACAGCCGTATACTTGCTGAATGTGCACAAACACAGACACACATAGAAAAACACATCCAAACAGTGAAATCATTGCAAAATCAAACACTGAGGTTACAGAAGTATATCTTATAAGATGTTAACTTTATTTGTGAGGTTTATGTTATGGAACAGTAGAAAATTGAAAAAAATCAGAAAACAGCCGTATACTTGCTGAATGTGCACAAACACAGACACAAATAGAAAAACACATCCAAACAGTGAAATCATTGCAAAATCAAACACTGAGGGTACAGAAGTATATCTTATAAGATGTTTACTTTATTTTTGAGGTTTATGTTATGGGACAGTAGAAAATTGAAAAAAATCAGAAAACAGCCGTATACTTGCTGAATGCGCACAAAAACAGACACAAATAGAAAAACACATCCAAACAGTGAAATCATTGCAAAATCAAACACTGAAGTTACAGAAGTATATCTTATAAGATGTTAACTTTATTTGTGAGGTTTATGTTATGGGACAGTAGAAAATTGAAAAAAATCAGAAAACAGCCGTATACTTGCTGAATGCGCACAAAAACAGACACAAATAGAATAACACATCCAAACAGTGAAATCATTGCAAAATCAAACACTGAGGATAAATAACTATATCTTATAAGATTTAAACTTTATTTGTGAGGTTTATGTTATGGGACAGTAGAAAATTGAAAAAAATCAGAAAACAGCCCTATACTTGCTGAATGTGCACAAAAACAGACACAAATAGAAAAACACATCCAAACAGTGAAATCATTGCAAAATCAAACACTGAGGTTACAGAAGTATATCTTATAAGATGTTAACTTTATTTGTGAGGTTTATGTTATGGGACAGTAGAAAATTTAAAAAAATCAGAAAACAGCCGTATACTTGCTGAATGTGCCCAAAAACAGACACAAATAGAAAAACACATCCAAACAGTGAAATCATTGCAAAATCAAACACTGAGGTTACAGAAGTATATCTTATAAGATGTTAACTTTATTTGTGAGGTTTATGTTATGGGACAGTAGAAAATTGAAAAAAATCAGAAAACAGCCGTATACTTGCTGAATGTGCACAAAAACAGACACAAATAGAAAAACACATCCAAACAGTGAAATCATTGCAAAATCAAACACTGAGGTTACAGAAGTATATCTTATAAGATGTTTACTTAATTTGTGAGGTTTATGTTATGGGACAGTAGAAAATTGAAAAAAATCAGAAAACAGCCGTATACTTGCTGAATGTGCACAACAAAAGACACAAATAGAAAAAAACATCCAAACAGTGAAATCATTGCAAAATCAAACACTGACGGCATATAACTATATCTTATAAGATTTTAACTTTATTTGTGAGGTTTATGTTACGGGACAGTAGAAAATTGAAAAAAATCAGAAAACAGCCGTATACTTGCTGAATGTGCACAAAAACAGACACAAATAGAAAAACACATCCAAACAGTGAAATCATTGCAAAATCAAACACTGATGATAAATAACTATATCTTATAAGATTTTAACTTTATTTGTGAGGTTTATGTTATGGGACAGTAGAAAATTTAAAAAAATCAGAAAACAGCCGTATACTTGCTGAATGTGCACAAAAACAGACACAAATAGAAAAACACATCCAAACAGTGAAATCATTGCAAAATCAAACACTGAAGGCATATAACTATATCTTATAAGATTTTAACTTTATTTGTGAGGTTTATGTTATGGGACAGTAGAAAATTTAAAAAAATCAGAAAACAGCCGTATACTTGCTGAATGTGCCCAAAAACAGACACAAATAGAAAAACACATCCAAACAGTGAAATCATTGCAAAATCAAACACTGAGGTTACAGAAGTATATCTTATAAGATGTTAACTTTATTTGTGAGGTTTATGTTATGGGACAGTAGAAAATTGAAAAAAATCAGAAAACAGCCGTATACTTGCTGAATGTGCACAAAAACAGACACAAATAGAAAAACACATCCAAACAGTGAAATCATTGCAAAATCAAACACTGAGGTTACAGAAGTATATCTTATAAGATGTTTACTTAATTTGTGAGGTTTATGTTATGGGACAGTAGAAAATTGAAAAAAATCAGAAAACAGCCGTATACTTGCTGAATGTGCACAACAAAAGACACAAATAGAAAAAAACATCCAACAGTGAAATCATTGCAAAATCAAACACTGACGGCATATAACTATATCTTATAAGATTTTAACTTTATTTGTGAGGTTTATGTTACGGGACAGTAGAAAATTGAAAAAAATCAGAAAACAGCCGTATACTTGCTGAATGTGCACAAAAACAGACACAAATAGAAAAACACATCCAAACAGTGAAATCATTGCAAAATCAAACACTGAAGGCATATAACTATATCTTATAAGATTTTAACTTTATTTGTGAGGTTTATGTTATGGAACAGTAGAAAATTGAAAAAAATCAGAAAACAGCCGTATACTTGCTGAATGTGCACAAACACAGACACACATAGAAAAACACATCCAAACAGTGAAATCATTGCAAAATCAAACACTGAGGTTACAGAAGTATATCTTATGAGATGTTAACTTTATTTGTGAGGTTTATGTTATGGAACAGTAGAAAATTGAAAAAAATCAGAAAACAGCCGTATACTTGCTGAATGTGCACAAAAACAGACACAAATAGAAAAACACATCCAAACAGTGAAATCATTGCAAAATCAAACACTGAAGGCATATAACTATATCTTATAAGATTTTAACTTTATTTGTGAGGTTTATGTTACGGGACAGTAGAAAATTGAAAAAAATCAGAAAACAGCCGTATACTTGCTGAATGCGCACAAAAACAGAGACAAATAGAAAAACACATCCAAACAGTGAAATCTTTGCAAAATCAAACACTGAGGTTACAGAAGTATATCTTATAAGATGTTAACTTTATTTGTGAGGTTTATGTTATGGAACAGTAGAAAATTGAAAAAAATCAGAAAACAGCCGTATACTTGCTGAATGTGCACAAACACAGACACACATAGAAAAACACATCCAAACAGTGAAATCATTGCAAAATCAAACACTGAGGTTACAGAAGTATATCTTATAAGATGTTAACTTTATTTGTGAGGTTTATGTTATGGAACAGTAGAAAATTGAAAAAAATCAGAAAACAGCCGTATACTTGCTGAATGTGCACAAACACAGACACAAATAGAAAAACACATCCAAACAGTGAAATCATTGCAAAATCAAACACTGAGGGTACAGAAGTATATCTTATAAGATGTTTACTTTATTTTTGAGGTTTATGTTATGGGACAGTAGAAAATTGAAAAAAATCAGAAAACAGCCGTATACTTGCTGAATGCGCACAAAAACAGACACAAATAGAAAAACACATCCAAACAGTGAAATCATTGCAAAATCAAACACTGAAGTTACAGAAGTATATCTTATAAGATGTTAACTTTATTTGTGAGGTTTATGTTATGGGACAGTAGAAAATTGAAAAAAATCAGAAAACAGCCGTATACTTGCTGAATGCGCACAAAAACAGACACAAATAGAATAACACATCCAAACAGTGAAATCATTGCAAAATCAAACACTGAGGATAAATAACTATATCTTATAAGATGTTAACTTTATTTGTGAGGTTTATGTTATGGGACAATAGAAAATTGAAAAAAATCAGAAAACAGCCGTATACTTGCTGAATGTGCACAACAAAAGACACAAATAGAAAAACCCATCCAAACAGTGAAATCATTGCAAAATCAAACACTGAAGGCATATAACTATATCTTATAAGATTTTAACTTTATTTGTGAGGTTTATGTTATAGGACAATAGAAAATTGAAAAAAATCAGAAAACAGCCGTATACTTGCTGAATGTGCACAAAAACAGACACAAATAGAAAAACACATCCAAACAGTGAAATCATTGCAAAATCAAACACTGAAGACATATAACTATAACTTCTAAGATTTTAACTTTATTTGTGAGGTTTATGTTATGGGACAGCAGAAAAATGAAAAAAATCCGGAAACAGCCTTATCTCAGCTGAATGCGCACACAAACAGACACTTGTAGAAAAACACATCCCAACAGTGAAATCATTGCAAAATCAAACACTGAGGGTACAGAACTAAATCTTTTAAGATGTTAACTTCATTTGTGAGGTTTATGTTATGGGACAGTAGAAAATTTAAAAAAATCAGAAAACAGCCGTATACTTGCTGAATGTGCACAAAAACAGACACAAATAGAAAAACACATCCAAACAGTGAAATCATTGCAAAATCAAACACTGAAGGCATATAACTATATCTTATAAGATTTTAACTTTATTTGTGAGGTTTATGTTACGGGACAGTAGAAAATTGAAAAAAATCAGAAAACAGCCGTATACTTGCTGAATGCGCACAAAAACAGACACAAATAGAAAAACACATCCAAACAGTGAAATCATTGCAAAATCAAACACTGAGGTTACAGAAGTATATCTTATAAGATGTTTACTTTATTTGTGAGGTTTATGTTATGGGACAGTAGAAAATTGAAAAAAATCAGAAAACAGCCGTATACTTGCTGAATGCGCACAAAAACAGACACAAATAGAAAAACACATCCAAACAGTGAAATCATTGCAAAATCAAACACTGAGGATAAATAACTATATCTTATAAGATGTTAACTTTATTTGTGAGGTTTATGTTATGGGACAATAGAAAATTGAAAAAAATCAGAAAACAGCCGTATACTTGCTGAATGTGCACAACAAAAGACACAAATAGAAAAACACATCCAAACAGTGAAATCATTGCAAAATCAAACACTGAAGGCATATAACTATATCTTATAAGATTTTAACTTTATTTGTGAGGTTTATGTTATAGGACAATAGAAAATTGAAAAAAATCAGAAAACAGCCGTATACTTGCTGAATGTGCACAAAAACAGACACAAATAGAAAAACACATCCAAACAGTGAAATCATTGCAAAATCAAACACTGATGATAAATAACTATATCTTATAAGATTTTAACTTTATTTGTGAGGTTTATGTTATGGGACAGTAGAAAATTTAAAAAAATCAGAAAACAGCCGTATACTTGCTGAATGTGCACAAAAACAGACACAAATAGAAAAACACATCCAAACAGTGAAATCATTGCAAAATCAAACACTGAAGGCATATAACTATATCTTATAAGATTTTAACTTTATTTGTGAGGTTTATGTTATGGGACAGTAGAAAATTTAAAAAAATCAGAAAACAGCCGTATACTTGCTGAATGTGCCCAAAAACAGACACAAATAGAAAAACACATCCAAACAGTGAAATCATTGCAAAATCAAACACTGAGGTTACAGAAGTATATCTTATAAGATGTTAACTTTATTTGTGAGGTTTATGTTATGGGACAGTAGAAAATTGAAAAAAATCAGAAAACAGCCGTATACTTGCTGAATGTGCACAAAAACAGACACAAATAGAAAAACACATCCAAACAGTGAAATCATTGCAAAATCAAACACTGAGGTTACAGAAGTATATCTTATAAGATGTTTACTTAATTTGTGAGGTTTATGTTATGGGACAGTAGAAAATTGAAAAAAATCAGAAAACAGCCGTATACTTGCTGAATGTGCACAACAAAAGACACAAATAGAAAAAAACATCCAAACAGTGAAATCATTGCAAAATCAAACACTGACGGCATATAACTATATCTTATAAGATTTTAACTTTATTTGTGAGGTTTATGTTACGGGACAGTAGAAAATTGAAAAAAATCAGAAAACAGCCGTATACTTGCTGAATGTGCACAAAAACAGACACAAATAGAAAAACACATCCAAACAGTGAAATCATTGCAAAATCAAACACTGAAGGCATATAACTATATCTTATAAGATTTTAACTTTATTTGTGAGGTTTATGTTATGGAACAGTAGAAAATTGAAAAAAATCAGAAAACAGCCGTATACTTGCTGAATGTGCACAAACACAGACACACATAGAAAAACACATCCAAACAGTGAAATCATTGCAAAATCAAACACTGAGGTTACAGAAGTATATCTTATGAGATGTTAACTTTATTTGTGAGGTTTATGTTATGGAACAGTAGAAAATTGAAAAAAATCAGAAAACAGCCGTATACTTGCTGAATGTGCACAAAAACAGACACAAATAGAAAAACACATCCAAACAGTGAAATCATTGCAAAATCAAACACTGAAGGCATATAACTATATCTTATAAGATTTTAACTTTATTTGTGAGGTTTATGTTACGGGACAGTAGAAAATTGAAAAAAATCAGAAAACAGCCGTATACTTGCTGAATGCGCACAAAAACAGAGACAAATAGAAAAACACATCCAAACAGTGAAATCATTGCAAAATCAAACACTGAGGTTACAGAAGTATATCTTATAAGATGTTAACTTTATTTGTGAGGTTTATGTTATGGAACAGTAGAAAATTGAAAAAAATCAGAAAACAGCCGTATACTTGCTGAATGTGCACAAACACAGACACACATAGAAAAACACATCCAAACAGTGAAATCATTGCAAAATCAAACACTGAGGTTACAGAAGTATATCTTATAAGATGTTAACTTTATTTGTGAGGTTTATGTTATGGAACAGTAGAAAATTGAAAAAAATCAGAAAACAGCCGTATACTTGCTGAATGTGCACAAACACAGACACAAATAGAAAAACACATCCAAACAGTGAAATCATTGCAAAATCAAACACTGAGGGTACAGAAGTATATCTTATAAGATGTTTACTTTATTTTTGAGGTTTATGTTATGGGACAGTAGAAAATTGAAAAAAATCAGAAAACAGCCGTATACTTGCTGAATGCGCACAAAAACAGACACAAATAGAAAAACACATCCAAACAGTGAAATCATTGCAAAATCAAACACTGAAGTTACAGAAGTATATCTTATAAGATGTTAACTTTATTTGTGAGGTTTATGTTATGGGACAGTAGAAAATTGAAAAAAATCAGAAAACAGCCGTATACTTGCTGAATGCGCACAAAAACAGACACAAATAGAATAACACATCCAAACAGTGAAATCATTGCAAAATCAAACACTGAGGATAAATAACTATATCTTATAAGATGTTAACTTTATTTGTGAGGTTTATGTTATGGGACAATAGAAAATTGAAAAAAATCAGAAAACAGCCGTATACTTGCTGAATGTGCACAACAAAAGACACAAATAGAAAAACCCATCCAAACAGTGAAATCATTGCAAAATCAAACACTGAAGGCATATAACTATATCTTATAAGATTTTAACTTTATTTGTGAGGTTTATGTTATAGGACAATAGAAAATTGAAAAAAATCAGAAAACAGCCGTATACTTGCTGAATGTGCACAAAAACAGACACAAATAGAAAAACACATCCAAACAGTGAAATCATTGCAAAATCAAACACTGAAGACATATAACTATAACTTCTAAGATTTTAACTTTATTTGTGAGGTTTATGTTATGGGACAGCAGAAAAATGAAAAAAATCCGGAAACAGCCTTATCTCAGCTGAATGCGCACACAAACAGACACTTGTAGAAAAACACATCCCAACAGTGAAATCATTGCAAAATCAAACACTGAGGGTACAGAACTAAATCTTTTAAGATGTTAACTTCATTTGTGAGGTTTATGTTATGGGACAGTAGAAAATTTAAAAAAATCAGAAAACAGCCGTATACTTGCTGAATGTGCACAAAAACAGACACAAATAGAAAAACACATCCAAACAGTGAAATCATTGCAAAATCAAACACTGAAGGCATATAACTATATCTTATAAGATTTTAACTTTATTTGTGAGGTTTATGTTACGGGACAGTAGAAAATTGAAAAAAATCAGAAAACAGCCGTATACTTGCTGAATGCGCACAAAAACAGACACAAATAGAAAAACACATCCAAACAGTGAAATCATTGCAAAATCAAACACTGAGGTTACAGAAGTATATCTTATAAGATGTTTACTTTATTTGTGAGGTTTATGTTATGGGACAGTAGAAAATTGAAAAAAATCAGAAAACAGCCGTATACTTGCTGAATGCGCACAAAAACAGACACAAATAGAAAAACACATCCAAACAGTGAAATCATTGCAAAATCAAACACTGAGGATAAATAACTATATCTTATAAGATGTTAACTTTATTTGTGAGGTTTATGTTATGGGACAATAGAAAATTGAAAAAAATCAGAAAACAGCCGTATACTTGCTGAATGTGCACAACAAAAGACACAAATAGAAAAACACATCCAAACAGTGAAATCATTGCAAAATCAAACACTGAAGGCATATAACTATATCTTATAAGATTTTAACTTTATTTGTGAGGTTTATGTTATAGGACAATAGAAAATTGAAAAAAATCAGAAAACAGCCGTATACTTGCTGAATGTGCACAAAAACAGACACAAATAGAAAAACACATCCAAACAGTGAAATCATTGCAAAATCAAACACTGATGATAAATAACTATATCTTATAAGATTTTAACTTTATTTGTGAGGTTTATGTTATGGGACAGTAGAAAATTTAAAAAAATCAGAAAACAGCCGTATACTTGCTGAATGTGCACAAAAACAGACACAAATAGAAAAACACATCCAAACAGTGAAATCATTGCAAAATCAAACACTGAAGGCATATAACTATATCTTATAAGATTTTAACTTTATTTGTGAGGTTTATGTTATGGGACAGTAGAAAATTTAAAAAAATCAGAAAACAGCCGTATACTTGCTGAATGTGCCCAAAAACAGACACAAATAGAAAAACACATCCAAACAGTGAAATCATTGCAAAATCAAACACTGAGGTTACAGAAGTATATCTTATAAGATGTTAACTTTATTTGTGAGGTTTATGTTATGGGACAGTAGAAAATTGAAAAAAATCAGAAAACAGCCGTATACTTGCTGAATGTGCACAAAAACAGACACAAATAGAAAAACACATCCAAACAGTGAAATCATTGCAAAATCAAACACTGAGGTTACAGAAGTATATCTTATAAGATGTTTACTTAATTTGTGAGGTTTATGTTATGGGACAGTAGAAAATTGAAAAAAATCAGAAAACAGCCGTATACTTGCTGAATGTGCACAACAAAAGACACAAATAGAAAAAAACATCCAAACAGTGAAATCATTGCAAAATCAAACACTGACGGCATATAACTATATCTTATAAGATTTTAACTTTATTTGTGAGGTTTATGTTACGGGACAGTAGAAAATTGAAAAAAATCAGAAAACAGCCGTATACTTGCTGAATGTGCACAAAAACAGACACAAATAGAAAAACACATCCAAACAGTGAAATCATTGCAAAATCAAACACTGAAGGCATATAACTATATCTTATAAGATTTTAACTTTATTTGTGAGGTTTATGTTATGGAACAGTAGAAAATTGAAAAAAATCAGAAAACAGCCGTATACTTGCTGAATGTGCACAAAAACAGACACAAATAGAAAAACACATCCAAACAGTGAAATCATTGCAAAATCAAACACTGAAGGCATATAACTATATCTTATAAGATTTTAACTTTATTTGTGAGGTTTATGTTACGGGACAGTAGAAAATTGAAAAAAATCAGAAAACAGCCGTATACTTGCTGAATGCGCACAAAAACAGAGACAAATAGAAAAACACATCCAAACAGTGAAATCATTGCAAAATCAAACACTGAGGTTACAGAAGTATATCTTATAAGATGTTAACTTTATTTGTGAGGTTTATGTTATGGAACAGTAGAAAATTGAAAAAAATCAGAAAACAGCCGTATACTTGCTGAATGTGCACAAACACAGACACACATAGAAAAACACATCCAAACAGTGAAATCATTGCAAAATCAAACACTGAGGTTACAGAAGTATATCTTATAAGATGTTAACTTTATTTGTGAGGTTTATGTTATGGAACAGTAGAAAATTGAAAAAAATCAGAAAACAGCCGTATACTTGCTGAATGTGCACAAACACAGACACAAATAGAAAAACACATCCAAACAGTGAAATCATTGCAAAATCAAACACTGAGGGTACAGAAGTATATCTTATAAGATGTTTACTTTATTTTTGAGGTTTATGTTATGGGACAGTAGAAAATTGAAAAAAATCAGAAAACAGCCGTATACTTGCTGAATGCGCACAAAAACAGACACAAATAGAAAAACACATCCAAACAGTGAAATCATTGCAAAATCAAACACTGAAGTTACAGAAGTATATCTTATAAGATGTTAACTTTATTTGTGAGGTTTATGTTATGGGACAGTAGAAAATTGAAAAAAATCAGAAAACAGCCGTATACTTGCTGAATGCGCACAAAAACAGACACAAATAGAATAACACATCCAAACAGTGAAATCATTGCAAAATCAAACACTGAGGATAAATAACTATATCTTATAAGATGTTAACTTTATTTGTGAGGTTTATGTTATGGGACAATAGAAAATTGAAAAAAATCAGAAAACAGCCGTATACTTGCTGAATGTGCACAACAAAAGACACAAATAGAAAAACCCATCCAAACAGTGAAATCATTGCAAAATCAAACACTGAAGGCATATAACTATATCTTATAAGATTTTAACTTTATTTGTGAGGTTTATGTTATAGGACAATAGAAAATTGAAAAAAATCAGAAAACAGCCGTATACTTGCTGAATGTGCACAAAAACAGACACAAATAGAAAAACACATCCAAACAGTGAAATCATTGCAAAATCAAACACTGAAGACATATAACTATAACTTCTAAGATTTTAACTTTATTTGTGAGGTTTATGTTATGGGACAGCAGAAAAATGAAAAAAATCCGGAAACAGCCTTATCTCAGCTGAATGCGCACACAAACAGACACTTGTAGAAAAACACATCCCAACAGTGAAATCATTGCAAAATCAAACACTGAGGGTACAGAACTAAATCTTTTAAGATGTTAACTTCATTTGTGAGGTTTATGTTATGGGACAGTAGAAAATTTAAAAAAATCAGAAAACAGCCGTATACTTGCTGAATGTGCACAAAAACAGACACAAATAGAAAAACACATCCAAACAGTGAAATCATTGCAAAATCAAACACTGAAGGCATATAACTATATCTTATAAGATTTTAACTTTATTTGTGAGGTTTATGTTACGGGACAGTAGAAAATTGAAAAAAATCAGAAAACAGCCGTATACTTGCTGAATGCGCACAAAAACAGACACAAATAGAAAAACACATCCAAACAGTGAAATCATTGCAAAATCAAACACTGAGGTTACAGAAGTATATCTTATAAGATGTTTACTTTATTTGTGAGGTTTATGTTATGGGACAGTAGAAAATTGAAAAAAATCAGAAAACAGCCGTATACTTGCTGAATGCGCACAAAAACAGACACAAATAGAAAAACACATCCAAACAGTGAAATCATTGCAAAATCAAACACTGAGGATAAATAACTATATCTTATAAGATGTTAACTTTATTTGTGAGGTTTATGTTATGGGACAATAGAAAATTGAAAAAAATCAGAAAACAGCCGTATACTTGCTGAATGTGCACAACAAAAGACACAAATAGAAAAACACATCCAAACAGTGAAATCATTGCAAAATCAAACACTGAAGGCATATAACTATATCTTATAAGATTTTAACTTTATTTGTGAGGTTTATGTTATAGGACAATAGAAAATTGAAAAAAATCAGAAAACAGCCGTATACTTGCTGAATGTGCACAAAAACAGACACAAATAGAAAAACACATCCAAACAGTGAAATCATTGCAAAATCAAACACTGAAGACATATAACTATAACTTCTAAGATTTTAACTTTATTTGTGAGGTTTATGTTATGGGACAGCAGAAAAATGAAAAAAATCCGGAAACAGTCTTATCTCAGCTGAATGCGCACACAAACAGACACTTGTAGAAAAACACATCCCAACAGTGAAATCATTGCAAAATCAAACACTGAGGGTACAGAACTAAATCTTTTAAGATGTTAACTTCATTTGTGAGATTTATGTTATGGGACAGCAGAAAAATTAAAAAAATCCTTAAACAGCCTTATCTCAGCTGAATGACACACAAACAGATACTTGTAGAAAAACACATCCCAACAGTGAAATCATTGCAAAATTAAACACTGAGGGTAAAGAAGTATATCTTATAAGATGTTAAGTTCATTTGTTAGGTTTATATTATGGGAAAGTAGAAAAATGAAAAAAATCCGAAAACAGCCTTATCTCAGCTCAATGGGGCACAAACAGACACTTGTAGAAAAACACATCCAAACAGTGAAATCATTGCAAAATCAAAAAGTGAGGGTAAAGAAGTATATCTTATAAGATGTTAAGTTCATTTGTTAGGTTTATATTATGGGAAAGTAGAAAAATGAAAGAAATCCGAAAACAGCCTTATCTCAGCTCAATGGGGCACAAACAGACACTTGTAGAAAAACACATCCTAACAGTGAAATCATTGCAAAATCAAACACTGAAGGCATATAACTATATCTTATAAGATTTTAACTTTATTTGTGAGGTTTATGTTATAGGACAATAGAAAATTGAAAAAAATCAGAAAACAGCCGTATACTTGCTGAATGTGCACAAAAACAGACACAAATAGAAAAACACATCCAAACAGTGAAATCATTGCAAAATCAAACACTGAAGGCATATAACTATAACTTCTAAGATGTTAACTTTATTTGTGAGGTTTATGTTATGGGACAGCAGAAAAATGAAAAAAATCCGGAAACAGCCTTATCTCAGCTGAATGCGCACACAAACAGACACCAATAGAAAAACACATCCAAACAGTGAAATCATTGCAAAATCAAACACTGAGGTTACAGAAGTATATCTTATAAGATGTTTACTTTATTTGTGAGGTTTATGTTATGGGACAGTAGAAAATTGAAAAAAATCAGAAAACAGCCGTATACTTGCTGAATGTGCACAACAAAAGACACAAATAGAAAAACACATCCAAACAGTGAAATCATTGCAAAATCAAACACTGAAGGCATATAACTATATCTTATAAGATTTTAACTTTATTTGTGAGGTTATGTTATAGGACAATAGAAAATTGAAAAAAATCAGAAAACAGCCGTATACTTGCTGAATGTGCACAAAAACAGACACAAATAGAAAAACACATCCAAACAGTGAAATCATTGCAAAATCAAACACTGAAGGCATATAACTATAACTTCTAAGATTTTAACTTTATTTGTGAGGTTTATGTTATGGGACAGCAGAAAAATGAAAAAAATCCGGAAACAGCTGAATGCGCACACAAACAGACACCAATAGAAAAACACATCCAAACAGTGAAATCAAAGCAAAATCAAACACTGAGGGAACAGAACTAAATATTTTAAGATGTTAACTTCATTTGTGAGGTTTATGTTATGGGACAGCAGAAAAATTCAAAAAATCCTTAAAAAGCCTTATCTCAGCTGAATGACACACAAACAGATACTTGTAGAAAAACACATCCCAACAGTGAAATCATTGCAAAATTAAACACTGAGGGTAAAGAAGTATATCTTATAAGATGTTAACTTCATTTGTGATGTTTATGTTATGGGACAGCAGAAAAATTAAAAAAATCCTTAAACAGCCTTATCTCAGCTGAATGCGCAGACAAACAGATACTTGTAGAAAAACACATCCAAACAGTGAAATCATTGCAAAATCAAACACTGAAGGCATATAACTATATCTTATAAGATTTTAACTTTATTTGTGAGGTTATGTTATAGGACAATAGAAAATTGAAAAAAATCAGAAAACAGCCGTATACTTGCTGAATGTGCACAAAAACAGACACAAATAGAAAAACACATCCAAACAGTGAAATCATTGCAAAATCAAACACTGAAGGCATATAACTATAACTTCTAAGATTTTAACTTTATTTGTGAGGTTTATGTTATGGGACAGCAGAAAAATGAAAAAAATCCGGAAACAGCTGAATGCGCACACAAACAGACACCAATAGAAAAACACATCCAAACAGTGAAATCAAAGCAAAATCAAACACTGAGGGTACAGAACTAAATATTTTAAGATGTTAACTTCATTTGTGAGGTTTATGTTATGGGACAGCAGAAAAATTAAAAAAATCCTTAAAAAGCCTTATCTCAGCTGAATGACACACAAACAGATACTTGTAGAAAAACACATCCCAACAGTGAAATCATTGCAAAATTAAACACTGAGGGTAAAGAAGTATATCTTATAAGATGTTAACTTCATTTGTGAGGTTTATGTTATGGGACAGCAGAAAAATTAAAAAAATCCGGAAACAGCCTTATCTCAGCTGAATGCGAACACAAACAGACACTTCTAGAAAAACACATCCCAACAGTGAAATCATTGCAAAATCAAACACTGAGGGTACAGAACTAAATCTTTTAAGATGTTAACTTCATTTGTGATGTTTATGTTATGGGACAGCAGAAAAATTAAAAAAAATCCTTAAACAGCCTTATCTCAGCTGAATGCGCAGACAAACAGATACTTGTAGAAAAACACATCCCAACAGTGAAATCATTGCAAAATTAAACACTGAGGGTAAAGAAGTATATCTTATAAGATGTTAACTTCATTTGTGAGGTTTATGTTATGGGACAGCAGAAAAATTAAAAAAATCCGGAAACAGCCTTATCTCAGCTGAATGCGAACACAAACAGACACCAATAGAAAAACACATCTAAACAGTGAAATCATTGCAAAATCAAACAGTGAGTGTACAGAACTAAATCTTTTAAGATGTTAACTTCATTTGTGAGGTTTATGTTATGGAACAGCAGAAAAATTAAAAAAATCCTTAAACAGCCTTATCTCAGCTGAATGCGCAGACAAACAGACACTTGTAGAAAAACACATCCCAACAGTGAAATCATTGCAAAATCAAACACTGAGGGTACAGAACTAAATCTTTTAAGATGTTAACTTCATTTGTGATGTTTATGTTATGGGACAGCAGAAAAATTAAAAAAATCCTTAAACAGCCTTATCTCAGCTGAATGCGCAGACAAACAGATACTTGTAGAAAAACACATCCAAACAGTGAAATCATTGCAAAATCAAACACTGAAGGCATATAACTATATCTTATAAGATTTTAACTTTATTTGTGAGGTTATGTTATAGGACAATAGAAAATTGAAAAAAATCAGAAAACAGCCTTATCTCAGCTGAATGCGAACACAAACAGACACCAATAGAAAAACACATCTAAACAGTGAAATCATTGCAAAATCAAACAGTGAGTGTACAGAACTAAATCTTTTAAGATGTTAACTTCATTTGTGAGGTTTATGTTATGGAACAGCAGAAAAATTAAAAAAATCCTTAAACAGCCTTATCTCAGCTGAATGCGCAGACAAACAGACACTTGTAGAAAAACACATCCCAACAGTGAAATCATTGCAAAATCAAACACTGAGGGTACAGAACTAAATCTTTTAAGATGTTAACTTCATTTGTGATGTTTATGTTATGGGACAGCAGAAAAATTAAAAAAATCCTTAAACAGCCTTATCTCAGCTGAATGCGCAGACAAACAGATACTTGTAGAAAAACACATCCAAACAGTGAAATCATTGCAAAATCAAACACTGAAGGCATATAATTATATCTTATAAGATTTTAACTTTATTTGTGAGGTTATGTTATAGGACAATAGAAAATTGAAAAAAATCAGAAAACAGCCGTATACTTGCTGAATGTGCACAAAAACAGACACAAATAGAAAAACACATCCAAACAGTGAAATCATTGCAAAATCAAACACTGAAGGCATATAACTATAACTTCTAAGATTTTAACTTTATTTGCGAGGTTTATGTTATGGGACAGCAGAAAAATGAAAAAAATCCGGAAACAGCTGAATGCGCACACAAACAGACACCAATAGAAAAACACATCCAAACAGTGAAATCAAAGCAAAATCAAACACTGAGGGTACAGAACTAAATATTTTAAGATGTTAACTTCATTTGTGAGGTTTATGTTATGGGACAGCAGAAAAATTAAAAAAATCCTTAAAAAGCCTTATCTCAGCTGAATGACACACAAACAGATACTTGTAGAAAAACACATCCCAACAGTGAAATCATTGCAAAATTAAACACTGAGGGTAAAGAAGTATACCTTATAAGATGTTAACTTCATTTGTGAGGTTTATGTTATGGGACAGCAGAAAAATTTAAAAAATCCGGAAACAGCCTTATCTCAGCTGAATGCGAACACAGACACTTGTAGAAAAACACATCTAAACAGTGAAATCATTGCAAAATCAAACAGTGAGTGTACAGAACTAAATCTTTTAAGATGTTAACTTCATTTGTGAGGTTTATGTTATGGAACAGCAGAAAAATTAAAAAAATCCGTAAACAGCCTTATCTCAGCTGAATGCGCACACAAACAGACACTTGTAGAAAAACACATCCCAACAGTGAAATCATTGCAAAATCAAACACTGAGGGTACAGAACTAAATCTTTTAAGATGTTAACTTCATTTGTGATGTTTATGTTATGGGACAGCAGAAAAATTAAAAAAATCCTTAAACAGCCTTATCTCAGCTGAATGCGCAGACAAACAGATACTTGTAGAAAAACACATCCAAACAGTGAAATCATTGCAAAATCAAACACTGAAGGCATATAACTATATCTTATAAGATTTTAACTTTATTTGTGAGGTTATGTTATAGGACAATAGAAAATTGAAAAAAATCAGAAAACAGCCGTATACTTGCTGAATGTGCACAAAAACAGACACAAATAGAAAAACACATCCAAACAGTGAAATCATTGCAAAATCAAACACTGAAGGCATATAACTATAACTTCTAAGATTTTAACTTTATTTGTGAGGTTTATGTTATGGGACAGCAGAAAAATGAAAAAAATCCGGAAACAGCTGAATGCGCACACAAACAGAAACCAATAGAAAAACACATCCAAACAGTGAAATCAAAGCAAAATCAAACACTGAGGGTACAGAACTAAATATTTTAAGATGTTAACTTCATTTGTGAGGTTTATGTTATGGGACAGCAGAAAAATTAAAAAAATCCTTAAAAAGCCTTATCTCAGCTGAATGACACACAAACAGATACTTGTAGAAAAACACATCCCAACAGTGAAATCATTGCAAAATTAAACACTGAGGGTAAAGAAGTATATCTTATAAGATGTTAACTTCATTTGTGAGGTTTATGTTATGGGACAGCAGAAAAATTAAAAAAATCCGGAAACAGCCTTATCTCAGCTGAATGCGAACACAAACAGACACCAATAGAAAAACACATCCAAACAGTGAAATCATTGCAAAATCAAACAGTGAGTGTACAGAACTAAATCTTTTAAGATGTTAACTTCATTTGTGAGGTTTATGTTATGGAACAGCAGAAAAATTAAAAAAATCCGTAAACAGCCTTATCTCAGCTGAATGCGCACACAAACAGACACTTGTAGAAAAACACATCCCAACAGTGAAATCATTGCAAAATCAAACACTGAGGGTACAGAACTAAATCTTTTAAGATGTTAACTTCATTTGTGATGTTTATGTTATGGGACAGCAGAAAAATTAAAAAAATCCTTAAACAGCCTTATCTCAGCTGAATGCGCAGACAAACAGATACTTGTAGAAAAACACATCCCAACAGTGAAATCATTGCAAAATTAAACACTGAGGGTAAAGAAGTATATCTTATAAGATGTTAAGTTTATTTGTTAGGTTTATATTATGGGAAAGTAGAAAAATGAAAAAAATCCGAAAACAGCCTTATCTCAGCTCAATGGGGCACAAACAGACACTTGTAGAAAAACACATCCAAACAGTGAAATCATTGCAAAATCAAACAGTGAGGGTACAGAACTAAATCTTTTAAGATGTTAACTTCATTTGTGAGGTTTATGTTATGGGACAGTAGAAAATTGAAAAAAATCAGAAAACAGCCATATACTTGCTGAATGTGCACAAAAACAGACACAAATAGAAGAACACATCCAAACAGTGAAATCATTGCAAAATCAAACACTGAGGTTACAGAAGTATATCTTATAAGATGTTAACTTTATTTGTGAGGTTTATATTATGGGACAGTAGAAAATTGAAAAAAATCAGAAAACAGCTGTATACTTGCTGAACGTGCACAAAGACAGACACAAATAGAAAAACACATCCAAACAGTGAAATCATTGCAAAATCAAACACTGAAGGCATATAACTATATCTTATAAGATGTTAACTTTATTTATGAGGTTAATGTTACGGGACAATAGAAAATTGAAAAAAATCAGAAAACAGCCGTATACTTGCTGAATGTGCACAACAAAAGACACAAATAGAAAAACACATCCAAACAGTGAAATCATTGCAAAATCAAACACTGAGGTTACAGAAGTATATCTTATAAGATGTTAACTTTATTTGTGAGGTTTATATTATGGAACAGTAGAAAATTGAAAAAAATCAGAAAACAGCCGTATACTTGCTGAATGTGCACAAACACAGACACACATAGAAAAACACATCCAAACAGTGAAATCATTGCAAAATCAAACACTGAGGTTACAGAAGTATATCTTATGAGATGTTAACTTTATTTGTGAGGTTTATGTTATGGAACAGTAGAAAATTGAAAAAAATCAGAAAACAGCCGTATACTTGCTGAATGTGCACAAAAACAGACACTTGTAGAAAAACACATCCAAACTGTGAAATCATTGCAAAATCAAACAGTGAGGGTAAAGAAGTATATCTTATAAGATGTTAAGTTCATTTGTTAGGTTTATATTATGGGAAAGTAGAAAAATGAAAGAAATCCGAAAACAGCCTTATCTCAGCTCAATGGGGCACAAACAGACACTTGTAGAAAAACACATCCAAACAGTGAAATCATTGCAAAATCAAACACTGAAGGCATATAACTATATCTTATAAGATTTTAACTTTATTTGTGAGGTTTATGTTATAGGACAATAGAAAATTGAAAAAAATCAGAAAACAGCCGTATACTTGCTGAATGTGCACAAAAACAGACACAAATAGAAAAACACATCCAAACAGTGAAATCATTGCAAAATCAAACACTGAAGGCATATAACTATAACTTCTAAGATTTTAACTTTATTTGTGAGGTTTATGTTATGGGACAGCAGAAAAATGAAAAAAATCCGGAAACAGCCTTATCTCAGCTGAATGCGCACACAAACAGACACAAATAGAAAAACACATCCAAACAGTGAAATCATTGCAAAATCAAACACTGAGGGTACAGAACTAAATCTTTTAAGATGTTAACTTCATTTGTGAGGTTTATGTTATGGGACAGTAGAAAATTGAAAAAAATCAGAAAACAGCCGTATACTTGCTGAATGTGCACAAAAACAGACACAAATAGAAAAACACATCCAAGCAGTGAAATCATTGCAAAATCAAACACTGAGGTTACAGAAGTATATCTTATAAGATGTTTACTTTATTTGTGAGGTTTATGTTATGGGACAGTAGAAAATTGAAAAGAATCAGAAAACAGCCGTATACTTGCTGAATGTGCACAACAAAAGACACAAATAGAAAAACACATCCAAACAGTGAAATCATTGCAAAATCAAACACTGAAGGCATATAACTATATCTTATAAGATTTTAACTTTATTTGTGAGGTTATGTTATGGGACAGCAGAAAAATTAAAAAAAAATCCGGAAACAGCTGAATGCGCACACAAACAGACACCAATAGAAAAACACATCCAAACAGTGAAATCGAAGCAAAATCAAACACTGAGGGTACAGAACTAAATATTTTAAGATGTTAACTTCATTTGTGAGGTTTATGTTATGGGACAGCAGAAAAATTAAAAAAATCCTTAAAAAGCCTTATCTCAGCTGAATGACACACAAACAGATACTTGTAGAAAAACACATCCCAACAGTGAAATCATTGCAAAATTAAACACTGAGGGTAAAGAAGTATATCTTATAAGATGTTAACTTCATTTGTGAGGTTTATGTTATGGGACAGCAGAAAAATTAAAAAAATCCGGAAACAGCCTTATCTCAGCTGAATGCGAACACAGACAGACACCAATAGAAAAACACATCCAAACAGTGAAATCATTGCAAAATCAAACAGTGAGTGTACAGAACTAAATCTTTTAAGATGTTAAATTCATTTGTGAGGTTTATGTTATGGAACAGCAGAAAAATTAAAAAAATCCGTAAACAGCCTTATCTCAGCTGAATGCGCACACAAACAGACACTTGTAGAAAAACACATCCCAACAGTGAAATCATTGCAAAATCAAACACTGAGGGTACAGAACTAAATCTTTTAAGATGTTAACTTCATTTGTGATGTTTATGTTATGGGACAGCAGAAAAATTAAAAAAATCCTTAAACAGCCTTATCTCAGCTGAATGCGCAGACAAACAGATACTTGTAGAAAAACACATCCCAACAGTGAAATCATTGCAAAATTAAACACTGAGGGTAAAGAAGTATATCTTATAAGATGTTAAGTTCATTTGTTAGGTTTATATTATGGGAAAGTAGAAAAATGAAAAAAATCCGAAAACAGCCTTATCTCAGCTCAATGGGGCACAAACAGACACTTGTAGAAAAACACATCCAAACAGTGAAATCATTGCAAAATCAAACAGTGAGGGTACAGAACTAAATCTTTTAAGATGTTAACTTCATTTGTGAGGTTTATGTTATGGGACAGTAGAAAATTGAAAAAAATCAGAAAACAGCCATATACTTGCTGAATGTGCACAAAAACAGACACAAATAGAAGAACACATCCAAACAGTGAAATCATTGCAAAATCAAACACTGAGGTTACAGAAGTATATCTTATAAGATGTTAACTTTATTTGTGAGGTTTATATTATGGGACAGTAGAAAATTGAAAAAAATCAGAAAACAGCTGTATACTTGCTGAACGTGCACAAAGACAGACACAAATAGAAAAACACATCCAAACAGTGAAATCATTGCAAAATCAAACACTGAAGGCATATAACTATATCTTATAAGATGTTAACTTTATTTATGAGGTTAATGTTACGGGACAATAGAAAATTGAAAAAAATCAGAAAACAGCCGTATACTTGCTGAATGTGCACAACAAAAGACACAAATAGAAAAACACATCCAAACAGTGAAATCATTGCAAAATCAAACACTGAGGTTACAGAAGTATATCTTATAAGATGTTAACTTTATTTGTGAGGTTTATATTATGGAACAGTAGAAAATTGAAAAAAATCAGAAAACAGCCGTATACTTGCTGAATGTGCACAAACACAGACACACATAGAAAAACACATCCAAACAGTGAAATCATTGCAAAATCAAACAGTGAGGGTAAAGAAGTATATCTTATAAGATGTTAAGTTCATTTGTTAGGTTTATATTATGGGAAAGTAGAAAAATGAAAGAAATCCGAAAACAGCCTTATCTCAGCTCAATGGGGCACAAACAGACACTTGTAGAAAAACACATCCAAACAGTGAAATCATTGCAAAATCAAACACTGAAGGCATATAACTATATCTTATAAGATTTTAACTTTATTTGTGAGGTTTATGTTATAGGACAATAGAAAATTGAAAAAAATCAGAAAACAGCCGTATACTTGCTGAATGTGCACAAAAACAGACACAAATAGAAAAACACATCCAAACAGTGAAATCATTGCAAAATCAAACACTGAAGGCATATAACTATAACTTCTAAGATTTTAACTTTATTTGTGAGGTTTATGTTATGGGACAGCAGAAAAATGAAAAAAATCCGGAAACAGCCTTATCTCAGCTGAATGCGCACACAAACAGACACAAATAGAAAAACACATCCAAACAGTGAAATCATTGCAAAATCAAACACTGAGGGTACAGAACTAAATCTTTTAAGATGTTAACTTCATTTGTGAGGTTTATGTTATGGGACAGTAGAAAATTGAAAAAAATCAGAAAACAGCCGTATACTTGCTGAATGTGCACAAAAACAGACACAAATAGAAAAACACATCCAAGCAGTGAAATCATTGCAAAATCAAACACTGAGGTTACAGAAGTATATCTTATAAGATGTTTACTTTATTTGTGAGGTTTATGTTATGGGACAGTAGAAAATTGAAAAAAATCAGAAAACAGCCGTATACTTGCTGAATGTGCACAACAAAAGACACAAATAGAAAAACACATCCAAACAGTGAAATCATTGCAAAATCAAACACTGAAGGCATATAACTATATCTTATAAGATTTTAACTTTATTTGTGAGGTTATGTTATGGGACAGCAGAAAAATTAAAAAAAAATCCGGAAACAGCTGAATGCGCACACAAACAGACACCAATAGAAAAACACATCCAAACAGTGAAATCGAAGCAAAATCAAACACTGAGGGTACAGAACTAAATATTTTAAGATGTTAACTTCATTTGTGAGGTTTATGTTATGGGACAGCAGAAAAATTAAAAAAATCCTTAAAAAGCCTTATCTCAGCTGAATGACACACAAACAGATACTTGTAGAAAAACACATCCCAACAGTGAAATCATTGCAAAATTAAACACTGAGGGTAAAGAAGTATATCTTATAAGATGTTAACTTCATTTGTGAGGTTTATGTTATGGGACAGCAGAAAAATTAAAAAAATCCGGAAACAGCCTTATCTCAGCTGAATGCGAACACAGACAGACACCAATAGAAAAACACATCCAAACAGTGAAATCATTGCAAAATCAAACAGTGAGTGTACAGAACTAAATCTTTTAAGATGTTAAATTCATTTGTGAGGTTTATGTTATGGAACAGCAGAAAAATTTAAAAAATCCGTAAACAGCCTTATCTCAGCTGAATGCGCACACAAACAGACACTTGTAGAAAAACACATCCCAACAGTGAAATCATTGCAAAATCAAACACTGAGGGTACAGAACTAAATCTTTTAAGATGTTAACTTCATTTGTGATGTTTATGTTATGGGACAGCAGAAAAATTAAAAAAATCCTTAAACAGCCTTATCTCAGCTGAATGCGCAGACAAACAGATACTTGTAGAAAAACACATCCAAACAGTGAAATCATTGCAAAATCAAACAGTGAGGGTACAGAACTAAATCTTTTAAGATGTTAACTTCATTTGTGAGGTTTATGTTATGGGACAGTAGAAAATTGAAAAAAATCAGAAAACAGCCGTATACTTGCTGAATGCGCACAAAAACAGACACAAATAGAAAAACACATCCAAACAGTGAAATCATTGCAAAATCAAACACTGAGGATAAATAACTATATCTTATAAGATTTAAACTTTATTTGTGAGGTTTATGTTATGGGACAGTAGAAAATTGAAAAAAATCAGAAAACAGCCGTATACTTGCTGAATGTGCACAAAAACAGACACAAATAGAAAAACACATCCAAACAGTGAAATCATTGCAAAATCAAACACTGAGGTTACAGAAGTATATCTTATAAGATGTTAACTTTATTTGTGAGGTTTATGTTATGGGACAGTAGAAAATTGAAAAAACCAGAAAACAGCCGTATACTTGCTGAATGCGCACAAAAACAGACACAAATAGAAAAACACATCCAAACAGTGAAATCATTGCAAAATCAAACACTGAGGTTACAGAAGTATATCTTATAAGATGTTAACTTTATTTGTGAGGTTTATGTTATGGGACAGTAGAAAATTTAAAAAAATCAGAAAACAGCCGTATACTTGCTGAATGTGCACAAAAACAGACACAAATAGAAAAACACATCCAAACAGTGAAATCATTGCAAAATCAAACACTGAAGGCATATAACTATATCTTATAAGATTTTAACTTTATTTGTGAGGTTTATGTTACGGGACAGTAGAAAATTGAAAAAAATCAGAAAACAGCCGTATACTTGCTGAATGCGCACAAAAACAGACACAAATAGAAAAACACATCCAAACAGTGAAATCATTGCAAAATCAAACACTGAGGTTACAGAAGTATATCTTATAAGATGTTTACCTTTTTTGTGAGGTTAATGTTATGGGACAGTAGAAAATTGAAAAAAATCAGAAAACAGCCGTATACTTGCTGAATGCGCACAAAAACAGACACAAATAGAAAAACACATCCAAACAGTGAAATCATTGCAAAATCAAACACTGAGGATAAATAACTATATCTTATAAGATGTTAACTTTATTTGTGAGGTTTATGTTATGGGACAATAGAAAATTGAAAAAAATCAGAAAACAGCCGTATACTTGCTGAATGTGCACAACAAAAGACACAAATAGAAAAACACATCCAAACAGTGAAATCATTGCAAAATCAAACACTGAAGGCATATAACTATATCTTATAAGATTTTAACTTTATTTGTGAGGTTTATGTTATAGGACAATAGAAAATTGAAAAAAATCAGAAAACAGCCGTATACTTGCTGAATGTGCACAAAAACAGACACAAATAGAAAAACACATCCAAACAGTGAAATCATTGCAAAATCAAACACTGAAGACATATAACTATAACTTCTAAGATTTTAACTTTATTTGTGAGGTTTATGTTATGGGACAGCAGAAAAATGAAAAAAATCCGGAAACAGCCTTATCTCAGCTGAATGCGCACACAAACAGATACTTGTAGAAAAACACATCCCAACAGTGAAATCATTGCAAAATTAAACACTGAGGGTAAAGAAGTATATCTTATAAGATGTTAACTTCATTTGTGAGGTTTATGTTATGGGACAGCAGAAAAATTTAAAAAATCCGTAAACAGCCTTATCTCAGCTGAATGCGCACACAAACAGACACTTGTAGAAAAACACATCCCAACAGTGAAATCATTGCAAAATCAAACACTGAGGGTACAGAACTAAATCTTTTAAGATGTTAACTTCATTTGTGAGATTTATGTTATGGGACAGCAGAAAAATTAAAAAAATCCTTAAACAGCCTTATCTCAGCTGAATGCGCACACAAACAGATACTTGTAGAAAAACACATCCCAACAGTGAAATCATTGCAAAATTAAACACTGAGGGTAAAGAAGTATATCTTATAAGATGTTAAGTTCATTTGTTAGGTTTATATTATGGGAAAGTAGAAAAATGAAAGAAATCCGAAAACAGCCTTATCTCAGCTCAATGGGGCACAAACAGACACTTGTAGAAAAACACATCCAAACAGTGAAATCATTGCAAAATCAAACAGTGAAGGCATATAACTATATCTTATAAGATTTTAACTTTATTTGTGAGGTTTATGTTATAGGACAATAGAAAATTGAAAAAAATCAGAAAACAGCCGTATACTTGCTGAATGTGCACAAAAACAGACACAAATAGAAAAACACATCCAAACAGTGAAATCATTGCAAAATCAAACACTGAAGGCATATAACTATAACTTCTAAGATTTTAACTTTATTTGTGAGGTTTATGTTATGGGACAGCAGAAAAATGAAAAAAATCCGGAAACAGCCTTATCTCAGCTGAATGCGCACACAAACAGACACCAATAGAAAAACACATCCAAACAGTGAAATCATTGC
The DNA here is from genome assembly GCF_958295425.1 of Solea solea. Lineage (NCBI taxonomy): Eukaryota > Metazoa > Chordata > Actinopteri > Pleuronectiformes > Soleidae > Solea > Solea solea. Next base: position 285,588 of record NC_081146.1, read on the forward strand.
AAAATCAAACACTGAGGGTACAGAACTAAATCTTTTAAGATGTTAACTTCATTTGTGAGGTTTATGTTATGGGACAGTAGAAAATTGAAAAAAATCAGAAAACAGCCGTATACTTGCTGAATGTGCACAAAAACAGACACAAATAGAAAAACACATCCAAACAGTGAAATCATTGCAAAATCAAACACTGAGGTTACAGAAGTATATCTTATAAGATGTTTACTTTATTTGTGAGGTTTATGTTATGGGACAGTAGAAAATTGAAAAAAATCAGAAAACAGCCGTATACTTGCTGAATGTGCACAACAAAAGACACAAATAGAAAAACACATCCAAACAGTGAAATCATTGCAAAATCAAACACTGAAGGCATATAACTATAACTTCTAAGATTTTAACTTCATTTGTGAGGTTTATGTTATGGGACCGCAGAAAAATTAAAAAAATCCTTAAAAAGCCTTATCTCAGCTGAATGACACACTAACAGATACTTGTAGAAAAACACATCCCAACAGTGAAATCATTGCAAAATTAAACACTGAGGGTAAAGAAGTATATCTTATAAGATGTTAACTTCATTTGTGAGGTTTATGTTAAAGGACAGCAGAAAAATTAAAAAAATCCGGAAACAGCCTTATCTCAGCTGAATGCGAACACAAACAGACACCAATAGAAAAACACATCCAAACAGTGAAATCATTGCCAAATCAAACAGTGAGTGTACAGAACTAAATCTTTTAAGATGTTAACTTAATTTGTGAGGTTTATGTTATGGAACAGCAGAAAAATTTAAAAAATCCGTAAACAGCCTTATCTCAGCTGAATGCGCACACAAACAGACACTTGTAGAAAAACACATCCCAACAGTGAAATCATTGCAAAATTAAACACTGAGGGTAAAGAAGTATATCTTATAAGATGTTAAGTTCATTTGTTAGGTTTATATTATGGGAAAGTAGAAAAATGAAAAAAATCCGAAAACAGCCTTATCTCAGCTCAATGGGGCACAAACAGACACTTGTAGAAAAACACATCCAAACAGTGAAATCATTGCAAAATCAAACAGTGAGGGTACAGAACTAAATCTTTTAAGATGTTAACTTCATTTGTGAGGTTTATGTTATGGGACAGTAGAAAATTGAAAAAAATCAGAAAACAGCCGTATACTTGCTGAATGTGCACAAAAACAGACACAAATAGAAGAACACATCCAAACAGTGAAATCATTGCAAAATCAAACACTGAGGTTACAGAAGTATATCTTATAAGATGTTTACTTTATTTGTGAGGTTTATGTTATGGGACAGTAGAAAATTGAAAAAAATCAGAAAACAGCTGTATACTTGCTGAACGTGCACAAAGACAGACACAAATAGAAAAACACATCCAAACAGTGAAATCATTGCAAAATCAAACACTGAAGGCATATAACTATATCTTATAAGATGTTAACTTTATTTATGAGGTTAATGTTACGGGACAATAGAAAATTGAAAAAAATCAGAAAACAGCCGTATACTTGCTGAATGTGCACAACAAAAGACACAAATAGAAAAACACATCCAAACAGTGAAATCATTGCAAAATCAAACACTGAGGTTACAGAAGTATATCTTATAAGATGTTAACTTTATTTGTGAGGTTTATATTATGGAACAGTAGAAAATTGAAAAAAATCAGAAAACAGCCGTATACTTGCTGAATGTGCACAAACACAGACACAAATAGAAAAACACATCCAAACAGTGAAATCATTGCAAAATCAAACACTGAAGGCATATAACTATATCTTATAAGATTTTAACTTTATTTGTGAGGTTTATGTTACGGGACAGTAGAAAATTGAAAAAAATCAGAAAACAGCAGTATACTTGCTGAATGCGCACAAAAACAGACACAAATAGAAAAACACATCCAAACAGTGAAATCATTGCAAAATCAAACACTGAAGGCATATAACTATATCTTATAAGATGTTAACTTTATTTATGAGGTTAATGTTACGGGACAATAGAAAATAGAAAAAAATCAGAAAACAGCCGTATACTTGCTGAATGTGCACAACAAAAGACACAAATAGAAAAACACATCCAAACAGTGAAATCATTGCAAAATCAAACTCTGACGTTACAGAAGTATATCTTATAAGATGTTAACTTTATTTGTGAGGTTTATGTTATGGAACAGTAGAAAATTGAAAAAAATCAGAAAACAGCCGTATACTTGCTGAATTTGCACAAACACAGACACACATAGAAAAACACATCCAAACAGTGAAATCATTGCAAAATCAAACACTGAAGTTACAGAAGTATATCTTATAAGATGTTAACTTTATTTGTGAGGTTTATGTTATGGGACAGTAGAAAATTGAAAAAAATCAGAAAACAGCCGTATACTTGCTGAATGCGCACAAAAACAGACACAAATAGAAAAACACATCCAAACAGTGAAATCATTGCAAAATCAAACACTGAAGTTACAGAAGTATATCTTATAAGATGTTAACTTTATTTATGAGGTTTATGTTATGGGACAGTAGAAAATTGAAAAAACCAGAAAACAGCCGTATACTTGCTGAATGCGCACAAAAACAGACACAAATAGAAAAACACATCCAAACAGTGAAATCATTGCAAAATCAAACACTGAGGTTACAGAAGTATATCTTATAAGATGTTAACTTTATTTGTGAGGTTTATGTTATGGGACAGTAGAAAATTGAAAAAAAATCAGAAAACAGCCGTATACTTGCTGAATGTGCACAAAAACAGACACAAATAGAAAAACACATCCAAACAGTGAAATCATTGCAAAATCAAACACTGAAGGCATATAACTATATCTTATAAGATTTTAACTTTATTTGTGAGGTTTATGTTATGGGACAGTAGAAAATTTAAAAAAATCAGAAAACAGCCATATACTTGCTGAATGTGCACAAAAACAGACACAAATAGAAAAACACATCCAAACAGTGAAATCATTGCAAAATCAAACACTGAAGGCATATAACTATATCTTATAAGATTTTAACTTTATTTGTGAGGTTTATGTTACGGGACAGTAGAAAATTGAAAAAAATCAGAAAACAGCCGTATACTTGCTGAATGCGCACAAAAACAGACACAAATAGAAAAACACATCCAAACAGTGAAATCATTGCAAAATCAAACACTGAGGTTACAGAAGTATATCTTATAAGATGTTTACTTTATTTGTGAGGTTTATGTTATGGGACAGTAGAAAATTGAAAAAAATCAGAAAACAGCCGTATACTTGCTGAATGCGCACAAAAACAGACACAAATAGAAAAACACATCCAAACAGTGAAATCATTGCAAAATCAAACAATGAGGATAAATAACTATATCTTATGAGATGTTAACTTTATTTGTGAGGTTTATGTTATGGGACAATAGAAAATTGAAAAAAATCAGAAAACAGCCGTATACTTGCTGAATGTGCACAACAAAAGACACAAATAGAAAAACACATCCAAACAGTGAAATCATTGCAAAATCAAACACTGAAGACATATAACTATAACTTCTAAGATTTTAACTTTATTTGTGAGGTTTATGTTATGGGACAGCAGAAAAATGAAAAAAATCCGGAAACAGCCTTATCTCAGCTGAATGCGCACACAAACAGATACTTGTAGAAAAACACATCCCAACAGTGAAATCATTGCAAAATTAAACACTGAGGGTAAAGAAGTATATCTTATAAGATGTTAACTTCATTTGTGAGGTTTATGTTATGGGACAGCAGAAAAATTAAAAAAATCCGTAAACAGCCTTATCTCAGCTGAATGCGCACACAAACAGACACTTGTAGAAAAACACATCCCAACAGTGAAATCATTGCAAAATCAAACACTGAGGGTACAGAACTAAATCTTTTAAGATGTTAACTTCATTTGTGAGATTTATGTTATGGGACAGCAGAAAAATTAAAAAAATCCTTAAACAGCCTTATCTCAGCTGAATGCGCACACAAACAGACACTTGTAGCAAAACACATCCAAACAGTGAAATCATTGCAAAATCAAAAAGTGAGGGTAAAGAAGTATATCTTATAAGATGTTAGGTTCATTTGTTAGGTTTATATTATGGGAAAGTAGAAAAATGAAAGAAATCCGAAAACAGCCTTATCTCAGCTGAATGGGGCACAAACAGACACTTGTAGAAAAACACATCCAAACAGTGAAATCATTGCAAAATCAAACACTGAAGGCATATAACTATATCTTATAAGATTTTAACTTTATTTGTGAGGTTTATGTTACGGGACAGTAGAAAATTGAAAAAAATCAGAAAACAGCAGTATACTTGCTGAATGCGCACAAAAACAGACACAAATAGAAAAACACATCCAAACAGTGAAATCATTGCAAAATCAAACACTGAAGGCATATAACTATATCTTATAAGATGTTAACTTTATTTATGAGGTTAATGTTACCGGGACAATAGAAAATTGAAAAAAATCAGAAAACAGCCGTATACTTGCTGAATGTGCACAACAAAAGACACAAATAGAAAAACACATCCAAACAGTGAAATCATTGCAAAATCAAACTCTGACGTTACAGAAGTATATCTTATAAGATGTTAACTTTATTTGTGAGGTTTATGTTATGGAACAGTAGAAAATTGAAAAAAATCAGAAAACAGCCGTATACTTGCTGAATGTGCACAAACACAGACACACATAGAAAAACACATCCAAACAGTGAAATCATTGCAAAATCAAACACTGAAGTTACAGAAGTATATCTTATAAGATGTTAACTTTATTTGTGAGGTTTATGTTATGGGACAGTAGAAAATTGAAAAAAATCAGAAAACAGCAGTATACTTGCTGAATGCGCACAAAATCAGACACAAATAGAAAAACACATCCAAACAGTGAAATCATTGCAAAATCAAACACTGAAGTTACAGAAGTATATCTTATAAGATGTTAACTTTATTTATGAGGTTTATGTTATGGGACAGTAGAAAATTGAAAAAACCAGAAAACAGCCGTATACTTGCTGAATGCGCACAAAAACAGACACAAATAGAAAAACACATCCAAACAGTGAAATCATTGCAAAATCAAACACTGAGGTTACAGAAGTATATCTTATAAGATGTTAACTTTATTTGTGAGGTTTATGTTATGGGACAGTAGAAAATTGAAAAAAAATCAGAAAACAGCCGTATACTTGCTGAATGTGCACAAAAACAGACACAAATAGAAAAACACATCCAAACAGTGAAATCATTGCAAAATCAAACACTGAAGGCATATAACTATATCTTATAAGATTTTAACTTTATTTGTGAGGTTTATGTTATGGGACAGTAGAAAATTTAAAAAAATCAGAAAACAGCCATATACTTGCTGAATGTGCACAAAAACAGACACAAATAGAAAAACACATCCAAACAGTGAAATCATTGCAAAATCAAACACTGAAGGCATATAACTATATCTTATAAGATTTTAACTTTATTTGTGAGGTTTATGTTACGGGACAGTAGAAAATTGAAAAAAATCAGAAAACAGCCGTATACTTGCTGAATGCGCACAAAAACAGACACAAATAGAAAAACACATCCAAACAGTGAAATCATTGCAAAATCAAACACTGAGGTTACAGAAGTATATCTTATAAGATGTTTACTTTATTTGTGAGGTTTATGTTATGGGACAGTAGAAAATTGAAAAAAATCAGAAAACAGCCGTATACTTGCTGAATGCGCACAAAAACAGACACAAATAGAAAAACACATCCAAACAGTGAAATCATTGCAAAATCAAACAATGAGGATAAATAACTATATCTTATGAGATGTTAACTTTATTTGTGAGGTTTATGTTATGGGACAATAGAAAATTGAAAAAAATCAGAAAACAGCCGTATACTTGCTGAATGTGCACAACAAAAGACACAAATAGAAAAACACATCCAAACAGTGAAATCATTGCAAAATCAAACACTGAAGACATATAACTATAACTTCTAAGATTTTAACTTTATTTGTGAGGTTTATGTTATGGGACAGCAGAAAAATGAAAAAAATCCGGAAACAGCCTTATCTCAGCTGAATGCGCACACAAACAGATACTTGTAGAAAAACACATCCCAACAGTGAAATCATTGCAAAATTAAACACTGAGGGTAAAGAAGTATATCTTATAAGATGTTAACTTCATTTGTGAGGTTTATGTTATGGGACAGCAGAAAAATTAAAAAAATCCGTAAACAGCCTTATCTCAGCTGAATGCGCACACAAACAGACACTTGTAGAAAAACACATCCCAACAGTGAAATCATTGCAAAATCAAACACTGAGGTTACAGAACTAAATCTTTTAAGATGTTAACTTCATTTGTGAGATTTATGTTATGGGACAGCAGAAAAATTAAAAAAATCCTTAAACAGCCTTATCTCAGCTGAATGCGCACACAAACAGACACTTGTAGAAAAACACATCCAAACAGTGAAATCATTGCAAAATCAAAAAGTGAGGGTAAAGAAGTATATCTTATAAGATGTTAGGTTCATTTGTTAGGTTTATATTATGGGAAAGTAGAAAAATGAAAGAAATCCGAAAACAGCCTTATCTCAGCTGAATGGGGCACAAACAGACACTTGTAGAAAAACACATCCAAACAGTGAAATCATTGCAAAATCAAACACTGAAGGCATATAACTATATCTTATAAGATGTTAACTTTATTTATGAGGTTAATGTTACGGGACAATAGAAAATTTAAAAAAATCAGAAAACAGCCGAATACTTGCTGAATGTGCACAACAAAAGACACAAATAGAAAAACACATCCAAACAGTGAAATCATTGCAAAATCAAACACTGAGGTTACAGAAGTATATCTTATAAGATGTTAACTTTATTTGTGAGGTTTATGTTATGGAACAGTAGAAAATTGAAAAAAATCAGAAAACAGCCGTGTACTTGCTGAATGTGCACAAACACAGACACAAATAGAAAAACACATCCAAACAGTGAAATCATTGCAAAATCAAACACTGAAGTTACAGAAGTATATCTTATAAGATGTTAACTTTATTTGTGAGGTTTATGTTATGGGACAGTAGAAAATTGAAAAAAACAGAAAACAGCCGTATACTTGCTGAATGCGCACAAAAACAGACACAAATAGAAAAACACATTCAAACAGTGAAATCATTGCAAAATCAAACACTGAGGTTACAGAAGTATATCTTATAAGATGTTAACTTTATTTGTGAGGTTTATGTTATGGGACAGTAGAAAATTGAAAAAAAATCAGAAAACAGCCGTATACTTGCTGAATGTGCACAAAAACAGACACAAATAGAAAAACACATCCAAACAGTGAAATCATTGCAAAATCAAACACTGAAGGCATATAACTATATCTTATAAGATTTTAACTTTATTTGTGAGGTTTATGTTATGGGACAGTAGAAAATTTAAAAAAATCAGAAAACAGCCATATACTTGCTGAATGTGCACAAAAACAGACACAAATAGAAAAACACATCCAAACAGTGAAATCATTGCAAAATCAAACACTGAAGGCATATAACTATATCTTATAAGATTTTAACTTTATTTGTGAGGTTTATGTTACGGGACAGTAGAAAATTGAAAAAAATCAGAAAACAGCCATATACTTGCTGAATGTGCACAAAAACAGACACAAATAGAAAAACACATCCAAACAGTGAAATCATTGCAAAATCAAACACTGAAGGCATATAACTATATCTTATAAGATTTTAACTTTATTTGTGAGGTTTATGTTACGGGACAGTAGAAAATTGAAAAAAATCAGAAAACAGCCGTATACTTGCTGAATGCGCACAAAAACAGACACAAATAGAAAAACACATCCAAACAGTGAAATCATTGCAAAATCAAACACTGAGGTTACAGAAGTATATCTTATAAGATGTTTACTTTATTTGTGAGGTTTATGTTATGGGACAGTAGAAAATTGAAAAAAATCAGAAAACAGCCGTATACTTGCTGAATGCGCACAAAAACAGACACAAATAGAAAAACACATCCAAACAGTGAAATCATTGCAAAATCAAACAATGAGGATAAATAACTATATCTTATGAGATGTTAACTTTATTTGTGAGGTTTATGTTATGGGACAATAGAAAATTGAAAAAAATCAGAAAACAGCCGTATACTTGCTGAATGTGCACAACAAAAGACACAAATAGAAAAACACATCCAAACAGTGAAATCATTGCAAAATCAAACACTGAAGACATATAACTATAACTTCTAAGATTTTAACTTTATTTGTGAGGTTTATGTTATGGGACAGCAGAAAAATTAAAAAAATCCGGAAACAGCCTTATCTCAGCTGAATGCGCACAAAAACAGACACAAATAGAAAAACACATCCCAACAGTGAAATCATTGCAAAATCAAACACTGAGGATAAATAACTATATCTTATAAGATGTTAACTTTATTTGTGAGGTTTATGTTATGGGACAATAGAAAATTGAAAAAAATCAGAAAACAGCCGTATACTTGCTGAATGTGCACAACAAAAGACACAAATAGAAAAACACATCCAAACAGTGAAATCATTGCAAAATCAAACACTGAAGGCATATAACTATATCTTATAAGATTTTAACTTTATTTGTGAGGTTTATGTTATAGGACAATAGAAAATTGAAAAAAATCAGAAAACAGCCGTATACTTGCTGAATGTGCACAAAAACAGACACAAATAGAAAAACACATCCAAACAGTGAAATCATTGCAAAATCAAACAGTGAGTGTACAGAACTAAATCTTTTAAGATGTTAACTTCATTTGTGAGGTTTATGTTATGGGACAGCAGAAAAATTAAAAAAATCCGTAAACGGCCTTATCTCAGCTGAATGCGCACACAAACAGACACTTGTAGAAAAACACATCCCAAACAGTGAAATCTTTGCAAAATTAAACACTGAGGGTAAAGAAGTATATCTTATAAGATGTTAAGTTCATTTGTTAGGTTTATATTATGGGAAAGTAGAAAAATGAAAAAAATCCGAAAACAGCCTTATCTCAGCTGTATGCGCACACAAACAGACACCAATAGAAAAACACATCCAAACAGTGAAATCAATGCAAAATCAAACAGTGAGTGTACAGAACTAAATCTTTTAAGATGTTAACTTCATTTGTGAGGTTTATGTTATGGGACAGCAGAAAAATTAAAAAGATCCGTAAACAGCCTTATCTCAGCTGAATGCGCACACAAACAGACACTTGTAGAAAAACACATCCCAACAGTGAAACCATTGCAAAATCAAACACTGAGGGTACAGAACTAAATATTATAAGATGTTAACTTCATTTGTGAGGTTTATGTTATGGGACAGCAGAAAAATTAAAAAAATCCGTAAACAGCCTTATCTCAGCTGAATGCGCACACAAACAGACACTTGTAGAAAAACACATCCCAACAGTGAAATCATTGCAAAATCAAACACTGAGGGTACAGAACTAAATATTTTAAGATGTTAACTTCATTTGTGAGGTTTATGTTATGGGACAGCAGAAAAATGAAAAAAATCCGTAAACAGCCTTATCTCAGCTGAATGCGCACACAAACAGACACTTGTAGAAAAACACATCCCAACAGTGAAATCATTGCAAAATCAAACACTGAGGGTACAGAACTAAATCTTTTAAGATGTTAACTTCATTTGTGAGGTTTATGTTATGGGACAGCAGAAAAATTAAAAAAATCCGTAAACAGCCTTATCTCAGCTGAATGCGCACACAAACAGACACCAATAGAAAAACACATCCAAACAGTGAAATCTTTGCAAAATTAAACACTGAGGGTAAAGAAGTATATCTTATAAGATGTTAAGTTCATTTGTTAGGTTTATATTATGGGAAAGTAGAAAAATGAAAAAAATCCGTAAACAGCCTTATCTCAGCTGTATGCGCACACAAACAGACACCAATAGAAAAACACATCCAAACAGTGAATTTTTGCAAAATTAAACACTGAGGGTAAAGAAGTATATCTTATAAGATGTTAACTTCATTTGTTAGGTTTATATTATGGGAAAGTAGAAAAATGAAAAAAATCCGTAAACAGCCTTATCTCAGCTGTATGCGCACACAAACAGACACCAATAGAAAAACACATCCAAACAGTGAAATCAATGCAAAATCAAACAGTGAGTGTACAGAACTAAATCTTTTAAGATGTTAACTTCATTTGTGAGGTTTATGTTATGGGACAGCAGAAAAATTAAAAAAATCCGTAAACAGCCTTATCTCAGCTGAATGCGCACACAAACAGACACTTGTAGAAAAACACATCCCAAACAGTGAAATCTTTGCAAAATTAAACACTGAGGGTAAAGAAGTATATCTTATAAGATGTTAAGTTCATTTGTTAGGTTTATATTATGGGAAAGTAGAAAAATGAAAAAAATCCGAAAACAGCCTTATCTCAGCTGTATGCGCACACAAACAGACACCAATAGAAAAACACATCCAAACAGTGAAATCAATGCAAAATCAAACAGTGAGTGTACAGAACTAAATCTTTTAAGATGTTAACTTCATTTGTGAGGTTTATGTTATGGGACAGCAGAAAAATTAAAAAGATCCGTAAACAGCCTTATCTCAGCTGAATGCGCACACAAACAGACACTTGTAGAAAAACACATCCCAACAGTGAAACCATTGCAAAATCAAACACTGAGGGTACAGAACTAAATATTATAAGATGTTAACTTCATATGTGAGGTTTATGTTATGGGACAGCAGAAAAATTAAAAAAATCCGTAAACAGCCTTATCTCAGCTGAATGCGCACACAAACAGACACTTGTAGAAAAACACATCCCAACAGTGAAACCATTGCAAAATCAAACACTGAGGGTACAGAACTAAATATTTTAAGATGTTAACTTCATTTGTGAGGTTTATGTTATGGGACAGCAGAAAAATGAAAAAAATCCGTAAACAGCCTTATCTCAGCTGAATGCGCACACAAACAGACACTTGTAGAAAAACACATCCCAACAGTGAAATCATTGCAAAATCAAACACTGAGGGTATAGAACTAAATCTTTTAAGATGTTAACTTCATTTGTGAGGTTTATGTTATGGGACAGCAGAAAAATTAAAAAAATCCGTAAACAGCCTTATCTCAGCTGAATGCGCACACAAACAGACACCAATAGAAAAACACATCCAAACAGTGAAATCTTTGCAAAATTAAACACTGAGGGTAAAGAAGTATATCTTATAAGATGTTAAGTTCATTTGTTAGGTTTATATTATGGGAAAGTAGAAAAATGAAAAAAATCCGAAAACAGCCTTATCTCAGCTGTATGCGCACACAACAGACACCAATAGAAAAACACATCCAAACAGTGAAATCAATGCAAAATCAAACAGTGAGTGTACAGAACTAAATATTTTAAGATGTTAACTTCATTTGTGAGGTTTATGTTATGGGACAGCAGAAAAATGAAAAAAATCCGTAAACAGCCTTATCTCAGCTGAATGCGCACACAAACAGACTTCAATAGAAAAACACATCCAAACAGTGAAATCTTTGCAAAATTAAACACTGAGGGTAAAGAAGTATATCTTATAAGATGTTAAGTTGATTTGTTAGGTTTATATTATGGGAAAGTAGAAAAATGAAAAAAATCCGAAAACAGCCTATGAAGCACATGCGCACACAAACAGACACCAATAGAAAAACACATCCAAACAGTGAAATCAATGCAAAATCAAACAGTGAGTGTACAGAACTAAATCTTTTAAGATGTTAACTTCATTTGTGAGGTTTATGTTATGGGACAGCAGAAAAATTAAAAAAATCCGTAAACAGCCTTAACTCAGCTGAATGCGCACACAAAACAGACACTTGTAGAAAAACACATCCCAACAGTGAAACCATTGCAAAATCAAACACTGAGGGTACAGAACTAAATATTTTAAGATGTTAACTTCATTTGTGAGGTTTATCTTATGGGACAGCAGAAAAATGAAAAAAATCCGTAAACAGCCTTATCTCAGCTGAATGCGCACACAAACAGACACCAATAGAAAAACACATCCAAACAGTGAAATCTTTGCAAAATTAAACAATGAGGGTAAAGAAGTATATCTTATAAGATGTTAAGTTCATTTGTTAGGTTTATATTATGGGAAAGTAGAAAAATGAAAAAATTTCGAAAATAGCCTTATCTCAGCTCAATGGGGCACAAACAGACACTTGTAGAAAAACACATCCAAACAGTGAAATCATTGCAAAATCAAACAGTGAGTGTACAGAACTAAATATTTTAAGATGTTAACTTCATTTGTGAGGTTTATGTTATGGGACAGCAGAAAAATTTTAAAAATCCGTAAACAGCCTTATCTCAGCTGAATGCGCACACAAACAGACACTTGTAGAAAAACACATCCCAACAGTGAAACCATTGCAAAATCAAACACTGAGGGTACAGAACTAAATATTTTAAGATGTTAACTTCATTTGTGAGGTTTATGTTATGGGACAGCAGAAAAATGAAAAAAATCCGTAAACAGCCTTATCTCAGCTGAATGCGCACACAAACAGACACTTGTAGAAACACACATCCAAACAGTGAAATCATTTCAAAATCAAACAGTGAGTGTACAGAACTAAATCTTTTAAGATGTTAACTTCATTTGTGAGGTTTATGTTATGGGACAGCAGAAAAATTTAAAAAATCCGTAAACAGCCTTATCTCAGCTGAATGCGCACACAAGCAGACACTTGTAGAAAAACACATCCCAACAGTGAAATCAATGCAAAATCAAACAGTAAGGGTACAGAACTAAATCTTTTAAGAAGTTAACTTCATTTGTGAGGTTTATGTTATGGGACAGCAGAAAAATTAAAAAAATCAGTAAACAGCCTTATCTCAGCTGAATGCGCACACAAACAGACACTTGTAGAAAAACACATCCCAACAGTGAAACCATTGCAAAATCAAACACTGAGGGTACAGAACTAAATCTTTTAAGATGTTAACTTCATTTGTGAGGTTTATGTTATGGGACAGCTGAAAAATTAAAAAAATCCGTAAACAGCCTTATCTCAGCTGAATGCGCACACAAACAGACACCAATAGAAAAACACATCCAAACAGTGAAATCTTTGCAAAATTAGACACTGAGGGTAAAGAAGTATATCTTATAAGATGTTAAGTTCATTTGTTAGGTTTATATTATGGGAAAGTAGAAAAATGAAAAAAATCCGAAAACAGCCTTATCTCAGCTGTATGCGCACACAAACAGACACCAATAGAAAAACACATCCAAACAGTGAAATCAATGCAAAATCAAACAGTGAGTGTACAGAACTAAATCTTTTAAGATGTTAACTTCATTTGTGAGGTTTATGTTATGGGACAGCAGAAAAATTAAAAAAATCCGTAAACAGCCTTATCTCAGCTGAATGCGCACACAAACAGACACTTGTAGAAAAACACATCCCAAACAGTGAAATCTTTGCAAAATTAAACACTGAGGGTAAAGAAGTATATCTTATAAGATGTTAAGTTCATTTGTTAGGTTTATATTATGGGAAAGTAGAAAAATTAAAAAAATCCGAAAACAGCCTTATCTCAGCTGTATGCGCACACAAACAGACACCAATAGAAAAACACATCCAAACAGTGAAATCAATGCAAAATCAAACAGTGAGTGTACAGAACTAAATCTTTTAAGATGTTAACTTCATTTGTGAGGTTTATGTTATGGGACAGCAGAAAAATTAAAAAGATCCGTAAACAGCCTTATCTCAGCTGAATGCGCACACAAACAGACACTTGTAGAAAAACACATCCCAACAGTGAAACCATTGCAAAATCAAACACTGAGGGTACAGAACTAAATATTTTAAGATGTTAACTTCATTTGTGAGGTTTATGTTATGGGACAGCAGAAAAATGAAAAAAATCCGTAAACAGCCTTATCTCAGCTGAATGCGCACACAAACAGACACTTGTAGAAAAACACATCCCAACAGTGAAATCATTGCAAAATCAAACACTGAGGGTACAGAACTAAATCTTTTAAGATGTTAACTTCATTTGTGAGGTTTATGTTATGGGACAGCAGAAAAATTAAAAAAATCCGTAAACAGCCTTATCTCAGCTGAATGCGCACACAAACAGACACCAATAGAAAAACACATCCAAACAGTGAAATCTTTGCAAAATTAAACACTGAGGGTAAAGAAGTATATCTTATAAGATGTTAAGTTCATTTGTTAGGTTTATATTATGGGAAAGTAGAAAAATGAAAAAAATCCGTAAACAGCCTTATCTCAGCTGTATGCGCACACAAACAGACACCAATAGAAAAACACATCCAAACAGTGAATTTTTGCAAAATTAAACACTGAGGGTAAAGAAGTATATCTTATAAGATGTTAACTTCATTTGTTAGGTTTATATTATGGGAAAGTAGAAAAATGAAAAAAATCCGTAAACAGCCTTATCTCAGCTGTATGCGCACACAAACAGACACCAATAGAAAAACACATCCAAACAGTGAAATCAATGCAAAATCAAACAGTGAGTGTACAGAACTAAATCTTTTAAGATGTTAACTTCATTTGTGAGGTTTATGTTATGGGACAGCAGAAAAATTAAAAAAATCCGTAAACAGCCTTATCTCAGCTGAATGCGCACACAAACAGACACTTGTAGAAAAACACATCCCAAACAGTGAAATCTTTGCAAAATTAAACACTGAGGGTAAAGAAGTATATCTTATAAGATGTTAAGTTCATTTGTTAGGTTTATATTATGGGAAAGTAGAAAAATGAAAAAAATCCGAAAACAGCCTTATCTCAGCTGTATGCGCACACAAACAGACACCAATAGAAAAACACATCCAAAACAGTGAAATCAATGCAAAATCAAACAGTGAGTGTACAGAACTAAATCTTTTAAGATGTTAACTTCATTTGTGAGGTTTATGTTATGGGACAGCAGAAAAATTAAAAAGATCCGTAAACAGCCTTATCTCAGCTGAATGCGCACACAAACAGACACTTGTAGAAAAACACATCCCAACAGTGAAACCATTGCAAAATCAAACACTGAGGGTACAGAACTAAATATTATAAGATGTTAACTTCATATGTGAGGTTTATGTTATGGGACAGCAGAAAAATTAAAAAAATCCGTAAACAGCCTTATCTCAGCTGAATGCGCACACAAACAGACACTTGTAGAAAAACACATCCCAACAGTGAAACCATTGCAAAATCAAACACTGAGGGTACAGAACTAAATATTTTAAGATGTTAACTTCATTTGTGAGGTTTATGTTATGGGACAGCAGAAAAATGAAAAAAATCCGTAAACAGCCTTATCTCAGCTGAATGCGCACACAAACAGACACTTGTAGAAAAACACATCCCAACAGTGAAATCATTGCAAAATCAAACACTGAGGGTATAGAACTAAATCTTTTAAGATGTTAACTTCATTTGTGAGGTTTATGTTATGGGACAGCAGAAAAATTAAAAAAATCCGTAAACAGCCTTATCTCAGCTGAATGCGCACACAAACAGACACCAATAGAAAAACACATCCAAACAGTGAAATCTTTGCAAAATTAAACACTGAGGGTAAAGAAGTATATCTTATAAGATGTTAAGTTCATTTGTTAGGTTTATATTATGGGAAAGTAGAAAAATGAAAAAAATCCGAAAACAGCCTTATCTCAGCTGTATGCGCACACAACAGACACCAATAGAAAAACACATCCAAACAGTGAAATCAATGCAAAATCAAACAGTGAGTGTACAGAACTAAATATTTTAAGATGTTAACTTCATTTGTGAGGTTTATGTTATGGGACAGCAGAAAAATGAAAAAAATCCGTAAACAGCCTTATCTCAGCTGAATGCGCACACAAACAGACTTCAATAGAAAAACACATCCAAACAGTGAAATCTTTGCAAAATTAAACACTGAGGGTAAAGAAGTATATCTTATAAGATGTTAAGTTGATTTGTTAGGTTTATATTATGGGAAAGTAGAAAAATGAAAAAAATCCGAAAACAGCCTATGAAGCACATGCGCACACAAACAGACACCAATAGAAAAACACATCCAAACAGTGAAATCAATGCAAAATCAAACAGTGAGTGTACAGAACTAAATCTTTTAAGATGTTAACTTCATTTGTGAGGTTTATGTTATGGGACAGCAGAAAAATTAAAAAAATCCGTAAACAGCCTTAACTCAGCTGAATGCGCACACAAAACAGACACTTGTAGAAAAACACATCCCAACAGTGAAACCATTGCAAAATCAAACACTGAGGGTACAGAACTAAATATTTTAAGATGTTAACTTCATTTGTGAGGTTTATCTTATGGGACAGCAGAAAAATGAAAAAAATCCGTAAACAGCCTTATCTCAGCTGAATGCGCACACAAACAGACACCAATAGAAAAACACATCCAAACAGTGAAATCTTTGCAAAATTAAACAATGAGGGTAAAGAAGTATATCTTATAAGATGTTAAGTTCATTTGTTAGGTTTATATTATGGGAAAGTAGAAAAATGAAAAAATTTCGAAAATAGCCTTATCTCAGCTCAATGGGGCACAAACAGACACTTGTAGAAAAACACATCCAAACAGTGAAATCATTGCAAAATCAAACAGTGAGTGTACAGAACTAAATATTTTAAGATGTTAACTTCATTTGTGAGGTTTATGTTATGGGACAGCAGAAAAATTTTAAAAATCCGTAAACAGCCTTATCTCAGCTGAATGCGCACACAAACAGACACTTGTAGAAAAACACATCCCAACAGTGAAACCATTGCAAAATCAAACACTGAGGGTACAGAACTAAATATTTTAAGATGTTAACTTCATTTGTGAGGTTTATGTTATGGGACAGCAGAAAAATGAAAAAAATCCGTAAACAGCCTTATCTCAGCTGAATGCGCACACAAACAGACACTTGTAGAAACACACATCCAAACAGTGAAATCATTTCAAAATCAAACAGTGAGTGTACAGAACTAAATCTTTTAAGATGTTAACTTCATTTGTGAGGTTTATGTTATGGGACAGCAGAAAAATTTAAAAAATCCGTAAACAGCCTTATCTCAGCTGAATGCGCACACAAGCAGACACTTGTAGAAAAACACATCCCAACAGTGAAATCAATGCAAAATCAAACAGTAAGGGTACAGAACTAAATCTTTTAAGAAGTTAACTTCATTTGTGAGGTTTATGTTATGGGACAGCAGAAAAATTAAAAAAATCAGTAAACAGCCTTATCTCAGCTGAATGCGCACACAAACAGACACTTGTAGAAAAACACATCCCAACAGTGAAACCATTGCAAAATCAAACACTGAGGGTACAGAACTAAATCTTTTAAGATGTTAACTTCATTTGTGAGGTTTATGTTATGGGACAGCTGAAAAATTAAAAAAATCCGTAAACAGCCTTATCTCAGCTGAATGCGCACACAAACAGACACCAATAGAAAAACACATCCAAACAGTGAAATCTTTGCAAAATTAGACACTGAGGGTAAAGAAGTATATCTTATAAGATGTTAAGTTCATTTGTTAGGTTTATATTATGGGAAAGTAGAAAAATGAAAAAAATCCGAAAACAGCCTTATCTCAGCTGTATGCGCACACAAACAGACACCAATAGAAAAACACATCCAAACAGTGAAATCAATGCAAAATCAAACAGTGAGTGTACAGAACTAAATCTTTTAAGATGTTAACTTCATTTGTGAGGTTTATGTTATGGGACAGCAGAAAAATTAAAAAAATCCGTAAACAGCCTTATCTCAGCTGAATGCGCACACAAACAGACACTTGTAGAAAAACACATCCCAAACAGTGAAATCTTTGCAAAATTAAACACTGAGGGTAAAGAAGTATATCTTATAAGATGTTAAGTTCATTTGTTAGGTTTATATTATGGGAAAGTAGAAAAATTAAAAAAATCCGAAAACAGCCTTATCTCAGCTGTATGCGCACACAAACAGACACCAATAGAAAAACACATCCAAACAGTGAAATCAATGCAAAATCAAACAGTGAGTGTACAGAACTAAATCTTTTAAGATGTTAACTTCATTTGTGAGGTTTATGTTATGGGACAGCAGAAAAATTAAAAAGATCCGTAAACAGCCTTATCTCAGCTGAATGCGCACACAAACAGACACTTGTAGAAAAACACATCCCAACAGTGAAACCATTGCAAAATCAAACACTGAGGGTACAGAACTAAATATTTTAAGATGTTAACTTCATTTGTGAGGTTTATGTTATGGGACAGCAGAAAAATTAAAAAAATCCGTAAACAGCCTTATCTCAGCTGAATGCGCACACAAACAGACACTTGTAGAAAAACACATCCCAACAGTGAAACCATTGCAAAATCAAACACTGAGGGTACAGAACTAAATATTTTAAGATGTTAACTTCATTTGTGAGGTTTATGTTATGGGACAGCAGAAAAATGAAAAAAATCCGTAAACAGCCTTATCTCAGCTGAATGCGCACACAAACAGACACCAATAGAAAAACACATCCAAACAGTGAAATCTTTGCAAAATTAAACACTGAGGGTAAAGAAGTATATCTTATAAGATGTTAAGTTCATTTGTTAGGTTTATATTATGGGAAAGTAGAAAAATGAAAAAAATCCGAAAACAGCCTTATCTCAGCTGTATGCGCACACAAACAGACACCAATAGAAAAACACATCCAAACAGTGAATTTTTGCAAAATTAAACACTGAGGGTAAAGAAGTATATCTTATAAGATGTTAACTTCATTTGTTAGGTTTATATTATGGGAAAGTAGAAAAATGAAAAAAATCCGAAAACAGCCTTATCTCAGCTGTATGCGCACACAAACAGACACCAATAGAAAAACACATCCAAACAGTGAAATCAATGCAAAATCAAACAGTGAGTGTACAGAACTAAATCTTTTAAGATGTTAACTTCATTTGTGAGGTTTATGTTATGGGACAGCAGAAAAATTAAAAAAATCCGTAAACAGCCTTATCTCAGCTGAATGCGCACACAAACAGACACTTGTAGAAAAACACATCCCAAACAGTGAAATCTTTGCAAAATTAAACACTGAGGGTAAAGAAGTATATCTTATAAGATGTTAAGTTCATTTGTTAGGTTTATATTATGGGAAAGTAGAAAAATTAAAAAAATCCGAAAACAGCCTTATCTCAGCTGTATGCGCACACAAACAGACACCAATAGAAAAACACATCCAAAACAGTGAAATCAATGCAAAATCAAACAGTGAGTGTACAGAACTAAATCTTTTAAGATGTTAACTTCATTTGTGAGGTTTATGTTATGGGACAGCAGAAAAATTAAAAAGATCCGTAAACAGCCTTATCTCAGCTGAATGCGCACACAAACAGACACTTGTAGAAAAACACATCCCAACAGTGAAACCATTGCAAAATCAAACACTGAGGGTACAGAACTAAATATTATAAGATGTTAACTTCATATGTGAGGTTTATGTTATGGGACAGCAGAAAAATTAAAAAAATCCGTAAACAGCCTTATCTCAGCTGAATGCGCACACAAACAGACACTTGTAGAAAAACACATCCCAACAGTGAAACCATTGCAAAATCAAACACTGAGGGTACAGAACTAAATATTTTAAGATGTTAACTTCATTTGTGAGGTTTATGTTATGGGACAGCAGAAAAATGAAAAAAATCCGTAAACAGCCTTATCTCAGCTGAATGCGCACACAAACAGACACTTGTAGAAAAACACATCCCAACAGTGAAATCATTGCAAAATCAAACACTGAGGGTATAGAACTAAATCTTTTAAGATGTTAACTTCATTTGTGAGGTTTATGTTATGGGACAGCAGAAAAATTAAAAAAATCCGTAAACAGCCTTATCTCAGCTGAATGCGCACACAAACAGACACCAATAGAAACACACATCCAAACAGTGAAATCTTTGCAAAATTAAACACTGAAGGTATATAACTATATCTTATAAGATTTTAACTTTATTTGTGAGGTTTATGTTATGGGACAGTAGAAAAATGAAAAAAATTGCGATAACAGCCGTATTCCTTCTGAATGCGCACAAAAACAGACACAAATAGAAAAACACATCCAAACAGTGAAATCATTATAAATTTAAACACTGAGGGTACATCAATATACCTTATAAGATGTTAACTTCATATTATAGGACAGTAGAAAAAAGATTAAAATACCCTCGATCAGCCTTAGTCCCTGATACACATACGGAAAAATCAGACTTCTGGCTTAATGCCTTTAGGAATTATTACAAAAAACACACCCGAACGGCTGACCTTTGACCTTTCCGAAGGTTGCACAGGTCTGAAACTCGGCACCCTAGATCAGCCTTAGTCCCTGATACACACACGGAAAAATCAGACTCCTGGCTCAATGCCTTTAGGAATTATTACAAAAAACACACCACAGCGGCTGACCTTTGACCTTTCCAAAGGTTGCACGGGTCTGAAACTCGACACCCTGGATTAGCCTTAGTCCCTGATACACATACGGAGAAATCAGCATCCGGGTTCATTGCCTTTAGGAATTATTGAAGAAAAGACAGTTTCCCACCTTTCTTACGTTTGAATTTTACAGACTGTGTTTTTGGCAGTTTTTTTTGGCCAGGGGGAAAAAAGCCCAAAGTCCTGTGTCCAAAAACTGAAAATCAGGTCATGTCAGACTCTATACAGTCTTAGACTCTTTGGCCAGAGTGGAAGTTTTGGAGGAACTACATTTCTACAGGTCGCAGGAGTGTGAATATTTCATATGTCGTTTGGGGTCCCAAGACGAGCGGAACGACGAGGGTACATTAGTATATCTTATTAGATGTTAACTTTATTTGTGAGGTTTATGTTATGGGACAGTAGAAAATGAAAAAAAATCAGAAAACAGTCGTATTCCAGCTGAATGCGCACAAAAACAGACAGAAATAGAAAAACACATCCAAACAGTGAAATCATTGCAAAATCAAACAGTGAGGGTACCGAAGAATATCTTATAAGATGTTAACTTTATTTGTGAGGTTTATTTTATGGGACAGTAGAAAAATGAAAAAAAAATCAGAAAACAGTCGTATTCCAGCTTACTGCACACAAAAACAGACAAAAATAGAAAAACACATTCAAACAGTGAAATCATTGCAAAATCAAACACTGAAGGTATATAACTATATCTTATAAGATGTTAAATTTATTTGTGAGTTTTATGTTATGGGACAGTAGAAACAGTTTCAGACCCGTGCAACCTTTGGAAAGGTCAAAGGTCAGCCGTTCGGGTGTGTCTGAATGCGCACAAAAACAGATACAAATAGAAAAACACATCCAAACAGTGAAATCATTATAAATTCAAACACTGAGGGTACATCAATATACCTTATAAGATGTTAACTTCATATTATAGGACAGTAGAAAAAAGATTAAAATACCCTCGATCAGCCTTAGTCCCTGATACACATACGGAAAAATCAGACTCCTGGCTTAATGCCTTTAGGAATTATTACAAAAAACACACCTAAACATCAGAGCAGACATCCCCCCCATTCTCCCCTGCACATCGGAGGAACAGCGGTGGAAGTGGTCTCCAGCTTCAGGTACCTGGGCGTGCATCTCAAGGACGACCTCACCTGGAGCAGCAACACTTCCAGCCTGGTCCGGAAGGCACACCAGCGCCTCTACTTCCTCAGGAGGCTGAGACGCGCTGGACTAGGAAGGTCAGCCCTTATCACCTTCTACAGATGTGTAGTGGAGAGTGTCCTGTGCTCCTGCATCACTGTGTGGCACGGCAGCTGCTCTGCAGCAGAGTGGTGAAAGCTGCACAGAGAACCGTGGGCAGCAGCCTCCCCACCATCACGGACATCTTCACCTCCAGATGCAGGAAAAGGGCTACCTGCATCATGAGAGATCCCACTCACCCGGCACACACACTGTTCACCCCCCTCCCCTCAGGCAGGAGGCTACGGAGCATCAAGAGCAGCACTACGAGACTGAGGAACAGCTTCTTCCCTGGAGCTGTCAGACTCCTTAACTCTCTGTAACCCCATAGCCCTGCTGCCCCCACCCCCCACGTACTGTACTTTGCACATGCCCCCAGTACCGTACACACCCTTGCACCAAATTCTTTTTTGCACAGCACCTTACCTCCAGAGGTTTAAAGTTTTGATCTCTTTTAATTTATATTTTGTTAAGTTAAACTGTTGGTTCTTATTTCTTATTTTCTTATTCTTCTTATTGCTGGGCCGACCGGGTTCTGGAGAGACTGATTTTCGTTCTGACCTCATGTCTAATGTGTGTTAGTATGACAATGAAGAAATCTTGAATCTTGAATCTTGAATCTTGAATCTAAACGGCTGACCTTTGACCTTTCCGAAGGTTACACAGGTCTGAAACTCGGCACCCTAGATAAGCCTTAGTCCCTGATACACATACGGAAAAATCAGACTCCTGGCTCAATGCCTTTAGGAATTATTACAAAAAACACACCCGAACGGCTGACCATTGACCTTTCCGAAGGTTGCACAGGTCTGAAACTCGGCTACCGGGATAATCTTTAGTCCCTGATACACATACGGAAAGATCAGACTCCTGACTCAATGCCTTTAGGAATTATTACAAAAAACACACCCGAACGGCTGACCATTGACCTTTCCGAAGGTTGCACAGGCCTGAAACTCTGCACCCGGGATAAGCCTAAATCCCTGATACACATACGGAAAAATCAGACTCCTGGCTCAATGCCTTTAGGAATTATTACAAAAAAACACACCCGAACGGCTGACCATTGACCTTTCCGAAGGTTGCACAGGTCTGAAACTCGGCAACCGGGATAAGCTTTAGTCCCTGATACACATACGGAGAAAAAAAAGTCCTGACTCAATGCCTTTAGGAATTATTACAAAAAACACACCCGAATGGCTGACCATTGACCTTTCCGAAGGTTGCACAGGTCTGAAACTCGGCTACCGGGATAATCTTTAGTCCCTGATACACATACGGAAAGATCAGACTCCTGACTCAATGCCTTTAGGAATTATTACAAAAAACACACCCGAACGGCTGACCATTGACCTTTCCGAAGGTTGCACAGGCCTGAAACTCTGCACCCGGGATAAGCCTAAATCCCTGATACACATACGGAAAAATCAGACTCCTGGCTCAATGCCTTTAGGAATTATTACAAAAAAACACACCCGAACGGCTGACCATTGACCTTTCCGAAGGTTGCACAGGTCTGAAACTCGGCAACCGGGATAAGCTTTAGTCCCTGATACACATACGGAGAAAACAGACTCCTGACTCAATGCCTTTAGGAATTATTACAAAAAACACACCCGAATGGCTGACCATTGACCTTTCCGAAGGTTGCACAGGTCTGAAACTCGGCTACCGGGATAATCTTTAGTCCCTGATACACATACGGAAAGATCAGACTCCTGACTCAATGCCTTTAGGAATTATTACAAAAAACACACCCGAACGGCTGACCATTGACCTTTACGAAGGTTGCACAGGCCTGAAACTCTGCACCCGGGATAAGCCTAAATCCCTGATACACATACGGAAAAATCAGACTCCTGGCTCAATGCCTTTAGGAATTATTACAAAAAACACACCCGAACGGCTGACCATTGACCTTTCCGAAGGTTGCACAGGTCTGAAACTCGGCAACCGGGATAAGCTTTAGTCCCTGATACACATACGGAGAAAACAGACTCCTGACTCAATGCCTTTAGGAATTATTACAAAAAACACACCCGAACGGCTGACCATTGACCTTTCCGAAGGTTACACAGGTCTGAAACTCTGCATCCGGGATAAGCCTAAATCGCTGATACACATACGGAAAAATCAGACTCCTGGCTCAATGCCTTTAGGAATTATTACAAAAAACACACCTGAACGGCTGACCATTGACCTTTCCGAAGGTTGCACAGTTCTGAAACTCTGCACCGGGGATAAGCCTAAATCCCTGATACACATACGGAAAGATCGGACTCCTGACTCAATGCCTTTAGGAATTATTACAAAAAACACACCCGAATGGCTGACCATTGACCTTTCCGAAGGTTGCACAGGTCTGAAACTCGGCTACCGGGATAATCTTTAGTCCCTGATACACATACGGAAAGATCAGACTCCTGACTCAATGCCTTTAGGAATTATTACAAAAAACACACCCGAACGGCTGACCATTGACCTTTCCGAAGGTTGCACAGGCCTGAAACTCTGCACCCGGGATAAGCCTAAATCCCTGATACACATACGGAAAAATCAGACTCCTGGCTCAATGCCTTTAGGAATTATTACAAAAAACACACCCGAACGGCTGACCATTGACCTTTCCGAAGGTTGCACAGGTCTGAAACTCGGCAACCGGGATAAGCTTTAGTCCCTGATACACATACGGAGAAAACAGACTCCTGACTCAATGCCTTTAGGAATTATTACAAAAAACACACCCGAACGGCTGACCATTGACCTTTCCGAAGGTTACACAGGTCTGAAACTCTGCATCCGGGATAAGCCTAAATCCCTGATACACATACGGAAAAATCAGACTCCTGGCTCAATGCCTTTAGGAATTATTACAAAAAACACACCTGAACGGCTGACCATTGACCTTTCCGAAGGTTGCACAGTTCTGAAACTCTGCACCGGGGATAAGCCTAAATCCCTGATACACATACGGGAAGATCAGACTCCTGACTCAATGCCTTTAGGAATTATTACAAAAAACACACCGGAACGGCTGACCATTGACCTTTCCGAAGGTTGCACAGGCCTGAAACTCTGCACCCGGGATAAGCCTAAATCCCTGATACACAGGTCCCTGACTTCTGTAAATTTGTCAGGGATCAAATCAAACTATTCTGTGAAACAAACTGTCCTTCTTCCCCTAATAGTTTCATACTATGGGATACATTAAAAGCTTATTTAAGAGGACAAATAATCTCATATACAAAAGGACTTAAAAAATCATATGTAGCAGAAGTGGAAAAATTTGAAAAAGAAATTCTTGGGCTGGAAAAAGACTTTCAGCAACATAGGGATAAGAAGATATACAGTTTATTGGTAAAAAGAAAACTCAAGTATAATACACTATGCACTTATAGGGCTGAGAAAGACATTTTGAGAACGAAACAAAGGTACTACGAACTGGGGGAGAAGGCTCATAAAGTCCTATCCTGGCAATTAAAGAAAGAGGAGAGTTCAAAAACAATTAACCAAATTGAAGACGAACATGGCTGTATTACACAGAACCCAAAAGAAATAAATGAAACTTTTAAAAAGTTTATGTTAATTTATACAAGTCGGAATCACCAGAAGATCTGTCCACAATAGATACATTCTTAAATAATATTGATTTGCCTAAACTGAGTCAAGACGACCAGAGGTATTTAGATTCACCATTTACCTCCAAAGAGATCGAAAACGCTCTAGCAACGCTGCAATCTAATAAATCACCAGGGGAGGATGGGTTTCCCCCCGAATTTTATAAAGAGTTTAAGGATTTGCTTATACCTCTCCTTATGGATGTAATTAATCTACCATCTAAAACACAAAGCCTCCCTGATTCATTTTCAATGGCTATAATTACAGTGATCCATAAAAAAAACAAAGACCCCTTAAAATGCTCCTCTTTCCGACCAATTTCACTCTTGAATGCGGATTATAAATTGTTTTCTAAAGCTATAGCAAACAGGTTGAGTGAATTCTTACCAAAATTGATAAACCGAGACCAGGTTGGCTTTATCCAGAAGAGATCCTCTGCCAATAACATGTGTAGGTTACTTAACGTTATTCATATGGCAACCTCCAGTACTGAACCTAGTATAGCCGTTACGCTGGACGCGGAAAAGGCCTTTGATAGGCTTGAGTGGCCCTATCTATTCAAGGTTCTATCTAAATTTGGATTTGGCTCCTATTTTATTAATTGGGTCAGAATGCTGTATAAGAATCCACAGGCCAGAATAATTACTAATGGACAAATGTCCACTGTCTTCCCCCTCAGTAGATCGAGCAGACAAGGGTGTCCCTTATCCCCTGGGCTTTTCGTTATAGCTATTGAACCTCTGGCCGAGACAATCAGACACGATTCAGAGATAAAAGGTGTGAAAGTGGACCAGACGATACATAAAATCAATCTGATGGCAGATGATATAATTCTGTATTTAACAAAACCATCTGATTCCCTTGCTAAATTGAAAACCGTTTTGCATGCATTTGGATTTGTCTCTGGATATAAGGTAAATTACGATAAATGTGAAATTCTTCCACTTTCAAATTTTGACTACACTGAACATCAGCAAAGAGGTCCATTTAAATGGTCTCCAAGCGGGATAAGATACCTTGGAATTATGGTGGATAACAACCTTAAAAATGTGTACAAACTCAACTACTCACCACTAGTTAGTCGAATAATAGAGGATTTACAGAAATGGATGAGCTTACCTATCACTTTGATCGGCCGAATAAATTGCATTAAAATTAATATATTACCAAGGCTGCAGTACCTCTTTCAGTCCTTACCAATCCCAGTGCCATCCAGCTTTTTTAAAAACCTGAATAAACATATTAGACAATTCATATGGAATGGTAAGACTCCAAGGGTTTCAATGGAAAAACTTACATGGGATTATAAACTGGGGGGTCTTCGACTGCCTAACCTTGAAAAGCATTATTTGGCTGCCCAGATGCGACTTGTTTCTTTTTTATTTGAAAGGGAAAATGTCCCACCTTGGGTTTCAATTGGAATGTATGCTGTTAAAGAAAAGGTTCCTGCAGACTTCAGCTATAAATGGACACCTACAACCATCTCCAGAAGAACTGACAACCCTGTTTTGACCCATATCATCAAAACATGGCATGAAGTCCGGAAAAATACTGGACTAAAAAATATATTTCACCCAGGACACCATTGAAACAGAACGAACTCATACCTATGTCAGTGGATAATAAGATCCTGGAAACGTGGCACCAGAAAGGGATTCATCATTTGGAGGACTGTTATAAGGATGGATGCCTGATGTCTTTTGAGGACCTAAGGAGGAAATATGATCCGTCCAGTAGAAACTTTTTTTGTTATTTACAGTTAAGATCATTTCTTAAATCTGTTTTGGGATCTGAAATGACTTTACCCATGCTCAGCGATCTGGAAAAACTGCTTCAGGAGGGTAACGCACCCCGTCTTATTGCAAAAGTCTACTCCCTCTTGATGGATGATGCTCCAAAACCAGGTTTACATAAATCAAGGGAGAAATGGGAGTCTGACTTGGGTGTGACAATGCGTACAGAGCTCTGGGCTGAATTGTGTCAAAAAAGTCTAACTGCCACTCTTAATTCTAGATACAGGCTGACTTATTATAACTTTCTTCATCAAACCTATCTTACGCCACAGAAATTACATAAATATAAACCTGAGATATCCAACCTGTGCTTTAGATGTAGTATAGAAGAGGGTTCATTCCTACACTGCACTTGGTTATGCACAAAACTTAACACATTCTGGCATGATTTCTCTGGCATCATGACAAAACTCCTAGGACTACATCTCCCATTAAATCCTCAAACCTGCTTATTAGGAGATACTACAAATATTAATGCACGATTAAGAAAAGCTCAAAAGAGGTTCCTCTCTTAGCCTTAGTCCCTGATGCACATACGGAAAAATCAGACTCCTGGCTCAATGCCTTTAGGAATTATTACAAAAAAAACACCCGAACGGCTGACCATTGACCTTTCCGAGGGTTGCACAGGTCTGAAACTCGGCAACCGGGATAAGCTTTAGTCCCTGATACACATACGGAAAAATCAGACTCCTGGCTTAAGGCCTTTAGGAATTATTACAAAAAACACACCCGAACGGCTGACCTTTGACCTTTCCAAAGGTTGCACGGGTCTGAAACTTGGCACCCTGGATAAGCCTTAGTCCCTGATACAGATACGGAAAAATCAGACCACTGGCTGAATGCCTTTAGGAATTATTACAAAAAACACACCCGAACGGCTGACCATTGACCTTTCCGAAGGTTGCACAGGTCTGAAACTCTGCACCGGGGATAAGCCTAAATCCCTGATACACATACGGAAAAATCAGACTCCTGGCTCAATGCCTTTAGGAATTATTACAAAAAACACACCCGAACGGCTGACCATTGACCTTTCCGAAGGTTGCACAGGTCTGAAACTCGGCTACCGGGATAAGCCTAAATCCCTGATACACATACGGAAAGATCAGACTCCTGACTCAATGCCTTTAGGAATTATTACAAAAAACACACCCGAACGGCTGACCATTGACCTTTCCGAAGGTTGCACAGGCCTGAAACTCTGCACCCGGGATAAGCCTAAATCCCTGATACACATACGGAAAAATCCGACTCCTGGCTCAATGCCTTTAGGAATTATTACAAAAAACACACCCGAACGGCTGACCATTGACCTTTCCGAAGGTTGCACAGGTCTGAAACTCGGCTACCGGGATAAGCCTAAATCCCTGATACACATACGGAAAAATCAGACTCCTGGCTCAATGCCTTTAGGAATTATTACAAAAAACACACCCGAACGGCTGACCTTTGACCTTTCCAAAGGTTGCACGGGTCTGAAACTTGGCACCCTGGATAAGCCTTAGTCCCTGATACAGATACGGAAAAATCAGACCACTGGCTGAATGCCTTTAGGAATTATTACAAAAAACACACCCGAACGGCTGACCATTGACCTTTCCGAAGGTTGCACAGGTCTGAAACTCTGCACCCGGGATAAGCCTAAATCCCTGATACACATACGGAAAAATCAGACTCCTGGCTCAATGCCTTTAGGAATTATTACAAAAAACACACCAGAGCGGCTGACCTTTGACCTTTCCAAAGGTTGCACAGGTCTGAAACTCGGCTACCGGGATAAGCCTAAATCCCTGATACACATACGGAAAAATCAGACTCCTGGCTCAATGCCTTTAGGAATTATTACAAAAAACACACCCGAACGGCTGACCTTTGACCTTTCCAAAGGTTGCACGGGTCTGAAACTTGGCACCCTGGATAAGCCTTAGTCCCTGATACAGATACGGAAAAATCAGACCACTGGCTGAATGCCTTTAGGAATTATTACAAAAAACACACCCGAACGGCTGACCATTGACCTTTCCCAAGGTTGCACAGGTCTGAAACTCTGCACCCGGGATAAGCCTAAATCCCTGATACACATACGGAAAAATCAGACTCCTGGCTCAATGCCTTTAGGAATTATTACAAAAAACACACCAGAGCGGCTGACCTTTGACCTTTCCAAAGGTTGCACAGGTCTGAAACTCGGCACCCTGGATCAGCCAGGAGTCCCTGATACACATACGGAGAAATCAGCCTCCGGGCTCATTGCCTTTAGGAATTATTGAAGAAAAGACAGTTTCCCACCTTTCTTACGTTTGAATTTTACAGACTGTGTTTTTGGCAGTTTTTTTTGGCCGGGGGAAAAAAGCCCAAAGTCCTGTATCCAAAAACTGAAAATCAGGTCATGTCAGACTCTATACAGTCTTACCCTGGATTTCCACTGGACGCGGAACGGCCGCGGAACGGCCGCGGTGCGGTTCTGCTTCGTCCTCTCCCAAACGTCAATCCCCACCGGGCGCGTTACGGCAGCGGCGCGGAGCCTTGGGAGCCAGCGGTATTCACGGAAGATCGCGCGATAATCTCGAACGGACGCGAGATCCCGCGATAGACTGTGTGTATAAAGGAAACAACAACAACAACACAGCTTCTTTCATTTCTCCACTTCCATAATCAGTCTCTCGTCGTCCATTGTCTCCGAGACCCTCGGATCAAATGACTGTTGACCTGGGAGCACCGTGACGTTGAGGTGAAGTTGTGACCTGCGTATTGTGTTTTATTTTGAAAGGGGGGCGGAAAGTGTTTTACTTTGATACTGTGTCGGACTTCCTGTCTTGTGCGATCTGCTTCGTTGAAATTTACGAGGTTCAGCAGCGGCAACGGAAAAAATAGAACTGATTCCTATCGATAGCGCGGAAATCCAGGGTTAGACCCTTTTGGGCCGAGTGAAAGAGGAACTACAGGTCGCAGGAGTGTGAGTATTTCATATGTCGTTTGGGGTCCCAAGACGAGCGGAACGACGAGGGTACATTAGTATATCTTATAAGATGTTAACTTTATTTGTGAGGTTTATGTTATGGGACAGTAGAAAATGAAAAAAAATCAGAAAACAGCCTTATCTCAGCTGAATGCGCACACAAACAGACACTTGTAGAAAAACACATCCAAACAGTGAAATCATTGCAAAATCAAACAGTGAGTGTACAGAACTAAATATTTTAAGATGTTAACTTCATTTGTGAGGTTTATGTTATGGGACAGCATAAAAATTAAAAAAATCCGGAAACAGCCTTATCTCAGCTGAATGCGCACACAAACAGACACTTGTAGAAAAACACATCCCAACAGTGAAATATTTGCATAATTAAACACTGAGGGTAAAGAAGTATATCTTATAAGATGTTAAGTTCATTTGTTAGGTTTATATTATGGGAAAGTAGAAAAATGAAAAAAATCCGATAACAGCCTTATCTCAGCTGTATGCGCACACAAACAGACACCAATAGAAAAACACATCCAAACAGTGAAATCAATGCAAAATCAAACAGTGAGTGTACAGAACTAAATATTTTAAGATGTTAACTTCATTTGTGAGGTTTATGTTATGGGACAGCAGAAAAATTAAAAAAATCCGGAAACAGCCTTATCTCAGCTTAATGCGCACACAAAACAGACACCAATAGAAAAACACATCCAAACAGTGAAATCAATGCAAAATCAAACAGTAAGTGTACAGAACTAAATCTTTTAAGATGTTAACTTCATTTGTGAGGTTTATGTTATGGGATAGGAGAAAAATTTAAAAAATCCGGAAACAGCCTTATCTCAGCTGAATGCGCACACAAACAGACACCAATAGAAAAACACATCCAAACAGTGAAATCTTTGCAAAATTAAACACTGAGGGTAAAGAAGTATATCTTATAAGATGTTAAGTTCATTTGTTAGGTTTATATTATGGGAAAGTAGAAAAATGAAAAAAATTCGAAAATAGCCTTATCTCAGCTCAATGGGGCACAAACAGACACCAATAGAAAAACACATCCAAACAGTGAAATCATTGCAAAATCAAACAGTGAGTGTACAGAACTAAATATTTTAAGATGTTAAGTTCATTTGTTAGGTTTATATTATGGGACAGCAGAAAAATTAAAAAAATCCGTAAACAGCCTTATCTCAGCTGAATGCGCACACAAACAGACACTTGTAGAAAAACACATCCCAACAGTGAAACCATTGCAAAATCAAACCCTGAGGGTACAGAACTAAATATTTTAAGACGTTAACTTCATTTGTGAGGTTTATGTTATGGGACAGAAGAAAAATTAAAAAAATCCGGAAACAGCCTTATCTCAGCTGAATGCGCACACAAACAGACACTTGTAGAAAAACACATCCAAACAGTGAAATCTTTGCAAATGTAAACACTGAGGGTAAAGAAGTATATCTTATAAGATGTTAAGTTCATTTGTTAGGTTTATATTATGGGAAAGTAGAAAAATGAAAAAAATCCGAAAACAGCCTTATCTCAGCTGTATGCGCACACAAACAGACACCAATAGAAAAACACATCCAAACAGTGAAATCAATGCAAAATCAAACAGTGAGTGTACAGAACTAAATCTTTTAAGATGTTAACTTCATTTGTGAGGTTTATATTATGGGACAGCAGAAAAATTAAAAAAATCCGTAAACAGCCTTATCTCAGCTGAATGCGCACACAAACAGACTTCAATAGAGAAACACATCCAAACAGTAAAATCAATGCAAAATCAAACAGTAAGTGTACAGAACTAAATCTTTTAAGATGTTAACTTCATTTGTGAGGTTTATGTTATGGGACAGCAGAAAAATTAAAAAAATCCGGAAACAGCCTTATCTCAGCTGAATGCGCACACAAACAGACACCAATAGAAAAACACATCCAAACAGTGAAATCTTTGCAAAATTAAACACTGAGGGTAAAGAAGTATATCTTATAAGATGTTAAGTTCATTTGTTAGGTTTATATTATGGGAAAGTAGAAAAATGAAAAAAATTCGAAAATAGCCTTATCTCAGCTCAATGGGGCACAAACAGACACCAATAGAAAAACACATCCAAACAGTAAAATCAATGCAAAATCAAACAGTAAGTGTACAGAACTAAATCTTTTAAGATGTTAACTTCATTTGTTAGGTTTATATTATGGGACAGCAGAAAAATTAAAAAAATCCGTAAACAGCCTTATCTCAGCTGAATGCGCACACAAACAGACACTTGTAGAAAAACACATCCCAACAGTGAAACCATTGCAAAATCAAACCCTGAGGGTACAGAACTAAATATTTTAAGACGTTAACTTCATTTGTGAGGTTTATGTTATGGGACAGAAGAAAAATTAAAAAAATCCGGAAACAGCCTTATCTCAGCTGAATGCGCACACAAACAGACACTTGTAGAAAAACACATCCAAACAGTGAAATCTTTGCAAAATTAAACACTGAGGGTAAAGAAGTATATCTTATAAGATGTTAAGTTCATTTGTTAGGTTTATATTATGGGAAAGTAGAAAAATGAAAAAAATCCGAAAACAGCCTTATCTCAGCTGTATGCGCACACAAACAGACACCAATAGAAAAACACATCCAAACAGTGAAATCAATGCAAAATCAAACAGTGAGTGTACAGAACTAAATCTTTTAAGATGTTAACTTCATTTGTGAGGTTTATATTATGGGACAGCAGAAAAATTAAAAAAATCCGTAAACAGCCTTATCTCAGCTGAATGCGCACACAAACAGACTTCAATAGAGAAACACATCCAAACAGTAAAATCAATGCAAAATCAAACAGTAAGTGTACAGAACTAAATCTTTTAAGATGTTAACTTCATTTGTGAGGTTTATGTTATGGGACAGCAGAAAAATTAAAAAAATCCGGAAACAGCCTTATCTCAGCTGAATGCGCACACAAACAGACACCAATAGAAAAACACATCCAAACAGTGAAATCTTTGCAAAATTAAACACTGAGGGTAAAGAAGTATATCTTATAAGATGTTAAGTTCATTTGTTAGGTTTATATTATGGGAAAGTAGAAAAATGAAAAAAATTCGAAAATAGCCTTATCTCAGCTCAATGGGGCACAAACAGACACCAATAGAAAAACACATCCAAACAGTGAAATCATTGCAAAATCAAACAGTGAGTGTACAGAACTAAATATTTTAAGATGTTAACTTCATTTGTGAGGTTTATGTTATGGGACAGCAGAAAAATTAAAAAAATCCGGAAACAGCCTTAACTCAGCTGAATGCGCACACAAACAGACACTTGTAGAAAAACACATCCAAACAGTGAAATCATTGCAAAATCAAACACTGAGGGTACATAACTAAATCTTTTAAGATGTTAACTTCATTTGTGAGGTTTATGTTATGGGACAGCAGAAAAATTAAAAAAATCCGGAAACAGCCTTATCTCAGCTGAATGCGCACACAAAAAGACACTTGTAGAAAAACACATCCAAACAGTGAAATCTTTGCAAAATTAAACACTGGGGGTAAAGAAGTATATCTTATAAGATGTTAAGTTCATTTGTTAGGTTTATATTATGGGAAAGTAGAAAAATGAAAAAAATCCAAAAACAGCCTTATCTCAGCTGTATGCGCACACAAACAGACACCAATAGAAAAACACATCCAAACAGTGAAATCTTTGCAAAATTAAACACTGAGGGTAAAGAACTAAATCTTTTAAGACGTTAAGTTCATTTGTGAGGTTGATGTTATGGGACAGCAGAAAAATTAAAAAAATCCGTAAACAGCCTTATCTCAGCTGAATGCGCACACAAACAGACACTTGTAGAAAAACACATCCCAACAGTGAAATCTTTGCAAAATCAAACACTGAGGGTACAGAACTAAATCTTTTAAGATGTTAACTTCATTTGTGAGGTTTATGTTATGGGACAGCAGAAAAATTAAAAAAATCCGTAAACAGCCTTATCTCAGCTGAATGCGCACACAAACAGACTTCAATAGAAAAACACATCCAAACAGTGAAATCTTTGCAAAATTAAACACTGAGGGTAAAGAAGTATATCTTATAAGATGTTAAGTTCATTTGTTAGGTTTATATTATGGGAAAGTAGAAAAATGAAAAATATCCGAAAACAGCCTTAACTCAGCTGAATGCGCACACAAACAGACACTTGTAGAAAAACACATCCAAACAGTGAAATCAATGCAAAATCAAACAGTGAGTGTACAGAACTAAATATTTTAAGATGTTAACTTCATTTGTGAGGTTTATGTTATGGGACAGCAGAAAAATTAAAAAAATCCGGAAACAGCCTTATCTCAGCTTAATGCGCACACAAAACAGACACCAATAGAAAAACACATCCAAACAGTGAAATCAATGCAAAATCAAACAGTAAGTGTACAGAACTAAATCTTTTAAGATGTTAACTTCATTTGTGAGGTTTATGTTATGGGATAGGAGAAAAATTTAAAAAATCCGGAAACAGCCTTATCTCAGCTGAATGCGCACACAAACAGACACCAATAGAAAAACACATCCAAACAGTGAAATCTTTGCAAAATTAAACACTGAGGGTAAAGAAGTATATCTTATAAGATGTTAAGTTCATTTGTTAGGTTTATATTATGGGAAAGTAGAAAAATGAAAAAATTTCGAAAATAGCCTTATCTCAGCTCAATGGGGCACAAACAGACACCAATAGAAAAACACATCCAAACAGTGAAATCATTGCAAAATCAAACAGTGAGTGTACAGAACTAAATATTTTAAGATGTTAAGTTCATTTGTTAGGTTTATATTATGGGACAGCAGAAAAATTAAAAAAATCCGTAAACAGCCTTATCTCAGCTGAATGCGCACACAAACAGACACCAATAGAAAAACACATCCAAACAGTGAAATCTTTGCAAAATTAAACACTGAGGGTAAAGAATGTTAAGTTCATTTGTTAGGTTTATATTATGGGAAAGTAGAAAAATGAAAAAAATTCGAAAATAGCCTTATCTCAGCTCAATGGGGCACAAACAGACACCAATAGAAAAACACATCCAAACAGTGAAATCATTGCAAAATCAAACAGTGAGTGTACAGAACTAAATATTTTAAGATGTTAAGTTCATTTGTGAGGTTGATGTTATGGGACAGCAGAAAAATTAAAAAAATCCGTAAACAGCCTTATCTCAGCTGAATGCGCACACAAACAGACACTTGTAGAAAAACACATCCCAACAGTGAAACCATTGCAAAATCAAACACTGAGGGTACAGAACTAAATCTTTTAAGATGTTAACTTCATTTGTGAGGTTTATGTTATGGGACAGCAGAAAAATTAAAAAAATCCGTAAACAGCCTTATCTCAGCTGAATGCGCACACAAACAGACTTCAATAGAAAAACACATCCAAACAGTGAAATCTTTGCAAAATTAAACACTGAGGGTAAAGAAGTATATCTTATAAGATGTTAAGTTCATTTGTTAGGTTTATATTATGGGAAAGTAGAAAAATGAAAAATATCCGAAAACAGCCTTAACTCAGCTGAATGCGCACACAAACAGACACTTGTAGAAAAACACATCCAAACAGTGAAATCATTGCAAAATCAAACACTGAGGGTACAGAACTAAATCTTTTAAGATGTTAACTTCATTTGTGAGGTTTATGTTATGGGACAGCAGAAAAATTAAAAAAATCCGGAAACAGCCTTATCTCAGCTGAATGCGCACACAAAAAGACACCAATAGAAAAACACATCCAAACAGTGAAATCTTTGCAAAATTAAACACTGAGGGTAAAGAAGTATATCTTATAATATGTTAAGTTCATTTGTTAGGTTTATATTATGGGAAAGTAGAAAAATGAAAAAAATCCGGAAACAGCCTTATCTCAGCTAAATGCGCACACAAACAGACACTAATAGAAAAACACATCCAAACAGTGAAATCAATGCAAAATCAAACAGTGAGTGTACAGAACTAAATCTTTTAAGATGTTAACTTCATTTGTAAGGTTTATGTTATGGGACAGCAGAAAAATTAAAAAAATCCGTAAACAGCCTTATCTCAGCTGAATGCGCACACAAACAGACACTTGTAGAAAAAAACATCCCAACAGTGAAACCATTGCAAAATCAAACACTGAGGGTACAGAACTAAATATTTTAAGATGTTAACTTCATTTGTGAGGTTTATGTTATGGGACAGCAGAAAAATGAAAAAAATCCGGAAACAGCCTTATCTCAGCTGAATGCGCACACAAACAGACACCAATAGAAAAACACATCCCAACAGTGAAATCATTGCAAAATCAAACACTGAGGGTACAGAACTAAATCTTATAACATGTTAAGTTCATTTGTTAGGTTTATATTATGGGAAAGTAGAAAAATGAAAAAAATCCGAAAACAGCCTTATCTCAGCTGTATGCGCACACAAACAGACACCAATAGAAAAACACATCCAAACAGTGAAATCTTTGCAAAATTAAACACTGAGGGTAAAGAAGTATATCTTATAAGATGTTAAGTTCATTTGTTAGGTTTATATTATGGGAAAGTAGAAAAATGAAAAAAATCCGAAAACAGCCTTTTCTCAGCTGTATGCGCACACAAACAGACACCAATAGAAAAGCACATCCAAACAGTGAAATCAATGCAAAATCAAACAGTGAGTGTACAGAACTAAATCTTTCAAGATGTTAACTTCATTTGTGAGGTTTATGTTATGGGACAGCAGAAAAATTAAAAAAATCCGGAAACAGCCTTATCTCAGCTGAATGCGCACACAAACAGACACTTGTAGAAAAACACATCCAAACAGTGAAATCTTTGCAAAATTAAACACTGAGGGTAAAGAAGTATATCTTATAAGATGTTAAGTTCATTTGTTAGGTTTATATTATGGGAAAGTAGAAAAATGAAAAAAATCCGAAAACAGCCTTTTCTCAGCTGTATGCGCACAAAAACAGACACCAATAGAAAAACACATCCAAACAGTGAAATCAATGCAAAATCAAACAGTGAGTGTACAGAACTAAATCTTTTAAGATGTTAACTTCATTTGTGAGGTTTATGTTATGGGACAGCAGAAAAATTAAAAAAATCCGTAAACAGCCTTATCTCAGCTGAATGCGCACACAAACAGACACTTGTAGAAAAACACATCCCAACAGTGAAACCATTGCAAAATCAAACACTGAGGGTACAGAACTAAATATTTTAAGATGTTAACTTCATTTGTGAGGTTTATGTTATGGGAAAGTAGAAAAATGAAAAAAATCCGAAAACAGCCTTAACTCAGCTGAATGCGCACACAAACATACACTTGTAGAAAAACACATCCAAACAGTGAAATCATTGCAAAATCAAACACTGAGGGTACAGAACTAAATCTTTTAAGATGTTAACTTCATTTGTGAGGTTTATGTTATGGGACAGCAGAAAAATTAAAAAAATCCGGAAACAGCCTTATCTCAGCTGAATGCGCACACAAACAGACACCAATAGAAAAACACATCCAAACAGTGAAATCTTTGCAAAATTAAACACTGAGGGTAAAGAAGTATATCTTATAATATGTTAAGTTCATTTGTTAGGTTTATATTATGGGAAAGTAGAAAAATGAAAAAAATCCGGAAACAGCCTTATCTCAGCTGAATGCGCACACAAACAGACACCAATAGAAAAACACATCCCAACAGTGAAATCTTTGCAAAATCAAAC
The DNA here is from genome assembly GCF_958295425.1 of Solea solea. Classification (NCBI taxonomy): domain Eukaryota; kingdom Metazoa; phylum Chordata; class Actinopteri; order Pleuronectiformes; family Soleidae; genus Solea; species Solea solea. The sequence goes on from NC_081146.1 coordinate 323,562, forward strand.
ACTGAGGGTACAGAACTAAATATTTTAAGTTCTTAACTTCATTTGTGAGGTTTATGTTATGGGACAGCAGAAAAATGAAAAAAATCCGGAAACAGCCTTATCTCAGCTGAATGCGCACACAAACAGACACCAATAGAAAAACACATCCCAACAGTTAAATCTTTGCAAAATCAAACAGTGAGTGTACAGAACTAAATCTTTTAAGATGTGAACTTCATTTGTGAGGTTTATATTATGGGACAGCAGAAAAATTTAAAAAAATCCGGAAACAGCCATATCTCAGCAGAATGCGCTTACAAACAGACACCAATAGAAAAACACATCCGTGAAATCATTGCAAAATCAAACACTGAGAGTACAGAAGTATATCTTATAAGATGTACATTTCATTTGTTCAGTTAACTGTATGGTTATTTGTCATAATCAAACTTCAAAAAAATATTTCTACACTGTTTTTTTCAACAAATGTTGCTTTCACAGCACACATTATTGTTGTAATCATATCATTATTATTAATATTATTATTATTATCGCTGTAAATATTATTATTGTTATCATCACCATCATTATATTTATATCATTAATACATTGACATTATATTAACATAAAAAAACAAAAACTCGCGCACTCATTCTATTGGGAACAATGACATGATGATGCTGTAGGGCCACCTTCAGCATTCGCTTCCGATTTTCATTAAGTTTCGATTCCACCTTAAAAAAAATGCACGTTTCGGCCAGTAGGGAGAAGTGCAAATTCAGGAATGGTTGCAATAGAATTCAGTCAGCATTCATATTTGAGATGGACTTTCTCCTATAGTCCAAAGTAGATATGGACATATAGGGGATCACTGGAAAAATAAGGAGCTGTAGCATGCAAAGCAGGTGACATATTTCATGTGAAATCATATTAGGCCACTAGAGGGCAGTGCAAAGTCACAAATTGTTGCAAAATAATTGTCAAAATCTTGACTTTTGAGCTTGATTTTCTCCAAAATTCTCAAACCAGGAAAATTCATCACAAATACCCGATCACGATATGACAATATCAAAATTCTAAGATCATATCTTGTCTCATGTCATGATATAGCTATAATATTGTCATGCCTTCCTCATCATAGTTCACATTCCATTTGTCAGAGATAAAATCCATAACCCATTTTGAGAGGCAGGTTCTCATAAGGTTGGGATGTGTCAACTATTTGGGTTGCCACTAGACTCCCCTGTTTAAATGTAGGAGTTTAGTATTTTGGGCAACACCATGTTAGTTTTTGAAACCAGAAACAACCATAGTTATAAGAGAAGGGATGGATACTGATAGCTTGTCCACTACAAATCCACCTATAACTGCAACTTTGCAAACATGAAATGCAGAGCTGTCAATCACACACTGACAGCTCTGCATTTAAATGTAAAATTAAATTTACATTGTGGACATGCAGCTCTACTGAAGAGGAACTAAGACCATAAACCCTTTAGAACAATGTATGCAGGGCACCAGACTAACTTTTTACTAGGAGCACAGTAGCCCCCCCTATAACTGAATGTTTTAGGAGAGCAAGCAGAACATTTAGGGGCGCACACCTTAAACATTTCCTCTCATTTTCACTGTATTACTGATCAATACTCCGATAATAATTGAATAAATTGCAATGTGCTGTTTAGAATTCCCAGTGAATTTTTATTGTGCACTTGTTTGTTAAAGAATAACATCACATAAGAGACATTAAGTGTACATAAAATACCATCACTGTCACTACAGTACAATTATTAACTAGAAGTGGCCCGGTACTGTCCAGTACACAGAAACGGCACTTTTATTTGTGTACTGGCACATTTCACAAGATGCCGGTAATCTCTTATCAGTCCACTTGATTATGGTCCAGAGCAATAATGTCTCAGGGTACACTATGTGACGTTCACCTGTTCTCGCAAAAGTCAAGTGTTTATTCCTTGAGTTTGGAGTTTTATTTTCTATCTAATCTCTATCTGGAAGACGACCGCTGTGGCGACCATCATCATGCTTCAAAAGCATGAGTTAGCTCATCCACACACTCATACTTTCTGATATAATAAAAATAAACATGGAGCTGGCAAGTTGAGGCTTGAAAATATCAGAGGAAGATGCACAGAAGGGATTAAGCTGGGCAATAGCCCGGTATCCTGGACTCTTGCTCAAAAATTAATAAATTGATAAAGTTGAACCTGAATTTTCCTTAACACTAAAACAAGGCCAGACCAAAAGTTTCACTCCCAGGGCTGGAGTATGCCAGGTGTAATATTATTAGATATTAATGTAGATGTGATGCAATAATTTGATGCACAAGCCTGTTTTCTTTGTGTATTACCTTAATGACTCTGTCCTGGCAGTGCTGGATGATCTTACACAGCTCCTCTGTACCCTGAGACTCGAGACTCTGATGAAGGATCTGCTCAAACATCTAGTAAAACACAATTTGTAGTTTTGTACCTAACTTTGTGACATACATGCATGTAACACCAGACAAACTGACTCATATAGGAATATCCCATGAAATAATGTGATAATGTTATTTATCACATGTGGACCCAGGTCCACAGTCTGTATTGTGGCATGTTTAACTGTTTAACTGTCCACTGAGTTATCAAACCGCCAAAAGATGTTCGCCTTTAGTTCTACTGTGTCCTTGATCAATGCCACAGTCAGAACCTCATCATTCAACTATTTGACAAACTCTAGTCAAACAGGAGCTACAGTGTAGGAAAATGATCAAGCAATATAATGAGTGTCAATAAAATGATTAGCTCTCATAGAAACTTCCCATTGTGTTAACCAGTTAACCAATAACCTATATCAGACTGGTTAGTCAGTAGTTGAGGTTTCACCTCTCTCATGGGGATCTGGGCCCTTTGGACAAACACTGACGGGCTGCTCACGTCAAACTGTTGCTGCAGACCCTCAAGGCTCAGGTTCACCACCTTCTCATAGCAGCTGTGCATCTTAACTGGATGGAAAGCCAGCATGGAGATCTTCTCCATGTGCTGAGGAGGAAGACAAGAAGGGAGAGGAAGAGATGGATGAGGCATGGACAGATTTGGGAAAAATGTATAATTGTGTCTCACAATAAATATACTACTGCAAAAGTATCACTAATGTTACACTAGACAAATGCTGTTTAAATCACAAACATATTTGGAATAGGAGTATAGGAATTGCGGATAGATAACATTTGTTTTGTAAAGATCCAGATTCTTGTGCTTCAACTGCGAAAATCAGAGTGCATTTTCTATACATAATCATTATATATTGTGCTTCAATTTAAGCACATTCTCATGTTATGGGTTTTATTTAAAGCAACACAATTTTCAACCTTCACGTAATGTCTCTAAGCAGGGATGGGAAGTATTTCTGATACATGTATTAAAAAAAATACATATTTAAAATACGAAATATGCTCTTTTCTGGAGATGATGAAAAATTCCTTCAGATTTTGTACCAATATATTTCCATTATGTGTATTTTATTTAAAATACTGTAACATACATCCTTTGAAAAAAAGTGATGACATAAGAAGACAAATTGCAGGATGCTGCTTCAGATTGGACGTCATGGTGCTTGTGCCTACTTTAATTTGCCAGGACTTGTTAAGATCACAATTAGTCTACATAAGAATTGAATTGAGTCAAGCGATTACCATCAGAGCTGAGTTTCAAGACTTTAGAGCTCACTCTGTCGTTTACATCGATGACAGTGTTAAAGTCGCCACATAAAATAATTTTGTATCCGACCAATAGGGGTTCTTTAAGTCTTTTAAAAAGTTGAAAAATGTTTGTTCTCTCATGAGAGGTGTACACGTGTATCGTTCGTATTTTTTCTCCTCGGTAAAAACAATCCAACATGAGCAATCTACAAGGAATTAAATTAGGAAATCATTCGTTTTACGGATAATAGTGACATCACCAGTTTTAGAAAAAAGATCCCACCATCAGCTTTACTTTCGCCAATAGAAATTACACTTAGACCTTTGTTCCACATGCTGGATACCGTTACTCTTTACTTGTGTTCAGTCTCAGTTCTTGACAACATAATATGTCAAAGTCAGTTTTCAACAAGAATTTAATTTGTTGGGCTCTAAAAGAATTTGATTGGATGCCATGGGCATTCCAAGATGAAACTTTGGGGAAGGTCATAAATGTTTGGGGGGTTATGGTGTGGGTTTGTCGTGATTTTATAATATATATATATATATATATATTTATATATATTTATTTTAAAATAAGTTGTTGCCAAAGTTGTTGCTGTAAGGGGGGCTCTCTGCTACAGCCTGCGGGTAAAGCGGGGTGCTGCCAACTCGCTGACCCTGACCCTTATACCTATTCCAAGCCCTACCAGTAGAGGTCCCCCAAGCCCCAATTTATGAGCTGGAATAAAATGATATCAAAGTTTAGTTGGGGTGGCAAAAGACCCACGATAAGACTGGAAACTCTCCAGCTGCCAAAAGAAGAAGGAGGGATGAGACTTCCAAAATTAAAGGAATACTACCATGCGGCCCAATTGAGATATATTGTAGGTTGGTGCAAACCAGACACAGTGAAATGAAATAGAAAAAGAGTTTGGAGAAAACCCAGTACAGAATATAATTGGGGATAAAGAAACATACAAGAAGATTCAAAACCAAATAGACACAATCACGATGTTCACATACAAAATATGGTTCAGCATAATAAAAAAATATAAGATACAGAAAGACACTAATTTATTGAATATGATAGCAATTTTACACCGACTAGGTACGATATAGGATTTAAACAGTGGACAACCAAGGGAATCACAGCATGGTGTGTTTTGGTGAAAGATGGACAGCTTGAGAGTTTCCAAAATATGACAGAAAAAAAGGATTTAGATAATCAATCATGAATTCTGTGGATTCCTGCAACTTAGAGACTACTATATGAAAGAGATCAGGATGGACCCCTCCTGAGAAGTGAATAGTGTGATCCAGATCATCATAATCAACGCATACAAAGAAACCACAATTAGAATTATATTGGGACTATATAAAAAAAAATGCTACAAAATACATAAAAAAAAAGATGGGAATCAGGATTTAACATAAAACTTAGTGATGAAGATTGGCTAAGATTGGTATAATCTGCCAGACATTAGCCTCATGTATGAAACAAAGTGATTTTGAAGCAGAAACATATTTAGGTTACAAGGTCAGAGCTGCAGTGACTTCCTGACAAGTACAAATGAGCATTTCATGGGTTGTACTGGCAACAGATATGACAAATGTTGGGGGGCTGGGAGATTTTTTTTTAATCAGTCTTGAATATGTCAAAGATTACCCACAATATTAACTTTGAAGCATTGTTAGTTTTGTGTAGCATCAGCTAAAACATGTACTCCCTCCCCTCTTAATTTGAAAAGAGGACATTTGTAATATGGAAATGATTGAATATTTGGTGGTTTGAGGAGGACTGATGCAGGACAAAAGTATTAATCTTTTATGACAACAATTCTTGGGAGTGAACATTCCTGCCATATACTCAAGTGTATGGTGAAAACAATGTTCAGTGTTCTATTGATCTATTAATAAAATGTTTTCATTTGAATTCCAATTTGCCAAGAGACCTTCTTACAAGAAAGTGTGCCATATGCACTAACACAGTGGAAATGAATCATAATGAAGCCTGAGGGTTAAGGAAACAGTTTGTCATCAACTAAATACTGTAGGTGTCCAAAGCCTGAGGGTCAGCCTCTTTCCCCGGATGAAGCAGAATCCAGTCACGTTAACTGTGCGTTGTAAGAATGGAAAAGACTGTCATAAAAAAAAAATAATAATTACAACACCCACACTGTATCAACATTCAGAGTGGACCTAATTTTTAAGAATAGAGGGATAGATTTAGTGTATAGCCTACTTGTTAAATAGACAGGACAGTGCAGCAGCAGCACCAGCGAAGCTCTCTGAACAGATCAGCAATGTGACCCACAGTCCTCACAACCGAAGACGCAGCCGAAACACAGCAAGCGGTTCCGCGAAAACGGGAGCTTTGCAGCTGCGGGTTCGGGTGAGAGGACATCGGTTCTCACAGTGGAACTGTTCAGACAGCAAGTCTGGCTCCCGTGTAACGTCGCAGACAACACCATCTCAGAGATAGGATACTGACTGCATTTAAACACTAAACTTTCGAAAAAAACAGCAAAGCGAAAAAGAAAAAAAAGAGCATGGAACATTTACATGTGCATATATTAGTATTAACTATATTTCGATTAATGCGTGTGTGTTTAAATGCATGTGTATGTATGTAGTGAAAAGACGTAGTTACTGTAATTAACGAACACATTTTAGCAATGGCCTGCTGTTTAGCTCATTATAATAATGTAAAATTTCACTTACCTCTACATTTTTGAGCATCTTCCTGTGACATGTCAATAGCCTCCCTCTACCACCAACTTCCCCAGTAATTCCTTGGTCAGCGACTGATGCTGCAACTCCATTACATGTTCATCCACCTGCTGAGCAGACACTAACCTGTTCACGTTTTGGATATTAATCCGCTGCTGCTGTGGTGGGGAACTACGTTGCGTTGGAGTGTGACGATGGTCGATAATTATCTTAAAGCTACAGTAGTAGTTGAAATAAACTGCCCCTTTGTTTCACCACACATGCATGGCAGAAATGTTCGCTTCCAAGATTTTTTGTAATAAAAACATAACAGATTAATCCTCTGCATTCTTTGTGCGTTTGGATTTTTTTTTGAGGATATCTTACACCAAATTGCTTCAAATTTGGTGAAGGTGAAGTTATTTTCCACTGTCAGGGAATATCAACATTTTTCATTATCATATAACACACTATTCAATCAATATCTGAAGCTAAAATGATGTGGGTGTATTTTAGGGATATCATAGTATGGTGTGAATGTGGGTTTAGGAATAAATGTGTGTGTGTGTGTCTGTGTCTGTGTGTCTGTGTGTATGTGCGACTCCAGGCACTTCTTGTTCTCACATCAAGTTCAAATCGACATGATACACAGGCACCTACACCTACAAAGAGGCTCATACACACATTCACTCCTTTGAGTAAAAAAAAGAAACAGGCATCTTGAGGGACTTCAAAGACTTGCCCTCTACGTGAACCCAAACAAAAGTCTGGTTTTGTTTACACAGGTGCAATTACAGGTAAACACAATGTTTCACTTTGTTTGGGGCTCAATTCATCCTGACTGTCAAAGACACAGCCTCAGACGCTGAAGACCTCGACCTCATCAACATCAGTCACAATGTACTGAAAAAGAAAAAGGTTAAATAATTTATCAAAACTAACCCTAACCCTATCATATTATAGTGATTACATGTAAAATAATTACATCAAATCAAACATAAGCTAGATGTTTTGTATGACCTGTGTGATCATCCGTTTTTGATGAAGTTTAAAATCCATAATTTGTATTAGTAGTGTATGATTTCACTTTCACTGAACTCAGTACCACTTATACTTCATATACTAGTAGTATGGAGTACTTTTACTGTATACGTTTTGGAGGAATATAGGGTCAAAGTTCACTTTTTGCAACAAACAATAGGGTAACATTTTTTGATGAAGTATAAAATCCTTATTTTTTATCAGTACTTTATGATTTAACTTTCACTGGACGTATTCAGCTGAGGTTAGGCTGTTTTCGGATTTTTTTCTTTTTTCTACTGTCCCATAATATAAACCTCACTAATGAAGTTAACATCATATAAGATATACTTCTGTACCCTCAGTGTTTGATTTTGCAATGATTTCACTGTTGGGATGTGTTTTTCTATTGGTGTCTGTTTGTGTGCGCATCCAGCCGAGATAAGGCTGTTTCGGATTTTTTTCTACTGTCCACAGTACTGTGCAAAGGTTTTAGGCAGTTGTGAAAAAAATGAATCAATCATCAATCAACAAAATGCAGTGAATAAACAAAAGAGAAATCTAAATCACCCTTTGTGAGGTTTATGTTATGGGACAGTAGAAAAATGAAAAAAATCAGAAAACAGCCGTATCCCTGCTGAATGCGCACAAAAACAGAGACAAATAGAAAAACACATCCAAACAGTGAAATCATTGCAAAATCAAACACTGAAGGTATATAACTATATCTTATGAGATGTTAACTTTATTTGTGAGGTTTATGTTATGGGACAGTAGAAAAATGAAAAAAATTGCGAAAACAGCCGTATCCATGCTGAATGCGCACAAAAACAGAGACAAATAGAAAAACACATCCAAACAGTGAAATCATTGCAAAATCAAACACTGAGGGTACATCAATATACCTTATAAGATGTTAACTTCATATTATAGGACGGTAGAAAAAAGATTAAAATACCCTCGATCAGCCTTAGTCCCTGATACACATACGGAAAAATCAGACTCCTGGCTTAATGCCTTTAGGAATTATTACAAAAAAACACACCACAGCGGCTGACCTTTGACCTTTCCAAAGGTTGCACGGGTCTGAAACTCAGCACCCTGGATCAGCCAGGAGTCCCTGATACACATACGGAGAAATCAGCATCCGGGCTCATTGCCTTTAGGAATTATTGAAGAAAAGACAGTTTCCCACGTTTCTTACATTTGAATTTTACAGACTGTGTTTTTGGCAGCTTTTTTTGGCCAGGGGGAAAAAAGCCCACAGTCCTGTGTCCAAAAACTGAAGACTCTATACAGTCTTAGACTCTTTGGCCAGAGTGGAAGTTTTGGAGGAACTACATTTCTACAGGTCGCAGGAGTGTGAATATTTCATATGTCGTTTGGGGTCCCAAGACGAGCGGAACGACGAGGGTACATTAGTATATCTTATAAGATGTTAACTTTATTTGTGAGGTTTATGTTATGGGACAGTAGAAAAATGAAAAAAAATCAGAAAACAGTCGTATTCCAGCTGAATGCGCACAAAAACAGACAAAAATAGAAAAACACATTCAAACAGTGAAATCATTGCAAAATCAAACACTGAAGGTATATAACTATATCTTATAAGATGTTAACTTTATTTGTGAGGTTTATGTTATGGGACAGTTAAAAAATGAAAAAAAATCAGAAAACAGTCGTATTCCAGCTGAATGCGCACAAAAACAGACAAAAATAGAAAAACACATTCAAACAGTGAGATCATTGCAAAATCAAACACTGAAGGTATATAACTATATCTTATGAGATGTTAACTTTATTTGTGAGGTTTATGTTATGGGACAATAAAAAAATGAAAAAACATCAGAAAACAGCCGTATCCCTGCTGAATGCACACAAAAACAGAGACAAATAGAAAAACACATCCAAACAGTGAAATCATTATAAATTCAAACACTGAGGGTACATCAATATACCTTATAAGATGTTAACTTCATATTATAGGACAGTAGAAAAAAGATTAAAATACCCTCGATCAGCCTTAGTCCCTGATACACATACGGAAAAATCAGACTCCTGGCTTAATGCCTTTAGGAATTATTACAAAAAACACACCACAGCGGCTGACCTTTGACCTTTCCAAAGGTTGCACGGGTCTGAAACTCGACACCCTGGATTAGCCTTAGTCCCTGATACACATACAGAAAAATCAGACTCCTGGCTTAATGCCTTTAGGAATTATTACAAAAAACACACCCGAACGGCTGACCTTTGACCTTTCCAAAGGTTGCACGGGTCTGAAACTCGGCACCCTGGATTAGCCTTAGTCCCTGATACACATACAGAAAAATCAGACTCCTGGCTAAATGCCTTTAGGAATTGTTACAAAAAACACACCCGAACGGCTGACCATTGACCTTTCCGAAAGTTGCACAGGTCTGAAACTCGGCAACCGGGATAAGCTTTAGTCCCTGATACACATACGGAAAAATCAGACTCCTGACTCAATGCCTTTAGGAATTATTACAAAAAATGCACCACAGTGGCTGACCTTTGACCTTTCCAAAGGTTGCACAGATCTGAAACTCAGCACCCTGGATCAGCCAGGAGTCCCTGATACACATACGGAGAAATCAGCATCCGGGCTCATTGCCTTTAGGAATTATTGAAGAAAAGACAGTTTCCAACCTTTCTTACGTTTGAATTTTACAGACTGTGTTTTTGGCAGTTTTTTTTGGCCAGGGGGAAAAAAGCCCACAGTCCTGTGTCCAAAAACTGAAGACTCTATACAGTCTTAGACTCTTTGGCCAGAGTGGAAGTTTTGGAGGAACTACATTTCTACAGGTCGCAGGAGTGTGAATATTTCATATGTCGTTTGGGGTCCCAAGACGAGCGGAACGACGAGGGTACTTAGTATATCTTATAAGATGTTAACTTTATTTGTGAGGTTTATGTTATGGGACAGTAGAAAAATGAAAAAAAATCAGAAAACAGTCGTATTCCAGCTGAATGCGCACAAAAACAGACAAAAATAGAAAAACACATTCAAACAGTGAAATCATTGCAAAATCAAACACTGAAGGTATATAACAATATCTTATAAGATGTTAACTTTATTTCTGAGGTTTATGTTATGGGACAGTAGAAAAATGAAAAAAAATCAGAAAACAGTCGTATTCCAGCTGAATGCGCACAAAAACAGACAAAAATAGAAAAACACATTCAAACAGTGAAATCATTGCAAAATCAAACACTGAAGGTATATAACTATATCTTATGAGATGTTAACTTTATTTGTGAGGTTTATGTTATGGGACAATAAAAAAATGAATAAAATCAGAAAACAGCCGTATCCCTGCTGAATGCACACAAAAACAGAGACAAATAGAAAAACACATCCAAACAGTGAAATCATTATAAATTCAAACACTGAGGGTACATCAATATACCTTATAAGATGTTAACTTCATATTATAGGACAGTAGAAAAAAGATTAAAATACCCTCGATCAGCCTTAGTCCCTGATACACATACGGAAAAATCAGACTCCTGGCTTAATGCCTTTAGGAATTATTACAAAAAACACACCACAGCGGCTGACCTTTGACCTTTCCAAAGGTTGCACGGGTCTGAAACTCGACACCCTGGATTAGCCTTAGTCCCTGATACACATACAGAAAAATCAGACTCCTGGCTTAATGCCTTTAGGAATTATTACAAAAAACACACCCGAACGGCTGACCTTTGACCTTTCCAAAGGTTGCACGGGTCTGAAACTCGGCACCCTGGATTAGCCTTAGTCCCTGATACACATACAGAAAAATCAGACTCCTGGCTAAATGCCTTTAGGAATTGTTACAAAAAACACACCCGAACGGCTGACCATTGACCTTTCCGAAAGTTGCACAGGTCTGAAACTCGGCAACCGGGATAAGCTTTAGTCCCTGATACACATACGGAAAAATCAGACTCCTGACTCAATGCCTTTAGGAATTATTACAAAAAATGCACCACAGTGGCTGACCTTTGACCTTTCCAAAGGTTGCACAGATCTGAAACTCAGCACCCTGGATCAGCCAGGAGTCCCTGATACACATACGGAGAAATCAGCATCCGGGCTCATTGCCTTTAGGAATTATTGAAGAAAAGACAGTTTCCAACCTTTCTTACGTTTGAATTTTACAGACTGTGTTTTTGGCAGTTTTTTTTGGCCAGGGGGAAAAAAGCCCACAGTCCTGTGTCCAAAAACTGAAGACTCTATACAGTCTTAGACTCTTTGGCCAGAGTGGAAGTTTTGGAGGAACTACATTTCTACAGGTCGCAGGAGTGTGAATATTTCATATGTCGTTTGGGGTACCAAGACGAGCGGAACGACGAGGGTACTTAGTATATCTTATAAGATGTTAACTTTATTTGTGAGGTTTATGTTATGGGACAGTAGAAAAATGAAAAAAAATCAGAAAACAGTCGTATTCCAGCTGAATGCGCACAAAAACAGACAAAAATAGAAAAACACATTCAAACAGTGAAATCATTGCAAAATCAAACACTGAAGGTATATAACAATATCTTATAAGATGTTAACTTTATTTCTGAGGTTTATGTTATGGGACAGTAGAAAAATGAAAAAAAATCAGAAAACAGTCGTATTCCAGCTGAATGCGCACAAAAACAGACAAAAATAGAAAAACACATTCAAACAGTGAAATCATTGCAAAATCAAACACTGAAGGTATATAACTATATCTTATGAGATGTTAACTTTATTTGTGAGGTTTATGTTATGGGACAATAAAAAAATGAATAAAATCAGAAAACAGCCGTATCCCTGCTGAATGCACACAAAAACAGAGACAAATAGAAAAACACATCCAAACAGTGAAATCATTATAAATTCAAACACTGAGGGTACATCAATATACCTTATAAGATGTTAACTTCATATTATAGGACAGTAGAAAAAAGATTAAAATACCCTCGATCAGCCTTAGTCCCTGATACACATACGGAAAAATCAGACTCCTGGCTTAATGCCTTTAGGAATTATTACAAAAAACACACCACAGCGGCTGACCTTTGACCTTTCCAAAGGTTGCACGGGTCTGAAACTCGACACCCTGGATTAGCCTTAGTCCCTGATACACATACGGAAAAATCAGACTCCTGGCTTAATGCCTTTAGGAATTATTACAAAAAACACACCCGAACGGCTGACCTTTGACCTTTCCAAAGGTTGCACGGGTCTGAAACTCGGCACCCTGGATTAGCCTTAGTCCCTGATACACATACAGAAAAATCAGACTCCTGGCTAAATGCCTTTAGGAATTGTTACAAAAAACACACCCGAACCGTGACCATTGACCTTTCCGAAAGTTGCACAGGTCTGAAACTCGGCAACCGGGATAAGCTTTAGTCCCTGATACACATACGGAAAAATCCGACTCCTGACTCAATGCCTTTAGGAATTATTACAAAAAATGCACCACAGTGGCTGACCTTTGACCTTTCCAAAGGTTGCACAGATCTGAAACTCAGCACCCTGGATCAGCCAGGAGTCCCTGATACACATACGGAGAAATCAGCATCCGGGCTCATTGCCTTTAGGAATTATTGAAGAAAAGACAGTTTCCAACCTTTCTTACGTTTGAATTTTACAGACTGTGTTTTTGGCAGTTTTTTTTGGCCAGGGGGAAAAAAGCCCAAAGTCCTGTGTCCAAAAACTGAAAATCAGGTCATGTCAGACTCTATACAGTCTTAGACTCTTTGGCCAGAGTGGAAGTTTCGGAGGAACTACATTTCTACAGGTCGCAGGAGTGTGAATATTTCATATGTCGTTTGGGGTCCCAAGACGAGCGGAACGACGAGGGTACATTAGTATATCTTATAAGATGTTAACTTTATTTGTGAGGTTTATGTAATGGGACAGTAGAAAATGAAAAAAAATCAGAAAACAGTCGTATTACAGCTGAATGCTCACAAAAACAGACACAAATAGAAAAACACATCCAAACAGTGAAATCATTGCAAAATCAAACACTGAGGGTACCGAAGAATATCTTATAAGATGTTAACTTTATTTGTGAGGTTTATGTTATGGGACAGTAGAAAAATGAAAAAAAATCAGAAAACAGTCGTATTCCAGCTGAATCCGCACAAAAACAGACAAAAATAGAAAAACACATTCAAACAGTGAAATCATTGCAAAATCAAACACTGAAGGTATATAACAATATCTTATAAGATGTTAACTTTATTTCTGAGGTTTATGTTATGGGACAGTAGAAAAATGAAAAAAAATCAGAAAACAGTCGTATTCCAGCTGAATGCGCACAAAAACAGACAAAAATAGAAAAACACATTCAAACAGTGAAATCATTGCAAAATCAAACACTGAAGGTATATAACTATATCTTATAAGATTTTAACTTTATTTGTGAGGTTTATGTTATGGGACAGTAGAAAAATGAAAAAAATTGTGAAAACAGCCGTATTCCTTCTGAATGCGCACAAAAACAGACACAAATAGAAAAACACATCCAAACAGTGAAATCATTATAAATTTAAACACTGAGGGTACATCAATATACCTTATAAGATGTTAACTTCATATTATAGGACAGTAGAAAAAAGATTAAAATACCCTCGATCAGCCTTAGTCCCTGATACACATACGGAAAAATCAGACTCCTGGCTTAATGCCTTTAGGAATTATTACAAAAAACACACCCAAATGGCTGACCTTTGACCTTTCCAAAGGTTGCATGGGTCTTAAACTCGGCACCCTAGATACACATACGGAAAAATCAGACTTCTGGCTTAATGCCTTTAGGAATTATTACAAAAAACACACCCGAACGGCTGACCTTTGACCTTTCCGAAGGTTGCACAGGTCTGAAACTCGGCACCCTAGATCAGCCTTAGTCCCTGATACACACACGGAAAAATCAGCCTCCTGGCTCAATGCCTTTAGGAATTATTACAAAAAACACACCCGAACGGCTGACCTTTGACTTTTCCAAAGGTTGCACGGGTCTGAAACTCGACACCCTGGATCAGCCTTAGTCCCTGATACACATACGGAAAAATCAGACTCCTGGCTTAATGCCTTTAGGGATTATTACAAAAAACACACCTAAACGGCTGACCTTTGACCTTTCCAAGGTTACACAGGTCTGAAACTCGGCACCCTAGATCAGCCTTAGTCCCTGATACACACACGGAAAAATCAGCCTCCTGGCTCAATGCCTTTAGGAATTATTACAAAAAACACACCCGAACGGCTGACCTTTGACTTTTCCAAAGGTTGCACGGGTCTGAAACTCGACACCCTGGATCAGCCTTAGTCCCTGATACACATACGGAAAAATCAGACTCCTGGCTTAATGCCTTTAGGGATTATTACAAAAAACACACCTAAACGGCTGACCTTTGACCTTTCCAAGGTTACACAGGTCTGAAACTCGGCACCCTAGATTAGCCTTAGTCCCTGATACACATACGGAAAAATCAGACTACTGGCTCAATGCCTTTAGGAATTATTACAAAAAACACACCCGAACGGCTAACCATTGACCTTTTCCGAAAGTTGCACAGGTCTGAAACTCGGCAACCGGGATAAGCCTTAGTCCCTGATACACATACGGAAAAATCAGACTCCTGACTCAATGCCTTTAGGAATTATTACAAAAAATACACCACAGTGGCTGACCTTTGACCTTTCCAAAGGTTGCACAGATCTGAAACTCAGCACCCTGGATCAGCCAGGAGTCCCTGATACACATACGGAGAAATCAGCATCCGGGCTCATTGCCTTTAGGAATTATTGAAGAAAAGACAGTTTCCCACCTTTCTTACGTTTGAATTTTACAGACTGTGTTTTTGGCAGTATTTGGCCCGGGGGAAAAAAGCCCAAAGTCCTGTGTCCAAAAACTGAAAATCAGGTCATGTCAGACTCTATACAGTCTTAGACTCTTTGGCCAGAGTGGAAGTTTTGGAGGGACTACATTTCTACAGGTCGCAGGAGTGTGAATATTTCATATGTCGCTTGGGGTCCCAAGACGAGCGGAACGACGAGGGTACATTAGTATATCTTATAAGATGTTAACTTTATTTGTGAGGTTTATGTTATGGGACAGTAGAAAAATGAAAAAAAATCAGAAAACAGTCGTATTCCAGCTGAATGCGCACAAAAACAGACAAAAATAGAAAAACACATTCAAACAGTGAAATCATTGCAAAATCAAACACTGAAGGTATATAACTATATCTTATGAGATGTTAACTTTATTTGTGAGGTTTATGTTATGGGACAATAAAAAAATTAATAAAATCAGAAAACAGCCGTATCCCTGCTGAATGCACACAAAAACAGAGACAAATAGAAAAACACATCCAAACAGTGAAATCATTGCAAAATCAAACACTGAAGGTATATAACTATATCTTATAAGATTTTAACTTTATTTGTGAGGTTTATGTTATGGGAGAGTAGAAAAATGAAAAAAATTGCGAAAACAGCCGTATCCCTGCTGAATGCGCACAAAAACAGACACAAATAGAAAAACACATCCAAACAGTGAAATCAATATAAATTTAAACACTGAGGGTACATCAATATACCTTATAAGATGTTAACTTCATATTATAGGACAGTAGAAAAAAGATTAAAATACCCTCGATCAGCCTTAGTCCCTGATACACATACGGAAAAATCAGACTCCTGGCTTAATGCCTTTAGGAATTATTACAAAAAACTAGTGCTGGGCCGTTAACGGCGTTAACGTGCTGCGTTAACGCGAGACTCTTATCGCGCGATAAGAAAATTATCGCCGTTAATCTATTCTCAAAGTTGGGTCTGGGACCTGGGTCCACATAGTGAGCAAGCTATGAATTTCACTTTGATATGTTAGCGCGGATGTATACCTGGCCCAGAAGGCTCTGACCTGGCTGAGCGCGGATGTATACCTGGCCGAATTACGCTGTGGGGGCTGGGGCGTGCCGCGTGAGTCCGAACCGTGTGCATCAAACGTCAGCTGACATGGACGCTGCTGCGAAGCCCGCCGGGTTGCTTCAGGGGAAATTTATTTTCAAGAAGCTTCCCAATGGAAACCTCGATAAAACTAGGGTTGTATGCACTTTGTGCAACGCCGAGTTAGTTTACTGTAGAAGTTCGTCAAGTCTGAAGTACCACCTAAACGCAAAGCATCCCTTTGCTGATGTGAAAGGTGCCGGAGCAAGCACTGAAGCCGAGAAAAGTCGTGTTCGTCAGACTACAATGTTTGAATGCAACCGAGGCAAGCCCGTCAGCACAGCTCTGTCAGCTAAACTAACGGGCCTTTTAGCTCAGTGGATTGCCCTCAACTGCCGGCCTATCAGTGTGGTTGAAGATGAGGGGCTGGAGCTTCTTCTCCAGGCGGCCACAGGTGACCCATCTTATAAACTTCCTGCGAGGCGAACCATCGTACGGAGAATCAATGAACAGCACGCCGCACAGAAAGCGGCGAAAGAGGAGAAGTTGGCTGGGGCAACTTGTGTGGCACTGACTGGGGATCATTGATCGTCTGTTAACAATGAAAACTACCTTGGTGTTACTGTACACCTCATCGATGCCAGCTGGGAGCTTCACTCTTTCGCCCTAGGTAACGTTACGTTATGTAACCTCTCATGTAGGCCTACAGTTGTTCAATTAATGTCATATTATCCCAGAAATGGGGGTTGTTCAAATTGCCTGTACTGGTTAAATTGCCTACTGGTTATTTTGTGTTTATCTGAATAAACAATTACATAAACACATACATTTTACTGAACATTATTTCATATTTCATTACCAATAACTTTATCAAGCAGTTTTTGATGCATTTTCCAAACAGGAGATGGGCTTCTGGTCTAATGGACCAGCTGGCCTGAGAAACCCGTTCTCAAGGACTTACTTCTGGTCATTATTTAAGTAGCGCACACATATTTTGAATGCCTTCATCAGAATTCAAATGAGCCATTTTAATCTAGATTAATCTAGATTAACTCCAAGATTGCAGTGAGATTAATCTAGATTAAAAAAATTAATCTATGCCCAGCTCTACAAAAAACACACCCGAACGGCTGACCTTTGACCTTTCCGAAGGTTGCACAGGTCTGAAACTCGGCACCCTAGATCAGCCTTAGTCCCTGATACACACACGGAAAAATCAGACTCCTGGCTCAATGACTTTAGGAATTATTACAAAAAACACACCCGAACGGCTGACCTTTGACCTTTCCAAAGGTTGCACGGGTCTGAAACTCGACACCCTGGATTAGCCTTAGTCCCTGATACACATACGGACAATCAGACTCCTGGCTTAATGCCTTTAGGAATTATTACAAAAAACACACCCGAACGGCTGACCTTTGACCTTTCCAAAGGTTGCACGGGTCTGAAACTCGGCATCCTGGATTAGCCTTAGTCCCTGATACACATACAGAAAAATCAGACTCCTGGCTAAATGCCTTTAGGAATTATTACAAAAAACACACCCGAACGGCTGACCATTGACCTTTTCCGAAAGTTGCACAGGTCTGAAACTCGGCAACCGGGATAAGCTTTAGTCCCTGATACACATACGGAAAAATCAGACTCCTGACTCAATGCCTTTAGGAATTATTACAAAAAACACACCACAGCGGCTGACCTTTGACCTTTCCAAAGGTTGCACGGGTCTGAAACTCTGCACCCTGGATCAGCCAGGAGTCCCTGAGACACATACGGAGAAATCAGCATCCGGGCTCATTGCCTTTAGGAATTATTGAAGAAAAGACAGTTTCCCACCTTTCTTACGTTTGAATTTTACAGACTGTGTTTTTGGCAGTTTTTTTTGGCCAGGGGGAAAAAAGCCCAAAGTCCTTTGTCCAAAAACTGAAAATCAGGTCATGTCAGACTCTATACAGTCTTAGACTCTTTGGCCAGAGTGGAAGTTTTGGAGGAAATACATTTCTACAGGTCGCAGGAGTGTGAATATTTCATATGTCGTTTGGGGTCCCAAGACGAGCGGAACGACGAGGGTACATTAGTATATCTTATAAGATGTTAACTTTATTTGTGAGGTTTATGTTATGGGACAGTAGAAAATGAAAAAAAATCAGAAAACAGTCGTATTCCAACTGAATGCTCACAAAAACAGACACAAATAGAAAAACACATCCAAACAGTGAAATCATTGCAAAATCAAACACTGAGGGTACTGAAGAATATCTTATAAGATGTTAACTTTATTTGTGAGGTTTATGTTATGGGACAGTAGAAAAATGAAAAAAAAATTAGAAAACAGTCGTATTCCAGCTGAATGCGCACAAAAACAGACAAAAATAGAAAAACACATTCAAACAGTGAAATCATTGCAAAATCAAACACTGAAGGTATATAACAATATCTTATAAGATGTTAACTTTATTTCTGAGGTTTATGTTATGGGACAGTAGAAAAATTAAAAAAAATCAGAAAACAGTCGTATTCCAGCTGAATGCACACAAAAACAGAGACAAATAAAAAAACACATCCAAACAGTGAAATCATTGCAAAATCAAACACTGAAGGTATATAACTATATCTTATAAGATTTTAACTTTATTTGTGAGGTTTATGTTATGGGAGAGTAGAAAAATGAAAAAAATCAGAAAACAGCCGTATCCCTGCTGAATGCGCACAAAAACAGACACAAATAGAAAAACACATCCAAACAGTGAAATCAATATAAATTTAAACACTGAGGGTACATCAATATACCTTATAAGATGTTAACTTCGTATTATAGGACAGTAGAAAAAAGATTAAAATACCCTCGATCAGCCTAAGTCCCTGATACACATACGGAAAAATCAGACTCCTGGCTTAATGCCTTTAGGAATTATTACAAAAAACACACCCGAACGGCTGACCTTTGACCTTTCCGAAGGTTGCACAGGTCTGAAACTCGGCACCCTAGATCAGCCTTAGTCCCTGATACACACACGGAAAAATCAGACTCCTGGCTCAATGCCTTTAGGAATTATTACAAAAAACACACCCGAACGGCTGACCTTTGACCTTTCCAAAGGTTGCACGGGTCTGAAACTCGACACCCTGGATTAGCCTTAGTCCCTGATACACATACGGAAAAATCAGACTCCTGGCTTAATGCCTTTAGGAATTATTACAAAAAACACACCCGAACGGCTGACCTTTGACCTTTCCAAAGGTTGCACGGGTCTGAAACTCGGCACCCTGGATTAGCCTTAGTCCCTGATACACATACAGAAAAATCAGACTCCTGGCTAAATGCCTTTAGGAATTATTACAAAAAACACACCCGAACGGCTGACCATTGACCTTTTCTGAAAGTTGCACAGGTCTGAAACTCGGCAACCGGGATAAGCTTTAGTCCCTGATACACATACGGAAAAATCAGACTCCTGACTCAATGCCTTTAGGAATTATTACAAAAAACACACCACAGCCGCTGACCTTTGACCTTTCCAAAGGTTGCACAGATCTGAAACTCGGCATCCTGGATTAGCCTTAGTCCCTGATACACATACAGAAAAATCAGACTCCTGGCTAAATGCCTTTAGGAATTATTACAAAAAACACACCCGAACGGCTGACCATTGACCTTTTCCGAAAGTTGCACAGGTCTGAAACTCGGCAACCGGGATAAGCTTTAGTCCCTGATACACATACGGAAAAATCAGACTCCTGACTCAATGCCTTTAGGAATTATTACAAAAAACACACCACAGCGGCTGACCTTTGACCTTTCCAAAGGTTGCACGGGTCTGAAACTCTGCACCCTGGATCAGCCAGGAGTCCCTGAGACACATACGGAGAAATCAGCATCCGGGCTCATTGCCTTTAGGAATTATTGAAGAAAAGACAGTTTCCCACCTTTCTTACGTTTGAATTTTACAGACTGTGTTTTTGGCAGTTTTTTTTGGCCAGGGGGAAAAAAGCCCAAAGTCCTTTGTCCAAAAACTGAAAATCAGGTCATGTCAGACTCTATACAGTCTTAGACTCTTTGGCCAGAGTGGAAGTTTTGGAGGAAATACATTTCTACAGGTCGCAGGAGTGTGAATATTTCATATGTCGTTTGGGGTCCCAAGACGAGCGGAACGACGAGGGTACATTAGTATATCTTATAAGATGTTAACTTTATTTGTGAGGTTTATGTTATGGGACAGTAGAAAATGAAAAAAAATCAGAAAACAGTCGTATTCCAACTGAATGCTCACAAAAACAGACACAAATAGAAAAACACATCCAAACAGTGAAATCATTGCAAAATCAAACACTGAGGGTACCGAAGAATATCTTATAAGATGTTAACTTTATTTGTGAGGTTTATGTTATGGGACAGTAGAAAAATGAAAAAAAAATTAGAAAACAGTCGTATTCCAGCTGAATGCGCACAAAAACAGACAAAAATAGAAAAACACATTCAAACAGTGAAATCATTGCAAAATCAAACACTGAAGGTATATAACAATATCTTATAAGATGTTAACTTTATTTCTGAGGTTTATGTTATGGGACAGTAGAAAAATTAAAAAAAATCAGAAAACAGTCGTATTCCAGCTGAATGCACACAAAAACAGAGACAAATAAAAAAACACATCCAAACAGTGAAATCATTGCAAAATCAAACACTGAAGGTATATAACTATATCTTACAAGATTTTAACTTTATTTGTGAGGTTTATGTTATGGGAGAGTAGAAAAATGAAAAAAATCAGAAAACAGCCGTATCCCTGCTGAATGCGCACAAAAACAGACACAAATAGAAAAACACATCCAAACAGTGAAATCAATATAAATTTAAACACTGAGGGTACATCAATATACCTTATAAGATGTTAACTTCGTATTATAGGACAGTAGAAAAAAGATTAAAATACCCTCGATCAGCCTTAGTCCCTGATACACATACGGAAAAATCAGACTCCTGGCTTAATGCCTTTAGGAATTATTACAAAAAACACACCCGAACGGCTGACCTTTGACCTTTCCGAAGGTTGCACAGGTCTGAAACTCGGCACCCTAGATCAGCCTTAGTCCCTGATACACACACGGAAAAATCAGACTCCTGGCTCAATGCCTTTAGGAATTATTACAAAAAACACACCCGAACGGCTGACCTTTGACCTTTCCAAAGGTTGCACGGGTCTGAAACTCGACACCCTGGATTAGCCTTAGTCCCTGATACACATACGGAAAAATCAGACTCCTGGCTTAATGCCTTTAGGAATTATTACAAAAAACACACCCGAACGGCTGACCTTTGACCTTTCCAAAGGTTGCACGGGTCTGAAACTCGGCACCCTGGATCAGCCAGGAGTCCCTGAGACACATACGGAGAAATCAGCATCCGGGCTCATTGCCTTTAGGAATTATTGAAGAAAAGACAGTTTCCCACCTTTCTTACGTTTGAATTTTACAGACTGTGTTTTTGGCAGTTTTTTTTGGCCAGGGGGAAAAAAGCCCAAAGTCCTTTGTCCAAAAACTGAAAATCAGGTCATGTCAGACTCTATACAGTCTTAGACTCTTTGGCCAGAGTGGAAGTTTTGGAGGAAATACATTTCTACAGGTCGCAGGAGTGTGAATATTTCGGAGAATCAATGAACAGCACGCCGCACAGAAAGCGGCGAAAGAGGAGAAGTTGGCTGGGGCAACTTGTGTGGCACTGACTGGGGATCATTGATCGTCTGTTAACAATGAAAACTACCTTGGTGTTACTGTACACCTCATCGATGCCAGCTGGGAGCTTCACTCTTTCGCCCTAGGTAACGTTACGTTATGTAACCTCTCATGTAGGCCTACAGTTGTTCAATTAATGTCATATTATCCCAGAAATGGGGGTTGTTCAAATTGCCTGTACTGGTTAAATTGCCTACTGGTTATTTTGTGTTTATCTGAATAAACAATTACATAAACACATACATTTTACTGAACATTATTTCATATTTCATTACCAATAACTTTATCAAGCAGTTTTTGATGCATTTTCCAAACAGGAGATGGGCTTCTGGTCTAATGGACCAGCTGGCCTGAGAAACCCGTTCTCAAGGACTTACTTCTGGTCATTATTTAAGTAGCGCACACATATTTTGAATGCCTTCATCAGAATTCAAATGAGCCATTTTAATCTAGATTAATCTAGATTAACTCCAAGATTGCAGTGAGATTAATCTAGATTAAAAAAATTAATCTATGCCCAGCTCTACAAAAAACACACCCGAACGGCTGACCTTTGACCTTTCCGAAGGTTGCACAGGTCTGAAACTCGGCACCCTAGATCAGCCTTAGTCCCTGATACACACACGGAAAAATCAGACTCCTGGCTCAATGACTTTAGGAATTATTACAAAAAACACACCCGAACGGCTGACCTTTGACCTTTCCAAAGGTTGCACGGGTCTGAAACTCGACACCCTGGATTAGCCTTAGTCCCTGATACACATACGGACAATCAGACTCCTGGCTTAATGCCTTTAGGAATTATTACAAAAAACACACCCGAACGGCTGACCTTTGACCTTTCCAAAGGTTGCACGGGTCTGAAACTCGGCATCCTGGATTAGCCTTAGTCCCTGATACACATACAGAAAAATCAGACTCCTGGCTAAATGCCTTTAGGAATTATTACAAAAAACACACCCGAACGGCTGACCATTGACCTTTTCCGAAAGTTGCACAGGTCTGAAACTCGGCAACCGGGATAAGCTTTAGTCCCTGATACACATACGGAAAAATCAGACTCCTGACTCAATGCCTTTAGGAATTATTACAAAAAACACACCACAGCGGCTGACCTTTGACCTTTCCAAAGGTTGCACGGGTCTGAAACTCGACACCCTGGATTAGCCTTAGTCCCTGAGACACATACGGAGAAATCAGCATCCGGGCTCATTGCCTTTAGGAATTATTGAAGAAAAGACAGTTTCCCACCTTTCTTACGTTTGAATTTTACAGACTGTGTTTTTGGCAGTTTTTTTTGGCCAGGGGGAAAAAAGCCCAAAGTCCTTTGTCCAAAAACTGAAAATCAGGTCATGTCAGACTCTATACAGTCTTAGACTCTTTGGCCAGAGTGGAAGTTTTGGAGGAAATACATTTCTACAGGTCGCAGGAGTGTGAATATTTCATATGTCGTTTGGGGTCCCAAGACGAGCGGAACGACGAGGGTACATTAGTATATCTTATAAGATGTTAACTTTATTTGTGAGGTTTATGTTATGGGACAGTAGAAAATGAAAAAAAATCAGAAAACAGTCGTATTCCAACTGAATGCTCACAAAAACAGACACAAATAGAAAAACACATCCAAACAGTGAAATCATTGCAAAATCAAACACTGAGGGTACCGAAGAATATCTTATAAGATGTTAACTTTATTTGTGAGGTTTATGTTATGGGACAGTAGAAAAATGAAAAAAAAATTAGAAAACAGTCGTATTCCAGCTGAATGCGCACAAAAACAGACAAAAATAGAAAAACACATTCAAACAGTGAAATCATTGCAAAATCAAACACTGAAGGTATATAACAATATCTTATAAGATGTTAACTTTATTTCTGAGGTTTATGTTATGGGACAGTAGAAAAATTAAAAAAAATCAGAAAACAGTCGTATTCCAGCTGAATGCACACAAAAACAGAGACAAATAAAAAAACACATCCAAACAGTGAAATCATTGCAAAATCAAACACTGAAGGTATATAACTATATCTTATAAGATTTTAACTTTATTTGTGAGGTTTATGTTATGGGAGAGTAGAAAAATGAAAAAAATCAGAAAACAGCCGTATCCCTGCTGAATGCGCACAAAAACAGACACAAATAGAAAAACACATCCAAACAGTGAAATCAATATAAATTTAAACACTGAGGGTACATCAATATACCTTATAAGATGTTAACTTCGTATTATAGGACAGTAGAAAAAAGATTAAAATACCCTCGATCAGCCTTAGTCCCTGATACACATACGGAAAAATCAGACTCCTGGCTTAATGCCTTTAGGAATTATTACAAAAAACACACCCGAACGGCTGACCTTTGACCTTTCCGAAGGTTGCACAGGTCTGAAACTCGGCACCCTAGATCAGCCTTAGTCCCTGATACACACACGGAAAAATCAGACTCCTGGCTCAATGCCTTTAGGAATTATTACAAAAAACACACCCGAACGGCTGACCTTTGACCTTTCCAAAGGTTGCACGGGTCTGAAACTCGACACCCTGGATTAGCCTTAGTCCCTGATACACATACGGAAAAATCAGACTCCTGGCTTAATGCCTTTAGGAATTATTACAAAAAACACACCCGAACGGCTGACCATTGACCTTTTCTGAAAGTTGCACAGGTATTAAACTCGGCAACCGGGATAAGCTTTAGTCCCTGATACACATACGGAAAAATCAGACTCCTGACTCAATGCCTTTAGGAATTATTACAAAAAACACACCACAGCGGCTGACCTTTGACCTTTCCAAAGGTTGCACGGGTCTGAAACTCAGCACCCTGGATCAGCCAGGAGTCCCTGATACACATACGGAGAAATCAGCATCCGGGCTCATTGCCTTTAGGAATTATTGAAGAAAAGACAGTTTCCCACCTTTCTCACGTTTGAATTTTACAGACTGTGTTTTTTGGCAGTTTTTTTTGGCCAGGGGGAAAAAGCCCAAAGTCCTGTGTCCAAAAACTGAAAATCAGGTCATGTCAGACTCTATACAGTCTTAGACTCTTTGGCCAGAGTGGAAGTTTTGGAGGAACTACATTTCTACAGGTCGCAGGAGTGTGAATATTTCATATGTCGTTTGGGGTCACAAGACGAGCGGAACGACGAGGGTACATTAGTATATCTTATAAGATGTTAACTTTATTTGTGAGGTTTATGTTATGGGACAGTAGAAAATGAAAAAAAATCAGAAAACAGTCGTATTCCAGCTGAATGCGCACAAAAACAGACACAAATAGAAAAACACATCCAAACAGTGAAATCATTGCAAAATCAAACAGTGAGGGTACCGAAGAATATCTTATAAGATGTTAACTTTATTTGTGAGGTTTATGTTATGGGACAGTAGAAAAATGAAAAAAAAATCAGAAAACAGTCGTATTCCAGCTTACTGCACACAAAAACAGACAAAAATAGAAAAACACATTCAAACAGTGAAATCATTGCAAAATCAAACACTGAAGGTATATAACTTTATCTCATAAGATGTTAAATTTATTTGTGAGGTTTATGTTATGTGACAGTAGAAAAATGAAAAAAAAATCAGAAAACAGTCGCATTCCAGCTGAATGCGCACAAAAACAGACAAAAATAGAAAAACACATTCAAACAGTGAAATCATTGCAAAATCAAACACTGAAGGTATATAACTATATCTTATAAGATTCTAACTTTATTTGTGAGGTTTATGTTATGGGACAGTAGAAAAATGAAAAAAATTGCGAAAACAGCCGTATCCCTGCTGAATGCGCACAAAAACAGACACAAATAGAAAAACACATCCAAACAGTGAAATCATTATAAATTTAAACACTGAGGGTACATCAATATACCTTATAAGATGTTAACTTCATATTATAGGACAGTAGAAAAAAGATTAAAATACCCTCGATCAGCCTTAGT
The DNA here is from genome assembly GCF_958295425.1 of Solea solea. NCBI lineage: Eukaryota > Metazoa > Chordata > Actinopteri > Pleuronectiformes > Soleidae > Solea > Solea solea. The sequence goes on from NC_081146.1 coordinate 349,579, forward strand.
CCCTGATACACATACGGAAAAATCAGACTCCTGGCTTAATGCCTTTAGGAATTATTACAAAAAACACACCACAGCGGCTGACCTTTGACCTTTCCAAAGGTTGCACGGGTCTGAAACTCGACACCCTGGATTAGCCTTAGTCCCTGATACACATACGGAAAAATTAGACTCCTGGCTTAATGCCTTTAGGAATTATTACAAAAAACACACCCGAACGGCTGACCTTTGACCTTTCCAAAGGTTGCACGGGTCTGAAACTCGGCACCCTGGATTAGCCTTAGTCCCTGATACACATTCAGAAAAATCAGACTCCTGGCTAAATGCCTTTAGGAATTATTACAAAAAACACACCCGAACGGCTGACCATTGACCTTTTCTGAAAGTTGCACAGGTCTGAAACTCGGCAACCGGGATAAGCTTTAGTCCCTGATACACATATGGAAAAATCAGACTCCTGACTCAATGCCTTTAGGAATTATTACAAAAAACACACCACAGCGGCTGACCTTTGACCGTTCCAAAGGTTGCACGGGTCTGAAACTCGGCACCCTGGATCAGCCAGGAGTCCCTGATACACATACGGAGAAATCAGCATCCGGGCTCATTGCCTTTAGGAATTATTGAAGAAAAGACAGTTTCCCACCTTTCTTACATTTGAATTTTACAGACTGTGTTTTTGGCAGTTTTTTTTGGCCAGGGGGAAAAAAAGCCCACAGTCCTGTGTCCAAAAACTGAAGACTCTATACAGTCTTAGACTCTTTGGCCAGAGTGGAAGTTTTGGAGGAACTACATTTCTACAGGGCCCTGCGATGGACTGGCGAACTGTCCAGGGTGTACCCCGCCTATCCCCCGATGTAGCTGAGATTGGCACAGCACCCCCGCGACCCTCTGGTTGAGGATAAAGCGGTAGATGATGACTGACTGACATTTCTACAGGTCGCAGGAGTGTGAATATTTCATATGTCGTTTGGGGTCCCAAGACGAGCGGAACGACGAAGGTACATTAGTATATCTTATAAGATGTTAACTTTATTTGTGAGGTTTATGTTATGGGACAGTAGAAAAATGAAAAAAAAACAGAAAACAGTCGTATTCCAGCTGAATGCGCACAAAAACAGACAAAAATAGAAAAACACATTCAAACAGTGAAATCATTGCAAAATCAAACACTGAAGGTATATAACTATATCTTATGAGATGTTAACTTTATTTGTGAGGTTTATGTTATGGGACAATAAAAGAATGAATAAAATCAGAAAACAGCCGTATCCCTGCTGAATGCACACAAAAACAGAGACAAATAGAAAAACACATCCAAACAGTGAAATCATTGCAAAATCAAACACTGAAGGTATATAACTATATCTTATAAGATTTTAACTTTATTTGTGAGGTTTATGTTATGGGAGAGTAGAAAAATGAAAAAAATTGCGAAAACAGCCGTATCCCTGCTGAATGCGCACAAAAACAGACACAAATAGAAAAACACATCCAAACAGTGAAATCAATATAAATTTAAACACTGAGGGTACATCAATATACCTTATAAGATGTTAACTTCATATTATAGGACAGTAGAAAAAAGATTAAAATACCCTCGATCAGCCTTAGTCCCTGATACACATACGGAAAAATCAGACTCCTGGCTTAATGCCTTTAGGAATTATTACAAAAAACACACCCGAACGGCTGACCTTTGACCTTTCCGAAGGTTGCACAGGTCTGAAACTCGGCACCCTAGATCAGCCTTAGTCCCTGATACACACACGGAAAAATCAGACTCCTGGCTCAATGCCTTTAGGAATTATTACAAAAAACACACCCGAACGGCTGACCTTTGACCTTTCCAAAGGTTGCACGGGTCTGAAACTCGACACCCTGGATTAGCCTTAGTCCCTGATACACATACGGAAAAATCAGACTCCTGGCTTAATGCCTTTAGGAATTATTACAAAAAACACACCCGAACGGCTGACCTTTGACCTTTCCAAAGGTTGCACGGGTCTGAAACTCGGCACCCTGGATCAGCCAGGAGTCCCTGAGACACATACGGAGAAATCAGCATCCGGGCTCATTGCCTTTAGGAATTATTGAAGAAAAGACAGTTTCCCACCTTTCTTACGTTTGAATTTTACAGACTGTGTTTTTGGCAGTTTTTTTTGGCCAGGGGGAAAAAAGCCCAAAGTCCTTTGTCCAAAAACTGAAAATCAGGTCATGTCAGACTCTATACAGTCTTAGACTCTTTGGCCAGAGTGGAAGTTTTGGAGGAAATACATTTCTACAGGTCGCAGGAGTGTGAATATTTCGGAGAATCAATGAACAGCACGCCGCACAGAAAGCGGCGAAAGAGGAGAAGTTGGCTGGGGCAACTTGTGTGGCACTGACTGGGGATCATTGATCGTCTGTTAACAATGAAAACTACCTTGGTGTTACTGTACACCTCATCGATGCCAGCTGGGAGCTTCACTCTTTCGCCCTAGGTAACGTTACGTTATGTAACCTCTCATGTAGGCCTACAGTTGTTCAATTAATGTCATATTATCCCAGAAATGGGGGTTGTTCAAATTGCCTGTACTGGTTAAATTGCCTACTGGTTATTTTGTGTTTATCTGAATAAACAATTACATAAACACATACATTTTACTGAACATTATTTCATATTTCATTACCAATAACTTTATCAAGCAGTTTTTGATGCATTTTCCAAACAGGAGATGGGCTTCTGGTCTAATGGACCAGCTGGCCTGAGAAACCCGTTCTCAAGGACTTACTTCTGGTCATTATTTAAGTAGCGCACACATATTTTGAATGCCTTCATCAGAATTCAAATGAGCCATTTTAATCTAGATTAATCTAGATTAACTCCAAGATTGCAGTGAGATTAATCTAGATTAAAAAAATTAATCTATGCCCAGCTCTACAAAAAACACACCCGAACGGCTGACCTTTGACCTTTCCGAAGGTTGCACAGGTCTGAAACTCGGCACCCTAGATCAGCCTTAGTCCCTGATACACACACGGAAAAATCAGACTCCTGGCTCAATGACTTTAGGAATTATTACAAAAAACACACCCGAACGGCTGACCTTTGACCTTTCCAAAGGTTGCACGGGTCTGAAACTCGACACCCTGGATTAGCCTTAGTCCCTGATACACATACGGACAATCAGACTCCTGGCTTAATGCCTTTAGGAATTATTACAAAAAACACACCCGAACGGCTGACCTTTGACCTTTCCAAAGGTTGCACGGGTCTGAAACTCGGCATCCTGGATTAGCCTTAGTCCCTGATACACATACAGAAAAATCAGACTCCTGGCTAAATGCCTTTAGGAATTATTACAAAAAACACACCCGAACGGCTGACCATTGACCTTTTCCGAAAGTTGCACAGGTCTGAAACTCGGCAACCGGGATAAGCTTTAGTCCCTGATACACATACGGAAAAATCAGACTCCTGACTCAATGCCTTTAGGAATTATTACAAAAAACACACCACAGCGGCTGACCTTTGACCTTTCCAAAGGTTGCACGGGTCTGAAACTCTGCACCCTGGATCAGCCAGGAGTCCCTGAGACACATACGGAGAAATCAGCATCCGGGCTCATTGCCTTTAGGAATTATTGAAGAAAAGACAGTTTCCCACCTTTCTTACGTTTGAATTTTACAGACTGTGTTTTTGGCAGTTTTTTTTGGCCAGGGGGAAAAAAGCCCAAAGTCCTTTGTCCAAAAACTGAAAATCAGGTCATGTCAGACTCTATACAGTCTTAGACTCTTTGGCCAGAGTGGAAGTTTTGGAGGAAATACATTTCTACAGGTCGCAGGAGTGTGAATATTTCATATGTCGTTTGGGGTCCCAAGACGAGCGGAACGACGAGGGTACATTAGTATATCTTATAAGATGTTAACTTTATTTGTGAGGTTTATGTTATGGGACAGTAGAAAATGAAAAAAAATCAGAAAACAGTCGTATTCCAACTGAATGCTCACAAAAACAGACACAAATAGAAAAACACATCCAAACAGTGAAATCATTGCAAAATCAAACACTGAGGGTACCGAAGAATATCTTATAAGATGTTAACTTTATTTGTGAGGTTTATGTTATGGGACAGTAGAAAAATGAAAAAAAAATTAGAAAACAGTCGTATTCCAGCTGAATGCGCACAAAAACAGACAAAAATAGAAAAACACATTCAAACAGTGAAATCATTGCAAAATCAAACACTGAAGGTATATAACAATATCTTATAAGATGTTAACTTTATTTCTGAGGTTTATGTTATGGGACAGTAGAAAAATTAAAAAAAATCAGAAAACAGTCGTATTCCAGCTGAATGCACACAAAAACAGAGACAAATAAAAAAACACATCCAAACAGTGAAATCATTGCAAAATCAAACACTGAAGGTATATAACTATATCTTATAAGATTTTAACTTTATTTGTGAGGTTTATGTTATGGGAGAGTAGAAAAATGAAAAAAATCAGAAAACAGCCGTATCCCTGCTGAATGCGCACAAAAACAGACACAAATAGAAAAACACATCCAAACAGTGAAATCAATATAAATTTAAACACTGAGGGTACATCAATATACCTTATAAGATGTTAACTTCGTATTATAGGACAGTAGAAAAAAGATTAAAATACCCTCGATCAGCCTTAGTCCCTGATACACATACGGAAAAATCAGACTCCTGGCTTAATGCCTTTAGGAATTATTACAAAAAACACACCCGAACGGCTGACCTTTGACCTTTCCAAAGGTTGCACGGGTCTGAAACTCGACACCCTGGATTAGCCTTAGTCCCTGATACACATACGGAAAAATCAGACTCCTGGCTTAATGCCTTTAGGAATTATTACAAAAAACACACCCGAACGGCTGACCTTTGACCTTTCCAAAGGTTGCACGGGTCTGAAACTCGGCACCCTGGATTAGCCTTAGTCCCTGATACACATACAGAAAAATCAGACTCCTGGCTAAATGCCTTTAGGAATTATTACAAAAAACACACCCGAACGGCTGACCATTGACCTTTTCTGAAAGTTGCACAGGTATTAAACTCGGCAACCGGGATAAGCTTTAGTCCCTGATACACATACGGAAAAATCAGACTCCTGACTCAATGCCTTTAGGAATTATTACAAAAAACACACCACAGCGGCTGACCTTTGACCTTTCCAAAGGTTGCACGGGTCTGAAACTCAGCACCCTGGATCAGCCAGGAGTCCCTGATACACATACGGAGAAATCAGCATCCGGGCTCATTGCCTTTAGGAATTATTGAAGAAAAGACAGTTTCCCACCTTTCTCACGTTTGAATTTTACAGACTGTGTTTTTTGGCAGTTTTTTTTGGCCAGGGGGAAAAAGCCCAAAGTCCTGTGTCCAAAAACTGAAAATCAGGTCATGTCAGACTCTATACAGTCTTAGACTCTTTGGCCAGAGTGGAAGTTTTGGAGGAACTACATTTCTACAGGTCGCAGGAGTGTGAATATTTCATATGTCGTTTGGGGTCACAAGACGAGCGGAACGACGAGGGTACATTAGTATATCTTATAAGATGTTAACTTTATTTGTGAGGTTTATGTTATGGGACAGTAGAAAATGAAAAAAAATCAGAAAACAGTCGTATTCCAGCTGAATGCGCACAAAAACAGACACAAATAGAAAAACACATCCAAACAGTGAAATCATTGCAAAATCAAACAGTGAGGGTACCGAAGAATATCTTATAAGATGTTAACTTTATTTGTGAGGTTTATGTTATGGGACAGTAGAAAAATGAAAAAAAAATCAGAAAACAGTCGTATTCCAGCTTACTGCACACAAAAACAGACAAAAATAGAAAAACACATTCAAACAGTGAAATCATTGCAAAATCAAACACTGAAGGTATATAACTTTATCTCATAAGATGTTAAATTTATTTGTGAGGTTTATGTTATGTGACAGTAGAAAAATGAAAAAAAAATCAGAAAACAGTCGCATTCCAGCTGAATGCGCACAAAAACAGACAAAAATAGAAAAACACATTCAAACAGTGAAATCATTGCAAAATCAAACACTGAAGGTATATAACTATATCTTATAAGATTCTAACTTTATTTGTGAGGTTTATGTTATGGGACAGTAGAAAAATGAAAAAAATTGCGAAAACAGCCGTATCCCTGCTGAATGCGCACAAAAACAGACACAAATAGAAAAACACATCCAAACAGTGAAATCATTATAAATTTAAACACTGAGGGTACATCAATATACCTTATAAGATGTTAACTTCATATTATAGGACAGTAGAAAAAAGATTAAAATACCCTCGATCAGCCTTAGTCCCTGATACACATACGGAAAAATCAGACTCCTGGCTTAATGCCTTTAGGAATTATTACAAAAAACACACCACAGCGGCTGACCTTTGACCTTTCCAAAGGTTGCACGGGTCTGAAACTCGGCACCCTGGATTAGCCTTAGTCCCTGATACACATTCAGAAAAATCAGACTCCTGGCTAAATGCCTTTAGGAATTATTACAAAAAACACACCCGAACGGCTGACCATTGACCTTTTCTGAAAGTTGCACAGGTCTGAAACTCGGCAACCGGGATAAGCTTTAGTCCCTGATACACATATGGAAAAATCAGACTCCTGACTCAATGCCTTTAGGAATTATTACAAAAAACACACCACAGCGGCTGACCTTTGACCGTTCCAAAGGTTGCACGGGTCTGAAACTCGGCACCCTGGATCAGCCAGGAGTCCCTGATACACATACGGAGAAATCAGCATCCGGGCTCATTGCCTTTAGGAATTATTGAAGAAAAGACAGTTTCCCACCTTTCTTACATTTGAATTTTACAGACTGTGTTTTTGGCAGTTTTTTTTGGCCAGGGGGAAAAAAAGCCCACAGTCCTGTGTCCAAAAACTGAAGACTCTATACAGTCTTAGACTCTTTGGCCAGAGTGGAAGTTTTGGAGGAACTACATTTCTACAGGGCCCTGCGATGGACTGGCGAACTGTCCAGGGTGTACCCCGCCTATCCCCCGATGTAGCTGAGATTGGCACAGCACCCCCGCGACCCTCTGGTTGAGGATAAAGCGGTAGATGATGACTGACTGACATTTCTACAGGTCGCAGGAGTGTGAATATTTCATATGTCGTTTGGGGTCCCAAGACGAGCGGAACGACGAAGGTACATTAGTATATCTTATAAGATGTTAACTTTATTTGTGAGGTTTATGTTATGGGACAGTAGAAAAATGAAAAAAAAACAGAAAACAGTCGTATTCCAGCTGAATGCGCACAAAAACAGACAAAAATAGAAAAACACATTCAAACAGTGAAATCATTGCAAAATCAAACACTGAAGGTATATAACTATATCTTATGAGATGTTAACTTTATTTGTGAGGTTTATGTTATGGGACAATAAAAAAATGAATAAAATCAGAAAACAGCCGTATCCCTGCTGAATGCACACAAAAACAGAGACAAATAGAAAAACACATCCAAACAGTGAAATCATTGCAAAATCAAACACTGAAGGTATATAACTATATCTTATAAGATTTTAACTTTATTTGTGAGGTTTATGTTATGGGAGAGTAGAAAAATGAAAAAAATTGCGAAAACAGCCGTATCCCTGCTGAATGCGCACAAAAACAGACACAAATAGAAAAACACATCCAAACAGTGAAATCAATATAAATTTAAACACTGAGGGTACATCAATATACCTTATAAGATGTTAACTTCATATTATAGGACAGTAGAAAAAAGATTAAAATACCCTCGATCAGCCTTAGTCCCTGATACACATACGGAAAAATCAGACTCCTGGCTTAATGCCTTTAGGAATTATTACAAAAAACACACCACAGCGGCTGACCTTTGACCTTTCCAAAGGTTGCACGGGTCTGAAACTCGACACCCTGGATTAGCCTTAGTCCCTGATACACATACGGAAAAATCAGACTCCTGGCTTAATGCCTTTAGGAATTATTACAAAAAACACACCCGAAATCAGACTCCTGACTCAATGCCTTACAAAAAATACACCACAGTGGCTGACCTTTGACCTTTCCAAAGGTTGCACAGATCTGAAACTCAGCACCCTGGATCAGCCAGGAGTCCCTGATACACATACGGAGAAATCAGCATCCGGGCTCATTGCCTTTAGGAATTATTGAAGAAAAGACAGTTTCCCACCTTTCTTACGTTTGAATTTTACAGACTGTGTTTTTGGCAGTTTTTTTTGGCCAGGGGGAAAAAAGCCCAAAGTCCTGTGTCCAAAACTGAAAATCAGGTCATGTCAGACTCTATACAGTCTTAGACTCTTTGGCCAGACTCCTGGCTTAATGCCTTTAGGAATTATTACAAAAAACACACCCGAACGGCTGACCTTTGACCTTTCCAAAGGTTGCACGGGTCTGAAACTCGGCACCCTGGATTAGCCTTAGTCCCTGATACACATACAGAAAAATCAGACTCCTGGCTTAATGCCTTTAGGAATTATTACAAAAAACACACCCGAACGGCTAACCATTGACCTTTTCCGAAAGTTGCACAGGTCTGAAACTCGGCAACCGGGATAAGCTTTAGTCCCTGATACACATATGGAGAAATCAGCATCCGGGCTCATTGCCTTTAGGAATTATTGAAGAAAAGACAGTTTCCCACCTTTCTTACATTTGAATTTTACAGACTGTGTTTTTGGCAGTTTTTTTTGGCCCGGGGGAAAAAAGCCCACAGTCCTGTGTCCAAAAACTGAAGACTCTATACAGTCTTAGACTCTTTGGCCAGAGTGGAAGTTTTGGAGGAACTACATTTCTACAGGGCCCTGCGATGGACTGGCGAACTGTCCAGGGTGTACCCCGCCTATCGCCCGATGTAGCTGAGATTGGCACAGCACCCCCGCGACCCTCTGGTTGAGGATAAAGCGGTAGATGATGACTGACTGACATTTCTACAGGTCGCAGGAGTGTGAATATTTCATATGTCGTTTGGGGTCCCAAGACGAGCGGAACGACGAAGGTACATTAGTATATCTTATAAGATGTTAACTTTATTTGTGAGGTTTATGTTATGGGACAGTAGAAAAATGAAAAAAAATCAGAAAACAGTCGTATTCCAGCTGAATGCGCACAAAAACAGACAAAAATAGAAAAACACATTCAAACAGTGAAATCATTGCAAAATCAAACACTGAAGGTATATAACTATATCTTATGAGATGTTAACTTTATTTGTGAGGTTTATGTTATGGGACAATAAAAAAATGAATAAAATCAGAAAACAGCCGTATCCCTGCTGAATGCACACAAAAACAGAGACAAATAGAAAAACACATCCAAACAGTGAAATCATTGCAAAATCAAACACTGAAGGTATATAACTCTATCTTATAAGATTTTAACTTTATTTGTGAGGTTTATGTTATGGGAGAGTAGAAAAATGAAAAAAATTGCGAAAACAGCCGTATCCCTGCTGAATGCGCACAAAAACAGACACAAATAGAAAAACACATCCAAACAGTGAAATCAATATAAATTTAAACACTGAGGGTACATCAATATACCTTATAAGATGTTAACTTCATATTATAGGACAGTAGAAAAAAGATTAAAATACCCTCGATCAGCCTTAGTCCCTGATACACATACGGAAAAATCAGACTCCTGGCTTAATGCCTTTAGGAATTATTACAAAAAACACACCACAGCGGCTGACCTTTGACCTTTCCAAAGGTTGCACGGGTCTGAAACTCGACACCCTGGATTAGCCTTAGTCCCTGATACACATACGGAAAAATCAGACTCCTGGCTTAATGCCTTTAGGAATTATTACAAAAAACACCCCGAAATCAGACTCCTGACTCAATGCCTTACAAAAAATACACCACAGTGGCTGACCTTTGACCTTTCCAAAGGTTGCACAGATCTGAAACTCAGCACCCTGGATCAGCCAGGAGTCCCTGATACACATACGGAGAAATCAGCATCCGGGCTCATTGCCTTTAGGAATTATTGAAGAAAAGACAGTTTCCCACCTTTCTTACGTTTGAATTTTACAGACTGTGTTTTTGGCAGTTTTTTTTGGCCAGGGGGAAAAAAGCCCAAAGTCCTGTGTCCAAAACTGAAAATCAGGTCATGTCAGACTCTATACAGTCTTAGACTCTTTGGCCAGACTCCTGGCTTAATGCCTTTAGGAATTATTACAAAAAACACACCCGAACGGCTGACCTTTGACCTTTCCAAAGGTTGCACGGGTCTGAAACTCGGCACCCTGGATTAGCCTTAGTCCCTGATACACATACAGAAAAATCAGACTCCTGGCTTAATGCCTTTAGGAATTATTACAAAAAACACACCCGAACGGCTAACCATTGACCTTTTCCGAAAGTTGCACAGGTCTGAAACTCGGCAACCGGGATAAGCTTTAGTCCCTGATACACATACGGAGAAATCAGCATCCGGGCTCATTGCCTTTAGGAATTATTGAAGAAAAGACAGTTTCCCACCTTTCTTACATTTGAATTTTACAGACTGTGTTTTTGGCAGTTTTTTTTGGCCCGGGGGAAAAAGCCCACAGTCCTGTGTCCAAAAACTGAAGACTCTATACAGTCTTAGACTCTTTGGCCAGAGTGGAAGTTTTGGAGGAACTACATTTCTACAGGGCCCTGCGATGGACTGGCGAACTGTCCAGGGTGTACCCCGCCTATCGCCCGATGTAGCTGAGATTGGCACAGCACCCCCGCGACCCTCTGGTTGAGGATAAAGCGGTAGATGATGACTGACTGACATTTCTACAGGTCGCAGGAGTGTGAATATTTCATATGTCGTTTGGGGTCCCAAGACGAGCGGAACGACGAAGGTACATTAGTATATCTTATAAGATGTTAACTTTATTTGTGAGGTTTATGTTATGGGACAGTAGAAAAATGAAAAAAAATCAGAAAACAGTCGTATTCCAGCTGAATGCGCACAAAAACAGACAAAAATAGAAAAACACATTCAAACAGTGAAATCATTGCAAAATCAAACACTGAAGGTATATAACTATATCTTATGAGATGTTAACTTTATTTGTGAGGTTTATGTTATGGGACAATAAAAAAATGAATAAAATCAGAAAACAGCCGTATCCCTGCTGAATGCACACAAAAACAGAGACAAATAGAAAAACACATCCAAACAGTGAAATCATTGCAAAATCAAACACTGAAGGTATATAACTATATCTTATAAGATTTTAACTTTATTTGTGAGGTTTATGTTATGGGAGAGTAGAAAAATGAAAAAAATTGCAAAAACAGCCGTATCCCTGCTGAATGCGCACAAAAACAGACACAAATAGAAAAACACATCCAAACAGTGAAATCAATATAAATTTAAACACTGAGGGTACATCAATATTTCTTATAAGATGTTAACTTCATATTATAGGACAGTAGAAAAAAGATTAAAATACCCTCGATCAGCCTTAGTCCCTGATACACATACGGAAAAATCAGACTCCTGGCTTAATGCCTTTAGGAATTATTACAAAAAACACACCTAAACGGCTGACCTTTGACCTTTCTGAAGGTTACACAGGTCTGAAACTCGGCACCCTAGATTAGCCTTAGTCCCTGATACACATACGGAAAAATCAGACTCCTGGCTCGATGCCTTTATGAATTATTACAAAAAACACACCCGAACGGCTGACCATTGACCTTTCCGAAGGTTGCACAGGTCTGAAACTCGGCACCCTGGATCAGCCTTAGTCCCTATACACACACGGAAAAATCAGACTCCTGGCTCAATGCCTTTAGGAATTATTCCAAAAAATACACCACAGTGGCTGACATTTGACCTTTCCAAAGGTTGCACAGATCTGAAACTCAGCACCCTGGATTAGCCTTAGTCCCTGATACACATACAGAAAAATCAGACTCCTGGCTTAATGCCTTTAGGAATTATTACAAAAAACACACCCGAACGGCTAACCATTGACCTTTTCCGAAAGTTGCACAGGTCTGAAACTCGGCAACCGGGATAAGCTTTAGTCCCTGATACACATACGGAAAAATCAGACTCCTGACTCAATGCCTTTAGGAATTATTACAAAAAACACACCACAGCGGCTGACCTTTGACCTTTCCAAAGGTTGCACGGGTCTGAAACTCGGCACCCTGGATCAGCCAGGAGTCCCTGATACACATACGGAGAAATCAGCATCCGGGCTCATTGCCTTTAGGAATTATTGAAGAAAAGACAGTTTCCCACCTTTCTTACGTTTGAATTTTACAGACTGTGTTTTTGGCAGTTTTTTTTGGCCAGGGGGAAAAAAGCCCAAAGTCCTTTGTCCAAAAACTGAAAATCAGGTCATGTCAGACTCTATACAGTCTTAGACTCTTTGGCCAGAGTGGAAGTTTTGGAGGAACTACATTTCTACAGGTCGCAGGAGTGTGAATATTTCATATGTCGTTTGGGGTCCCAAGACGAGCGGAACGACGAGGGTACATTAGTATATCTTATAAGATGTTAACTTTATTTGTGAGGTTTATGTTATGGGACAGTAGAAAAATGAAAAAAAATCAGAAAACAGTCGTATTCCAGCTGAATGCGCACAAAAACAGACAAAAATAGAAAAACACATTCAAACAGTGAAATCATTGCAAAATCAAACACTGAAGGTATATAACCTATCTTATAAGATGTTAACTTTATTTGTGAGGTTTATGTTGTGGGACAGTTAAAAAATGAAAAAAAATCAGAAAACAGTCGTATTCCAGCTGAATGCGCACAAAAACAGACAAAAATAGAAAAACACATTCAAACAGTGAGATCATTGCAAAATCAAACACTGAAGGTATATAACTATATCTTATGAGATGTTAACTTTATTTGTGAGGTTTATTTTATGGGACAATAAAAAAATGAATAAAATCAGAAAACAGCCGTATCCCTGCTGAATGCACACAAAAACAGAGACAAATAGAAAAACCCATCCAAACAGTGAAATCATTGCAAAATCAAACACTGAAGGTATATAACTATATCTTATAAGATTTTAACTTTATTTGTGAGGTTTATGTCATGGGACAGTAGAAAATTGAAAAAAATCAGAAAACAGTCGTTTCCCTGCTGAATGCACACAAAAACAGAGACAAATAGAAAAACACATCCAAACAGTGAAATCATTATAAATTCAAACACTGAGGGTACATCAATATACCTTATTAGATGTTAACTTCATATTATAGGACAGTAGAAAAAAGATTAAAATACCCTCGATCAGCCTTAGTCCCTGATACACATACGGAAAAATCAGACTCCTGGCTTAATGCCTTTAGGAATTATTACAAAAAACACACCTAAACGGCTGACCTTTGACCTTTCCGAAGGTTACACAGGTCTGAAACTCGGCACCCTAGATTAGCCTTAGTCCCTGATACACATACGGAAAAATCAGACTCCTGGCTCGATGCCTTTATGAATTATTACAAAAAACACACCCGAACGGCTGACCATTGACCTTTCCAAAGGTTGCACAGGTCTGAAACTCGGCAACCGGGATAAGCTTTAGTCCCTGATACACATACGGAAAAATCAGACTCCTGACTCAATGCCTTTAGGAATTATTACAAAAAACACACCACAGCGGCTGACCTTTGACCTTTCCAAAGGTTGCGCGGGTCTGAAACTCGGCACCCTGGATCAGCCAGGAGTCCCTGATACACATACGGAGAAATCAGCATCCGGGCTCATTGCCTTTAGGAATTATTGAAGAAAAGACAGTTTCCCACCTTTCTTACGTTTGAATTTTACAGACTGTGTTTTTGGCAGTTTTTTTTGGCCAGGGGGAAAAAAGCCCAAAGTCCTGTGTCCAAAAACTGAAAATCAGGTCATGTCAGACTCTATACAGTCTTAGACTCTTTGGCCAGAGTGGAAGTTTCGGAGGAACTACATTTCTACAGGTCGCAGGAGTGTGAATATTTCATATGTCGTTTGGGGTCCCAAGACGAGCGGAACGACGAGGGTACATTAGTATATCTTATAAGATGTTAACTTTATTTGTGAGGTTTATGTTATGGGACAGTAGAAAATGAAAAAAAATCAGAAAGCAGTCGTATTCCAGCTGAATGCGCACAAAAACAGACACAAATAGAAAAACACATCCAAACAGTGAAATCATTGCAAAATCAAACACTGAGGGTACCGAAGAATATCTTATAAGATGTTAACTTTATTTGTGAGGTTTATGTTATGGGACAGTAGAAAAATGAAAAAAAAATCAGAAAACAGTCGTATTCCAGCTGAATGCGCACAAAAACAGACAAAAATAGAAAAACACATTCAAACAGTGAAATCATTGCAAAATCAAACACTGAAGGTATATAACTATATCTTATAAGATTTTAACTTTATTTGTGAGGTTTATGTTATGGGACAGTAGAAACAGTTTCAGACCCGTGCAACCTTTGGAAAGGTCAAAGGTCAGCCGTTCGGGTGTGTCTGAATGCGCACAAAAACAGACACAAATAGAAAAACACATCCAAACAGTGCAATCATTATACATTCAAACACTGAGGGTACATCAATATACCTTATAAGATGTTAACTTCATATTATAGGACAGTAGAAAAAAGATTAAAATACCCTCGATCAGCCTTAGTCCCTGATACACATACGGAAAAATCAGACTCCTGGCTTAATGCCTTTAGGAATTATTACAAAAAACACACCCAAATGGCTGACCTTTGACCTTTCCAAAGGTTGCACGGGTCTTAAACTCGGCACCCTAGATACACATACGGAAAAATCAGACTTCTGGCTTAATGCCTTTAGGAATTATTACAAAAAACACACCCGAACGGCTGACCTTTGACCTTTCCGAAGGTTGCACAGGTCTGAAACTCGGCACCCTAGATCAGCCTTAGTCCCTGACACACACACGGAAAAATCAGACTCCTGACTCAATGCCTTTAGGAATTATTACAAAAAACACACCCGAACGGCTGACCATGTGTATGATACACATACGGAGAAAACAGACTCCTGACTCAATGCCTTTAGGAATTATTACAAAAAACACACCCGAACGGCTGACCGTTGACCTTTCCGAAGGTTGCACAGGCCTGAAACTCTGCACCCGGGATAAGCCTAAATCCCTGATACACATACGGAAAAATCAGACTCCTGGCTCAATGCCTTTAGGAATTATTACAAAAAACACACCCGAACGGCTGACCATTGACCTTTCCGAAGGTTGCACAGGCCTGAAACTCTGCACCCGGGATAAGCCTAAATCCCTGATACACATACGGAAAAATCAGACTCCTGGCTCAATGCCTTTAGGAATTATTACAAAAAACACACCCGAACGGCTGACCATTGACCTTTCCGAAGGTTGCACAGGTCTGAAACTCTGCACCGGGGATAAGCCTAAATCCCTGATACACATACGGAAAAATCAGACTCCTGGCTCAATGCCTTTAGGAATTATTACAAAAAACACACCCGAACAGCTGACCATTGACCTTTCCGAAGGTTGCACAGGTCTGAAACTCGGCACCCTGGATCAGCCTTAGTCCCTGATACACATACGGAAAAATCAGACTCCTGGCTTAATGCCTTTAGGAATTATTACAAAAAACACACCCGAACGGCTGACCTTTGACCTTTCCAAAGGTTGCACGGGTCTGAAACTTGGCATCCTGGATAAGCCTTAGTCCCTGATACAGATACGGAAAAATCGTCCGGTGATGCAGCTGAGCTAGGAAGACGTGTGCTCCGGAGCTCTTCAGGAAAACTCGGTTTTAAGTTATAAATAACGCCCGCTGTACCTGAAACTTTATCCAACTGGTGAAATATGGACTTGAGATCTCGAAATAAGATGCAAAGCTCAATTATCGACCATTTTTCTTCTCAAGCCGCAACACGTGAAACGAGCACCGAGCACAACATGGCTGCGGAAGAGCAACGTGAAGTGGAAGGAAGCCACGCCATACTACAAGAAATAAAACGCGGTAATGAAGCACTCTCACAGAAGCTCGATGCCAAAACTGCCGAGATTAATCATTCTATTTCGGGGTTGAAAACTGTGGTAGACGGGATGTGCTCACGCATCACGGAGGCAGAGGAGCGAATTAGCACAGCTGAAGATAAGCTAACTGAATTAGACTCCCATGTCCTCCGTCTGATGAAGGAGAAGGACTTTCTCGTGGACAAAGTAGACCAACTAGAGAATCAAAGCCGACGCAATAATGTCCGCATCGTTAACCTGCAGGAGGGCGGAGAGGGAAACGACCCGGTGCGGTTCTTTACAGATTGGATCCCCTCTGTGCTGGGACGACAGCACTTTCCCGAGCCGCTGATTATTGAAAGAGCGCATCGGTCCCCGACATTCCGCACGCCAGGAGATAAGCGACCCAGACCCATTCTCATCCGCCTACTCAAGTACCAGGACCGGGATAAAATCCTCCCAATGGCTGCTAAGACATCCAGAGAAAAAGGTGGGCCGATCACTTTCAAGGGAGAGGCAGTGATGTTTTTCCCAGATCTGAGTGCAAACCTGGTGAAGCAAAGAAAGGAATACAATCATGTTAATAAGGAGTTGCACGCAAAGAAGCTCCAATTCAGCCTCCTCCACCCAGCGACCTTGAGAGTCATCCTACCTAATGGAGAGAAAAAGTTCTTCAAATCACCAGAAGCAGCGGCATCTTTTCTCCGAGACTTCCCGGGAGGTGATTAATCCTGCGTCTCACAGGTGACTACAGGTGCAGCACCACAACTCCTCTAACTCTGAGGGAGAGCGATTCCTGCATATCCTTGAACTATCCAGTGACTCTTATGTAAGTGCAACGATCCCCCGCCATATTTATTTATTTTTTCTTTTCACGTATTTTTTCATTTATTTTTATTTTATTTTTACTTTTATTTTATTTTGAAATAATTTATTTTTGGACATTATGGACAAAAAGCTAACTTATCCTATTGCTGTGAGGTTGCACTTGAACTTTCATTTACTTCTGGTTAAAGCGGGTGTTAACAATGTTTACATTTGAGGTTGTTTATATACCGAGTGATTACAAACTTATATACAAGAGAGCTCTGGGCCCAAGGTATTAGTTGGGTATGATAGTTTTAGGGAGCATTCAACGGAGGTCCCGATTGGTGTTTTTGGATGGCGCCGAGTGTTCAGGGGGTCAGTGCCTGGGGGAACGGGGAGGTTTTGTTTCTATTTGTTTTTTTTCTGTTTGTTTCCAGAGAGGCATTTTCTTTAAGCTTATTGTTGAAAGACTACTAAGTCACTGTCAAATCCTTAATCTTTTTACATGAATAAGGTGTTGAAATTTGTCAGTTTTAATGTCAATGGTCTTAACGGACCCGTTAAAAGGAAGAGGGTGTTAACATATTTAAAAAAGATTCAAACAGATATAGCCTTTATCCAGGAGACTCATCTGACAGCGCAGGAACATAATAAATTAAAAAGAGGATGGATCGGCCAAGTCTTCTCTTCATCTCTCAGCTCTAAAGCCAGAGGAGTTGCTATTTTGATAAACAAAAACATTCCCATCACTGTTCAGGAAACAATAAGTGATCCACTAGGCCGCTATGTCTTAATAAACTGTCTAATTTACTCTGAACAATGGACCTTGCTAAACCTTTACGCCCCTAATTATGATGACACTTCCTTTATTCAAGACATTTTTCTTAAAGTATCAGGGGGTCGTGAACATATTCTTATGGGAGGAGATTTTAATTTCTGTTTAGACCCAATTTTGGATAAATCAGTAACCTCCACTGCAAAGTCTAAGTCAGCCTCAACTACTCTATCATTTATGAAAGATTTAAATCTAACAGATGTTTGGAGGCAAATACATCCCCAAACCATAGACTATTCTTTTTATTCAAACCGTCATAATTCACATACTAGAATTGATCTT
Organism: Solea solea; assembly: GCF_958295425.1. Lineage (NCBI taxonomy): Eukaryota > Metazoa > Chordata > Actinopteri > Pleuronectiformes > Soleidae > Solea > Solea solea. Next base: position 367,518 of record NC_081146.1, read on the forward strand.
TTCTTACTGTCAACACATGTGGCTTACAGAGCATTAGAGTCTGATTATCTGCCAAGGATACTTTCTGATCATTCTCCACTCACTCTATCTATAGTAATGCCTGAGAAAATGGCCAGCATGTACAGGTGGCGTTTGAATCCGACCCTCCTTAAAAAAAGTGACTTCTGTAAATTTGTCAGGGATCAAATCAAACTATTCTGTGAAACAAACTGTCCTTCTTCCCCTAATAGTTTCATACTATGGGATACATTAAAAGCTTATTTAAGAGGACAAATAATCTCATATACAAAAGGACTTAAAAAATCATATGTAGCTGAAGTGGAAAAATTTGAAAAAGAAATTCTTGGGCTGGAAAAAGACTTTCAGCAACATAGGGATAAGAAGATATACAGTTTATTGGTAAAAAGAAAACTCAAGTATAATACACTATGCACTTATAGGGCTGAGAAAGACATTTTGAGAACGAAACAAAGGTACTACGAACTGGGGGAGAAGGCTCATAAAGTCCTATCCTGGCAATTAAAGAAAGAGGAGAGTTCAAAAACAATTAACCAAATTGAAGACGAACATGGCTGTATTACACAGAACCCAAAAGAAATAAATGAAACTTTTAAAAAGTTTTATGTTAATTTATACAAGTCGGAATCACCAGAAGATCTGTCCACAATAGATACATTCTTAAATAATATTGATTTGCCTAAACTGAGTCAAGACGACCAGAGGTATTTAGATTCACCATTTACCTCCAAAGAGATCGAAAACGCTCTAGCAACGCTGCAATCTAATAAATCACCAGGGGAGGATGGGTTTCCCCCCGAATTTTATAAAGAGTTTAAGGATTTGCTTATACCTCTCCTTATGGATGTAATTAATCTAGCATCTAAAACACAAAGCCTCCCTGATTCATTTTCAATGGCTATAATTACAGTGATCCATAAAAAAAACCAAGACCCCTTAAAATGCTCCTCTTTCCGACCAATTTCACTCTTGAATGCGGATTATAAATTGTTTTCTAAAGCTATAGCAAACAGGTTGAGTGAATTCTTACCAAAATTGATAAACCGAGACCAGGTTGGCTTTATCCAGAAGAGATCCTCTGCCAATAACATGTGTAGGTTACTTAACGTTATTCATATGGCAACCTCCACTACTGAACCTAGTATAGCCGTTACGCTGGACGCGGAAAAGGCCTTTGATAGGCTTGAGTGGCCCTATCTATTCAAGGTTCTATGTAAATTTGGATTTGGCTCCTATTTTATTAATTGGGTCAGAATGCTGTATAAGAATCCACAGGCCAGAATAATTACTAATGGACAAATGTCCACTGTCTTCCCCCTCAGTAGATCGAGCAGACAAGGGTGTCCCTTATCCCCTGGGCTTTTCGTTATAGCTATTGAACCTCTGGCCGAGACAATCAGACACGAATCAGAGATAAAAGGTGTGAAAGTGGACCAGACGATACATAAAATCAATCTGATGGCAGATGATATAATTCTGTATTTAACAAAACCATCTGATTCCCTTGCTAAATTGAAAACCGTTTTGCATGCATTTGGATATGTCTCTGGATATAAGGTAAATTACGATAAATGTGAAATTCTTCCACTTTCAAATTTTGACTACACTGAACATCAGCAAAGAGGTCCATTTAAATGGTCTCCAAGCGGGATAAGATACCTTGGAATTATGGTGGATAACAACCTTAAAAATGTGTACAAACTCAACTACTCACCACTAGTTAGTCGAATAATAGAGGATTTACAGAAATGGATGAGCTTACCTATCACTTTGATCGGCCGAATAAATTGCATTAAAATGAATATATTACCAAGGCTGCAGTACCTCTTTCAGTCCTTACCAATCCCAGTGCCATCCAGCTTTTTTAAAAACCTGAATAAACATATTAGACAATTCATATGGAATGGTAAGACTCCAAGGGTTTCAATGGAAAAACTTACATGGGATTATAAACTGGGGGGTCTTCGACTGCCTAACCTTGAAAAGCATTATTTGGCTGCCCAGATGCGACTTGTTTCTTTTTTATTTGAAAGGGAAAATGTCCCACCTTGGGTTTCAATTGGAATGTATGCTGTTAAAGAAAAGGTTCCTGCAGACTTCAGCTATAAATGGACACCTACAACCATCTCCAGAAGAACTGACAACCCTGTTTTGACCCATATCATCAAAACATGGCATGAAGTCCGGAAAAATACTGGACTAAAAAATATATTTTCACCCAGGACACCATTGAAACAGAACGAACTCATACCTATGTCAGTGGATAATAAGATCCTGGAAACGTGGCACCAGAAAGGGATTCATCATTTGGAGGACTGTTATAAGGATGGATGCCTGATGTCTTTTGAGGACCTAAGGAGGAAATATGATCTGTCCAGTAGAAACTTTTTTTGTTATTTACAGTTAAGATCATTTCTTAAATCTGTTTTGGGATCTGAAATTACTTTACCCATGCTCAGCGATCTGGAAAAACTGCTTCAGGAGGGTAACGCACCCCATCTTATTGCAAAAGTCTACTCCCTCTTGATGGATGATGCTCCAAAACCAGGTTTACATAAATCAAGGGAGAAATGGGAGTCTGACTTGGGTGTGACAATGGGTACAGAGCTCTGGGCTGAATTGTGTCAAAAAAGTCTAACTGCCACTCTTAATTCTAGATACAGGCTGACTTATTATAACTTTCTTCATCAAACCTATCTTACGCCACAGAAATTACATAAATATAAACCTGAGATATCCAACCTGTGCTTTAGATGTAGTATAGAAGAGGGTTCATTCCTACACTGCACTTGGTTATGCACAAAACTTAACACATTCTGGCATGATTTCTCTGGCATCATGACAAAACTCCTAGGACTACATCTCCCATTAGATCCTCAAACCTGCTTATTAGGAGATACTACAAATATTAATGCACGATTAAGAAAAGCTCAAAAGAGGTTCCTCTCTTAGCCTTAGTCCCTGATGCACATACGGAAAAATCAGACTCCTGGCTCAATGCCTTTAGGAATTATTACAAAAAAAACACCCGAACGGCTGACCATTGACCTTTCCGAGGGTTGCACAGGTCTGAAACTCGGCAACCGGGATAAGCTTTAGTCCCTGATACACATACGGAAAAATCAGACTCCTGGCTCAATGCCTTTAGGAATTATTACAAAAAACACACCCGAACGGCTGACCATTGACCTTTCCGAAGGTTGCACAGGTCTGAAACTCGGCTAGCGGGATAAGCTTTAGTCCCTGATACACATACGGAAAAATCAGACTCCTGGCTCAATGCCTTTAGGAATTATTACAAAAAACACACCCGAACGGCTGACCATTGACCTTTCCGAGGGTTGCACAGGTCTGAAACTCGGCAACCGGGATAAGCTTTAGTCCCTGATACACATACGGAAAAATCAGACTCCTGGCTGAATGCCTTTAGGAATTATTACAAAAAACACACCCGAACGGCTGACCTTTGACCTTTCCAAAGGTTGCACGGGTCTGAAACTTGGCACCCTGGATAAGCCTTAGTCCCTGATACAGATACGGAAAAATCAGACCACTGGCTGAATGCCTTTAGGAATTATTACAAAAAACACACCCCAACGGCTGACCATTGACCTTTCCGAAGGTTGCACAGGCCTGAAAATCTGCACCCGGGGTAAGCCTAAATCCCTGATACACATACGGAAAAATCAGACTCCTGACTCAATGCCTTTAGGAATTATTACAAAAAACACACCCGAACGACTGACTATTGACCTTTCCGAAGGTTGCACTGGTCTGAAACTCGGCACCCTAGATTAGCCTTAGTCCCTGATGCACATCAGGGACAAAAAAATCAGACTCCTGGCTCAATGCCTTTAGGAATTATTACAAAAAACACACCCGAACGGCTGACCATTGACCTTTCCGAGGGTTGCACAGGTCTGAAACTCGGCAACCGGGATAAGCTTTAGTCCCTGATACACATACGGAAAAATCAGACTCCTGGCTTAAGGCCTTTAGGAATTATTACAAAAAACACACCCGAACGGCTGACCTTTGACCTTTCCAAAGGTTGCACGGGTCTGAAACTTGGCACCCTGGATAAGCCTTAGTCCCTGATACAGATACGGAAAAATCAGACCACTGGCTGAATGCCTTTAGGAATTATTACAAAAAACACACCCCAACGGCTGACCATTGACCTTTCCGAAGGTTGCACAGGTCTGAAACTCTGCACCGGGGATAAGCCTAAATCCCTGATACACATACGGAAAGATCAGCCTCCGGGCTCATTGCCTTTAGGAATTATTGAAGAAAAGACAGTTTCCCACCTTTCTTACGTTTGAATTTTACAGACTGTGTTTTTGGCAGTTTTTTTTGGCCGGGGGAAAAAAGCCCAAAGTCCTGTATCCAAAAACTGAAAATCAGGTCATGTCAGACTCTATACAGTCTTTCCCTGGATTTCCACTGGACGCGGAACGGCCGCGGAACGGCCGCGGAATGGCCGCGGAACGGCCGTGGCGCGGTTCTGCTTCGTCCTCTCCCAAACATCAATCCCCACCGGGCGCGTTACGGCAGCGGCGCGGAGCCTTGGGAGCCAGCGGTATTCACGGAAGATCGCGCGATAATCTCGAACGGACGCGAGATCCCGCGATAGACTGTGTGTATAAAGGAAACAACAACAACAACACAGCTTCTTTCATTTCTCCACTTCCATAATCAGTCTCTCGTCGTCCATTGTCTCCGAGACCCTCGGATCAAATGACTGTTGACCTGGGAGCACCGTAACGTTGAGGTGAAGTTGTGACCTGCGTATTGTGTTTTATTTTGAAAGGGGGGCGGAAAGTGTTTTACTTTGATACTGTGTCGGACTTCCTGTCTTGTGCGATCTGCTTCGTTGAAATTTACGAGGTTCAGCAGCGGCAACGGAAAAAATAGAACTGATTCCTATCGATAGCGCTGCGGCGCGGCGAGCCGCTTCTGGGCCGCTGCTGATCCGGGCCGCAGTGCGGCCGGTGGGAATGCTCACATTGATTAGAATGGAAGCGATTAGCAACGGCTACCGTTCCGCGGCCGTTCCGCGGCCATTCCGCGGCCGTTCCGCGGCCGTTCCGCGTCCAGTGGAAATCCAGGGTTAGACCCTTTTGGCCAGAGTGAAAGAGGAACTACAGGTCGCAGGAGTGTGAATATTTCATATGTCGTTTGGGGTCCCAAGATGAGCGGAACGACGAGGGTACATTAGTATATCTTATAAGATGTTAACTTTATTTGTGAGGTTTATGTTATGGGACAGTAGAAAATGAAAAAAAATCAGAAAACAGCCTTATCTCAGCTGAATGCGCACACAAACAGACACCAATAGAAAAACACATCCAAACAGTGAAATCATTGCAAAATCAAACACTGAGGGTACAGAACTAAATCTTTTAAGATGTTAACTTCATTTGTGAGGTTTATGTTATGGGACAGCAGAAAAATTAAAAAAATCCTTAAACAGCCTTATCTCAGCTGAATGCGCACACAAACAGATACTTGTAGAAAAACACATCCCAACAGTGAAATCGTTGCAAAATTAAACACTGAGGGTAAAGAAGTATATCTTATAAGATGTTAACTTCATTTGTGAGGTTTATGTTATGGGACAGCAGAAAAATTAAAAAAATCCGGAAACAGCCTTATCTCAGCTGAATGCGAACACAAACAGACACCAATAGAAAAACACATCCAAACAGTGAAATCATTGCAATATCAAACAGTGAGTGTACAGAACTAAATCTTTTAAGATGTTAACTTCATTTGTGAGGTTTATGTTATGGGACAGCAGAAAAATTAAAAAGATCCGGAAACAGCCTTATCTCAGCTGTATGCGCACACAAACAGACACCAATAGAAAAACACATCCAAACAGTGAAATATTTGCAAAATTAAACACTGAGGGTAAAGAAGTATATCTTATAAGATGTTAATTTCATTTGTTAGGTTTATATTATGGGAAAGTAGAAAAATGAAAACATTTCGAAAATAGCCTTATCTCAGCTCAATGGGGCACAAACAGACACTTGTAGAAAAACACATCCAAACAGTGAAATCATTGCAAAATCAAACACTGAGGGTACAGAACTAAATCTTTTAAGATGTTAACTTCATTTGTGAGGTTTATGTTATGGGACAGCAGAAAAATTAAAAAAATCCGTAAACAGCCTTATCTCAGCTGAATGCGCACACAAACAGACACCAATAGAAAAACACATCCAAAACAGTGAAATCTTTGCAAAATTAAACACTGAGGGTAAAGAAGTATATCTTATAAGATGTTAAGTTCGTTTGTTAGGTTTATATTATGGGAAAGTAGAAAAATGAAAAAAATCCGAAAACAGCCTTATCTCAGCTGTATGCGCACACAAACAGACACCAATAGAAAAACACATCCAAACAGTGAAATCAATGCAAAATCAAACAGTGAGTGTACAGAACTAAATCTTTTAAGATGTTAACTTCATTTGTGAGGTTTATGTTATGGGACAGCAGAAAAATTAAACAAATCCGGAAACAGCCTTATCTCAGCTGAATGCGCACACAAACAGACACTTGTAGAAAAACACATCCCAACAGTGAAATCATTGCAAAATCAAACACTGAGGGTACAGAACTAAATCTTTTAAGATGTTAACTTCATTTGTGAGGTTTATGTTATGGGACAGCAGAAAAATTAAAAAAATCCGTAAACAGCCTTATCTCAGCTGAATGCGCACACAAACAGACACCAATAGAAAAACACATCCAAACAGTGAAATCTTTGCAAAATTAAACACTGAGGGTAAAGAAGTATATCTTATAAGATGTTAAGTTCATTTGTTAGGTTTATATTATGGGACAGCAGAAAAATTAAAAAAATCCGTAAACAGCCTTATCTCAGCTGAATGCGCACACAAACAGGCACTTGTAGAAAAACACATCCCAACAGTGAAATCATTGCAAAATCAAACACTGAGGGTACAGAACTAAATCTTTTAAGATGTTAACTTCATTTGTGAGGTTTATGTTATGGGACAGCAGAAAAATTTAAAAAATCCGTAAACAGCCTTATCTCAGCTGAATGCGCACACAAACAGACACTTGTAGAAAAACACATCCCAAAAGTGAAATCATTGACAAAATCAAACACTGAGGGTACAGAACTAAATCTTTTAAGATGTTAACTTCATTTGTGAGGTTTATGTTATGGGACAGCAGAAAAATTAAAAAAATCCGTAAACAGCCTTATCTCAGCTGAATGCGCACACAAACAGACACTTGTAGAAAAACACATCCCAACAGTGAAACCATTGCAAAATCAAACACTGAGGGTACAGAACTAAATATTTTAAGATGTTAAGTTCATTTGTTAGGTTTATATTATGGGAAAGTAGAAAAATGAAAAAAATCCGAAAACAGCCTTATCTCAGCTGTATGCGCACACAAACAGACACCAATAGAAAAACACATCCAAACAGTGAAATCAATGCAAAATCAAACAGTGAGTGTACAGAACTAAATCTTTTAAGATGTTAACTTCATTTGTGAGGTTTATGTTATGGGACAGCAGAAAAATTAAAAAAATCCGTAAACAGCCTTATCTCAGCTGAATGCGCACACAAACAGACACCAATAGAAAAACACATCCAAACAGTGAAATCTTTGCAAAATTAAACACTGAGAATAAAAAAGTATATTTTATAAGATGTTAAGTTCATTTGTTAGGTTTATATTATGGGAAAGTAGAAAAATGAAAAAAATCCGAAAACAGCCTTATCTCAGCTGTATGCGCACACAAACAGACACCAATAGAAAAACACATCCAAACAGTGAAATCTTTGCAAAATTAAACACTGAGGGTAAAGAAGTATATCTTATAAGATGTTAAGTTCATTTGTTAGGTTTATATTATGGGAAAGTAGAAAAATGAAAAAAATCCGAAAACAGCCTTATCTCAGCTGTATGCGCACACAAACAGACACCAATAGAAAAGCACATCCAAACAGTGAAATCAATGCAAAATCAAACAGTGAGTGTACAGAACTAAATCTTTTAAGATGTTAACTTCATTTGTGAGGTTTATGTTATGGGACAGCAGAAAAATTAAAAAAATCCGTAAACAGCCTTATCTCAGCTGAATGCGCACACAAACAGACACTTGTAGAAAAACACATCCCAACAGTGAAACCATTGCAAAATCAAACACTGAGGGTACAGAACTAAATATTTTAAGATGTTAAGTTCATTTGTTAGGTTTATATTATGGGAAAGTAGAAAAATGAAAAAAATCCGAAAACAGCCTTATCTCAGCTGTATGCGCACACAAACAGACACCAATAGAAAAACACATCCAAACAGTGAAATCAATGCAAAATCAAACAGTGAGTGTACAGAACTAAATCTTTTAAGATGTTAACTTCATTTGTGAGGTTTATGTTATGGGACAGCAGAAAAATTAAAAAAATCCGTAAACAGCCTTATCTCAGCTGAATGCGCACACAAACAGACACTTGTAGAAAAACACATCCCAACAGTGAAACCATTGCAAAATCAAACACTGAGGGTACAGAACTAAATATTTTAAGATGTTAAGTTCATTTGTTAGGTTTATATTATGGGAAAGTAGAAAAATGAAAAAAATCCGAAAACAGCCTTATCTCAGCTGTATGCGCACACAAACAGACACCAATAGAAAAGCACATCCAAACAGTGAAATCAATGCAAAATCAAACAGTGAGTGTACAGAACTAAATCTTTTAAGATGTTAACTTCATTTGTGAGGTTTATGTTATGGGACAGCAGAAAAATTAAAAAAATCCGTAAACAGCCTTATCTCAGCTGAATGCGCACACAAACAGACACCAATAGAAAAACACATCCAAACAGTGAAATCAATGCAAAATCAAACAGTGAGTGTACAGAACTAAATATTTTAAGATGTTAACTTCATTTGTGAGGTTTATGTTATGGGACAGCAGAAAAACTTAAAAAATCCGTAAACAGCCTTATCTCAGCTGAATGCGCACACAAACAGACACTTGTAGAAAAACACATCCCAAAAGTGAAATCATTGACAAAATCAAACACTGAGGGTACAGAACTAAATCTTTTAAGATGTTAACTTCATTTGTGAGGTTTATGTTATGGGACAGCAGAAAAATTAAAAAAATCCGTAAACAGCCTTATCTCAGCTGAATGCGCACACAAACAGACACTTGTAGAAAAACACATCCCAACAGTGAAACCATTGCAAAATCAAACACTGAGGGTACAGAACTAAATATTTTAAGATGTTAAGTTCATTTGTTAGGTTTATATTATGGGAAAGTAGAAAAATGAAAAAAATCCGAAAACAGCCTTATCTCAGCTGTATGCGCACACAAACAGACACCAATAGAAAAACACATCCAAACAGTGAAATCAATGCAAAATCAAACAGTGAGTGTACAGAACTAAATCTTTTAAGATGTTAACTTCATTTGTGAGGTTTATGTTATGGGACAGCAGAAAAATTAAAAAAATCCGTAAACAGCCTTATCTCAGCTGAATGCGCACACAAACAGACACCAATAGAAAAACACATCCAAACAGTGAAATCTTTGCAAAATTAAACACTGAGAATAAAAAAGTATATTTTATAAGATGTTAAGTTCATTTGTTAGGTTTATATTATGGGAAAGTAGAAAAATGAAAAAAATCCGAAAACAGCCTTATCTCAGCTGTATGCGCACACAAACAGACACCAATAGAAAAACACATCCAAACAGTGAAATCTTTGCAAAATTAAACACTGAGGGTAAAGAAGTATATCTTATAAGATGTTAAGTTCATTTGTTAGGTTTATATTATGGGAAAGTAGAAAAATGAAAAAAATCCGAAAACAGCCTTATCTCAGCTGTATGCGCACACAAACAGACACCAATAGAAAAGCACATCCAAACAGTGAAATCAATGCAAAATCAAACAGTGAGTGTACAGAACTAAATCTTTTAAGATGTTAACTTCATTTGTGAGGTTTATGTTATGGGACAGCAGAAAAATTAAAAAAATCCGTAAACAGCCTTATCTCAGCTGAATGCGCACACAAACAGACACTTGTAGAAAAACACATCCCAACAGTGAAACCATTGCAAAATCAAACACTGAGGGTACAGAACTAAATATTTTAAGATGTTAAGTTCATTTGTTAGGTTTATATTATGGGAAAGTAGAAAAATGAAAAAAATCCGAAAACAGCCTTATCTCAGCTGTATGCGCACACAAACAGACACCAATAGAAAAACACATCCAAACAGTGAAATCAATGCAAAATCAAACAGTGAGTGTACAGAACTAAATCTTTTAAGATGTTAACTTCATTTGTGAGGTTTATGTTATGGGACAGCAGAAAAATTAAAAAAATCCGTAAACAGCCTTATCTCAGCTGAATGCGCACACAAACAGACACCAATAGAAAAACACATCCAAACAGTGAAATCTTTGCAAAATTAAACACTGAGAATAAAAAAGTATATTTTATAAGATGTTAAGTTCATTTGTTAGGTTTATATTATGGGAAAGTAGAAAAATGAAAAAAATCCGAAAACAGCCTTATCTCAGCTGTATGCGCACACAAACAGACACCAATAGAAAAACACATCCAAACAGTGAAATCTTTGCAAAATTAAACACTGAGGGTAAAGAAGTATATCTTATAAGATGTTAAGTTCATTTGTTAGGTTTATATTATGGGAAAGTAGAAAAATGAAAAAAATCCGAAAACAGCCTTATCTCAGCTGTATGCGCACACAAACAGACACCAATAGAAAAGCACATCCAAACAGTGAAATCAATGCAAAATCAAACAGTGAGTGTACAGAACTAAATCTTTTAAGATGTTAACTTCATTTGTGAGGTTTATGTTATGGGACAGCAGAAAAATTAAAAAAATCCGTAAACAGCCTTATCTCAGCTGAATGCGCACACAAACAGACACTTGTAGAAAAACACATCCCAACAGTGAAACCATTGCAAAATCAAACACTGAGGGTACAGAACTAAATATTTTAAGATGTTAAGTTCATTTGTTAGGTTTATATTATGGGAAAGTAGAAAAATGAAAAAAATCCGAAAACAGCCTTATCTCAGCTGTATGCGCACACAAACAGACACCAATAGAAAAACACATCCAAACAGTGAAATCAATGCAAAATCAAACAGTGAGTGTACAGAACTAAATCTTTTAAGATGTTAACTTCATTTGTGAGGTTTATGTTATGGGACAGCAGAAAAATTAAAAAAATCCGTAAACAGCCTTATCTCAGCTGAATGCGCACACAAACAGACACTTGTAGAAAAACACATCCCAACAGTGAAACCATTGCAAAATCAAACACTGAGGGTACAGAACTAAATATTTTAAGATGTTAAGTTCATTTGTTAGGTTTATATTATGGGAAAGTAGAAAAATGAAAAAAATCCGAAAACAGCCTTATCTCAGCTGTATGCGCACACAAACAGACACCAATAGAAAAACACATCCAAACAGTGAAATCAATGCAAAATCAAACAGTGAGTGTACAGAACTAAATCTTTTAAGATGTTAACTTCATTTGTGAGGTTTATGTTATGGGACAGCAGAAAAATTAAAAAAATCCGTAAACAGCCTTATCTCAGCTGAATGCGCACACAAACAGACACCAATAGAAAAACACATCCAAACAGTGAAATCTTTGCAAAATTAAACACTGAGAATAAAAAAGTATATTTTATAAGATGTTAAGTTCATTTGTTAGGTTTATATTATGGGAAAGTAGAAAAATGAAAAAAATCCGAAAACAGCCTTATCTCAGCTGTATGCGCACACAAACAGACACCAATAGAAAAACACATCCAAACAGTGAAATCTTTGCAAAATTAAACACTGAGGGTAAAGAAGTATATCTTATAAGATGTTAAGTTCATTTGTTAGGTTTATATTATGGGAAAGTAGAAAAATGAAAAAAATCCGAAAACAGCCTTATCTCAGCTGTATGCGCACACAAACAGACACCAATAGAAAAGCACATCCAAACAGTGAAATCAATGCAAAATCAAACAGTGAGTGTACAGAACTAAATCTTTTAAGATGTTAACTTCATTTGTGAGGTTTATGTTATGGGACAGCAGAAAAATTAAAAAAATCCGTAAACAGCCTTATCTCAGCTGAATGCGCACACAAACAGACACTTGTAGAAAAACACATCCCAACAGTGAAACCATTGCAAAATCAAACACTGAGGGTACAGAACTAAATATTTTAAGATGTTAAGTTCATTTGTTAGGTTTATATTATGGGAAAGTAGAAAAATGAAAAAAATCCGAAAACAGCCTTATCTCAGCTGTATGCGCACACAAACAGACACCAATAGAAAAACACATCCAAACAGTGAAATCAATGCAAAATCAAACAGTGAGTGTACAGAACTAAATCTTTTAAGATGTTAACTTCATTTGTGAGGTTTATGTTATGGGACAGCAGAAAAATTAAAAAAATCCGTAAACAGCCTTATCTCAGCTGAATGCGCACACAAACAGACACCAATAGAAAAACACATCCCAACAGTGAAACCATTGCAAAATCAAACACTGAGGGTACAGAACTAAATATTTTAAGATGTTAAGTTCATTTGTTAGGTTTATATTATGGGAAAGTAGAAAAATGAAAAAAATCCGAAAACAGCCTTATCTCAGCTGTATGCGCACACAAACAGACACCAATAGAAAAGCACATCCAAACAGTGAAATCAATGCAAAATCAAACAGTGAGTGTACAGAACTAAATCTTTTAAGATGTTAACTTCATTTGTGAGGTTTATGTTATGGGACAGCAGAAAAATTAAAAAAATCCGTAAACAGCCTTATCTCAGCTGAATGCGCACACAAACAGACACCAATAGAAAAACACATCCAAACAGTGAAATCAATGCAAAATCAAACAGTGAGTGTACAGAACTAAATATTTTAAGATGTTAACTTCATTTGTGAGGTTTATGTTATGGGACAGCAGAAAAACTTAAAAAATCCGTAAACAGCCTTATCTCAGCTGAATGCGCACACAAACAGACACTTGTAGAAAAACACATCCCAAAAGTGAAATCATTGACAAAATCAAACACTGAGGGTACAGAACTAAATCTTTTAAGATGTTAACTTCATTTGTGAGGTTTATGTTATGGGACAGCAGAAAAATTAAAAAAATCCGTAAACAGCCTTATCTCAGCTGAATGCGCACACAAACAGACACTTGTAGAAAAACACATCCCAACAGTGAAACCATTGCAAAATCAAACACTGAGGGTACAGAACTAAATATTTTAAGATGTTAAGTTCATTTGTTAGGTTTATATTATGGGAAAGTAGAAAAATGAAAAAAATCCGAAAACAGCCTTATCTCAGCTGTATGCGCACACAAACAGACACCAATAGAAAAACACATCCAAACAGTGAAATCAATGCAAAATCAAACAGTGAGTGTACAGAACTAAATCTTTTAAGATGTTAACTTCATTTGTGAGGTTTATGTTATGGGACAGCAGAAAAATTAAAAAAATCCGTAAACAGCCTTATCTCAGCTGAATGCGCACACAAACAGACACCAATAGAAAAACACATCCAAACAGTGAAATCTTTGCAAAATTAAACACTGAGAATAAAAAAGTATATTTTATAAGATGTTAAGTTCATTTGTTAGGTTTATATTATGGGAAAGTAGAAAAATGAAAAAAATCCGAAAACAGCCTTATCTCAGCTGTATGCGCACACAAACAGACACCAATAGAAAAACACATCCAAACAGTGAAATCTTTGCAAAATTAAACACTGAGGGTAAAGAAGTATATCTTATAAGATGTTAAGTTCATTTGTTAGGTTTATATTATGGGAAAGTAGAAAAATGAAAAAAATCCGAAAACAGCCTTATCTCAGCTGTATGCGCACACAAACAGACACCAATAGAAAAGCACATCCAAACAGTGAAATCAATGCAAAATCAAACAGTGAGTGTACAGAACTAAATCTTTTAAGATGTTAACTTCATTTGTGAGGTTTATGTTATGGGACAGCAGAAAAATTAAAAAAATCCGTAAACAGCCTTATCTCAGCTGAATGCGCACACAAACAGACACCAATAGAAAAACACATCCAAACAGTGAAATCAATGCAAAATCAAACAGTAAGTGTACAGAACTAAATATTTTAAGATGTTAACTTCATTTGTGAGGTTTATGTTATGGGATAGGAGAAAAATTTAAAAAATCCGGAAACAGCCTTATCTCAGCTGAATGCGCACACAAACAGACACCAATAGAAAAACACATCCAAACAGTGAAATCTTTGCAAAATTAAACACTGAGGGTAAAGAAGTATATCTTATAAGATGTTAAGTTCATTTGTTAGGTTTATATTATGGGAAAGTAGAAAAATGAAAAAATTTCGAAAATAGCCTTATCTCAGCTCAATGGGGCACAAACAGACACCAATAGAAAAACACATCCAAACAGTGAAATCATTGCAAAATCAAACAGTGAGTGTACAGAACTAAATATTTTAAGATGTTAAGTTCATTTGTTAGGTTTATATTATGGGACAGCAGAAAAATTAAAAAAATCCGTAAACAGCCTTATCTCAGCTGAATGCGCACACAAACAGACACTTGTAGAAAAACACATCCCAACAGTGAAACCATTGCAAAATCAAACAGTGAGTGTACAGAACTAAATATTTTAAGATGTTAACTTCATTTGTGAGGTTTATGTTATGGGACAGCAGAAAAATTAAAAAAATCCGGAAACAGCCTTATCTCAGCTTAATGCGCACACAAAACAGACACCAATAGAAAAACACATCCAAACAGTGAAATCAATGCAAAATCAAACAGTAAGTGTACAGAACTAAATCTTTTAAGATGTTAACTTCATTTGTGAGGTTTATGTTATGGGATAGGAGAAAAATTTAAAAAATCCGGAAACAGCCTTATCTCAGCTGAATGCGCACACAAACAGACACCAATAGAAAAACACATCCAAACAGTGAAATCTTTGCAAAATTAAACACTGAGGGTAAAGAAGTATATCTTATAAGATGTTAAGTTCATTTGTTAGGTTTATATTATGGGAAAGTAGAAAAATGAAAAAATTTCGAAAATAGCCTTATCTCAGCTCAATGGGGCACAAACAGACACCAATAGAAAAACACATCCAAACAGTGAAATCATTGCAAAATCAAACAGTGAGTGTACAGAACTAAATATTTTAAGATGTTAAGTTCATTTGTTAGGTTTATATTATGGGACAGCAGAAAAATTAAAAAAATCCGTAAACAGCCTTATCTCAGCTGAATGCGCACACAAACAGACACTTGTAGAAAAACACATCCCAACAGTGAAACCATTGCAAAATCAAACCCTGAGGGTACAGAACTAAATATTTTAAGACGTTAACTTCATTTGTGAGGTTTATGTTATGGGACAGAAGAAAAATTAAAAAAATCCGGAAACAGCCTTATCTCAGCTGAATGCGCACACAAACAGACACTTGTAGAAATACACATCCAAACAGTGAAATCTTTGCAAAATTAAACACTGAGGGTAAAGAAGTATATCTTATAAGATGTTAAGTTCATTTGTTAGGTTTATATTATGGGAAAGTAGAAAAATGAAAAAAATCCGAAAACAGCCTTATCTCAGCTGTATGCGCACACAAACAGACACCAATAGAAAAACACATCCAAACAGTGAAATCAATGCAAAATCAAACAGTGAGTGTACAGAACTAAATCTTTTAAGATGTTAACTTCATTTGTGAGGTTTATATTATGGGACAGCAGAAAAATTAAAAAAATCCGTAAACAGCCTTATCTCAGCTGAATGCGCACACAAACAGACTTCAATAGAGAAACACATCCAAACAGTAAAATCAATGCAAAATCAAACAGTAAGTGTACAGAACTAAATCTTTTAAGATGTTAACTTCATTTGTGAGGTTTATGTTATGGGACAGCAGAAAAATTAAAAAAATCCGGAAACAGCCTTATCTCAGCTGAATGCGCACACAAACAGACACCAATAGAAAAACACATCCAAACAGTGAAATCTTTGCAAAATTAAACACTGAGGGTAAAGAAGTATATCTTATAAGATGTTAAGTTCATTTGTTAGGTTTATATTATGGGAAAGTAGAAAAATGAAAAAATTTCGAAAATAGCCTTATCTCAGCTCAATGGGGCACAAACAGACACCAATAGAAAAACACATCCAAACAGTGAAATCATTGCAAAATCAAACACTGAGGGTACAGAACTAAATCTTTTAAGATGTTAACTTCATTTGTGAGGTTTATGTTATGGGACAGCAGAAAAATTAAACAAATCCGGAAACAGCCTTATCTCAGCTGAATGCGCACACAAACAGACACCAATAGAAAAACACATCCAAACAGTGAAATCAATGCAAAATCAAACAGTGAGTGTACAGAACTAAATCTTTTAAGATGTTAACTTCATTTGTGAGGTTTATGTTATGGGACAGCAGAAAAATTTAAAAAATCCGTAAACAGCCTTATCTCAGCTGAATGCGCACACAAACAGACACTTGTAGAAAAACACATCCCAAAAGTGAAATCATTGACAAAATCAAACACTGAGGGTACAGAACTAAATCTTTTAAGATGTTAACTTCATTTGTTAGGTTTATATTATGGGAAAGTAGAAAAATGAAAAAAATCCGAAAACAGCCTTATCTCAGCTGTATGCGCACACAAACAGACACCAATAGAAAAACACATCCAAACAGTGAAATCAATGCAAAATCAAACAGTGAGTGTACAGAACTAAATCTTTTAAGATGTTAACTTCATTTGTGAGGTTTATGTTATGGGACAGCAGAAAAATTAAAAAAATCCGTAAACAGCCTTATCTCAGCTGAATGCGCACACAAACAGACACTTGTAGAAAAACACATCCCAACAGTGAAACCATTGCAAAATCAAACACTGAGGGTACAGAACTAAATATTTTAAGATGTTAAGTTCATTTGTTAGGTTTATATTATGGGAAAGTAGAAAAATGAAAAAAATCCGAAAACAGCCTTATCTCAGCTGTATGCGCACACAAACAGACACCAATAGAAAAACACATCCAAACAGTGAAATCAATGCAAAATCAAACAGTGAGTGTACAGAACTAAATCTTTTAAGATGTTAACTTCATTTGTGAGGTTTATGTTATGGGACAGCAGAAAAATTAAAAAAATCCGTAAACAGCCTTATCTCAGCTGAATGCGCACACAAACAGACACCAATAGAAAAACACATCCAAACAGTGAAATCTTTGCAAAATTAAACACTGAGGGTAAAGAAGTATATTTTATAAGATGTTAAGTTCATTTGTTAGGTTTATATTATGGGAAAGTAGAAAAATGAAAAAAATCCGAAAACAGCCTTATCTCAGCTGTATGCGCACACAAAACAGACACCAATAGAAAAACACATCCAAACAGTGAAATCAATGCAAAATCAAACAGTGAGTGTACAGAACTAAATCTTTTAAGATGTTAACTTCATTTGTGAGGTTTATGTTATGGGACAGCAGAAAAATTAAACAAATCCGGAAACAGCCTTATCTCAGCTGAATGCGCACACAAACAGACACTTGTAGAAAAACACATCCCAACAGTGAAATCATTGCAAAATCAAACACTGAGGGTACAGAACTAAATCTTTTAAGATGTTAACTTCATTTGTGAGGTATATGTTATGGGACAGCAGAAAAATGAAAAAAATCCGGAAACAGCCTTATCTCAGCTGAATGCGCACACAAACATACACCAATAGAAAAACACATCCCAACAGTGAAATCTTTGCAAAATCAAACACTGAGGGTACAGAACTAAATATTTTAAGTTCTTAACTTCATTTGTGAGGTTTATGTTATGGGACAGCAGAAAAATGAAAAAAATCCGGAAACAGCCTTATCTCAGCTGAATGCGCACACAAACAGACACCAATAGAAAAACACATCCCAACAGTTAAATCTTTGCAAAATCAAACAGTGAGTGTACAGAACTAAATCTTTTAAGATGTGAACTTCATTTGTGAGGTTTATATTATGGGACAGCAGAAAAATTTAAAAAAATCCGGAAACAGCCATATCTCAGCAGAATGCGCTTACAAACAGACACCAATAGAAAAACACATCCGTGAAATCATTGCAAAATCAAACACTGAGAGTACAGAAGTATATCTTATAAGATGTACATTTCATTTGTTCAGTTACCTGTATGGTTATTTGTCATAATCAAACTTCAAAAAAATATTTCTACACTGTTTTTTTCAACAAATGTTGCTTTCACAGCACACATTATTGTTGTAATCATATCATTATTATTAATATTATTATTATTATCGCTGTAAATATTATTATTGTTATCATCACCATCATTATATTTATATCATTAATACATTGACATTATATTAACATAAAAAAACAAAAACTCGCGCACTCATTCTATTGGGAACAATGACATGATGATGCTGTAGGGCCACCTTCAGCATTCGCTTCCGATTTTCATTAAGTTTCGATTCCACCTTAAAAAAAATGCACGTTTCGGCCAGTAGGGAGAAGTGCAAATTCAGGAATGGTTGCAATAGAATTCAGTCAGCATTCATATTTGAGATGGACTTTCTCCTATAGTCCAAAGTAGATATGGACATATAGGGGATCACTGGAAAAATAAGGAGCTGTAGCATGCAAAGCAGGTGACATATTTCATGTGAAATCATATTAGGCCACTAGAGGGCAGTGCAAAGTCACAAATTGTTGCAAAATAATTGTCAAAATCTTGACTTTTGAGCTTGATTTTCTCCAAAATTCTCAAACCAGGAAAATTCATCACAAATACCCGATCACGATATGACAATATCAAAATTCTAAGATCATATCTTGTCTCATGTCATGATATAGCTATAATATTGTCATGCCTTCCTCATCATAGTTCACATTCCATTTGTCAGAGATAAAATATGAATCCATAACCCATTTTGAGAGGCAGGTTCTCATAAGGTTGGGATGTGTCAACTATTTGGGTTGCCACTAGACTCCCCTGTTTAAATGTAGGAGTTTAGTATTTTGGGCAACACCATGTTAGTTTTTGAAACCAGAAACAACCATAGTTATAAGAGAAGGGATGGATACTGATAGCTTGTCCACTACAAATCCACCTATAACTGCAACTTTGCAAACATGAAATGCAGAGCTGTCAATCACACACTGACAGCTCTGCATTTAAATGTAAAATTAAATTTACATTGTGGACATGCAGCTCTACTGAAGAGGAACTAAGACCATAAACCCTTTAGAACAATGTATGCAGGGCACCAGACTAACTTTTTACTAGGAGCACAGTAGCCCCCCCTATAACTGAATGTTTTAGGAGAGCAAGCAGAACATTTAGGGGCGCACACCTTAAACATTTCCTCTCATTTTCACTGTATTACTGATCAATACTCCGATAATAATTGAATAAATTGCAATGTGCTGTTTAGAATTCCCAGTGAATTTTTATTGTGCACTTGTTTGTTAAAGAATAACATCACATAAGAGACATTAAGTGTACATAAAATACCATCACTGTCACTACAGTACAATTATTAACTAGAAGTGGCCCGGTACTGTCCAGTACACAGAAACGGCACTTTTATTTGTGTACTGGCACATTTCACAAGATGCCGGTAATCTCTTATCAGTCCACTTGATTATGGTCCAGAGCAATAATGTCTCAGGGTACACTATGTGACGTTCACCTGTTCTCGCAAAAGTCAAGTGTTTATTCCTTGAGTTTGGAGTTTTTATTTTCTATCTAATCTCTATCTGGAAGACGACCGCTGTGGCGACCATCATCATGCTTCAAAAGCATGAGTTAGCTCATCCACACACTCATACTTTCTGATATAATAAAAATAAACATGGAGCTGGCAAGTTGAGGCTTGAAAATATCAGAGGAAGATGCACAGAAGGGATTAAGCTGGGCAATTGCCCGGTATCCTGGACTCTTGCTCAAAAATTAATAAATTGATAAAGTTGAACCTGAATTTTCCTTAACACTAAAACAAGGCCAGACCAAAAGTTTCACTCCCAGGGCTGGAGTATGCCAGGTGTAATATTATTAGATATTAATGTAGATGTGATGCAATAATTTGATGCACAAGCCTCAGGTCCACAGTCTGTATTGTGGCATGTTTAACTGTTTAACTGTCCACTGAGTTATCAAACCGCCAAAAGATGTTCGCCTTTAGTTCTACTGTGTCCTTGATCAATGCCACAGTCAGAACCTCATCATTCAACTATTTGACAAACTCTAGTCAAACAGGAGCTACAGTGTAGGAAAATGATCAAGCAATATAATGAGTGTCAATAAAAATGATTAGCTCTCATAGAAACTTCCCATTGTGTTAACCAGTTAACCAATAACCTATATCAGACTGGTTAGTCAGTAGTTGAGGTTTCACCTCTCTCATGGGGATCTGGGCCCTTTGGACAAACACTGACGGGCTGCTCACGTCAAACTGTTGCTGCAGACCCTCAAGGCTCAGGTTCACCACCTTCTCATAGCAGCTGTGCATCTTAACTGGATGGAAAGCCAGCATGGAGATCTTCTCCATGTGCTGAGGAGGAAGACAAGAAGGGAGAGGAAGAGATGGATGAGGCATGGACAGATTTGGGAAAAATGTATAATTGTGTCTCACAATAAATATACTACTGCAAAAGTATCACTAATGTTACACTAGACAAATGCTGTTTAAATCACAAACATATTTGGAATAGGAGTATAGGAATTGCGGATAGATAACATTTGTTTTGTAAAGATCCAGATTCTTGTGCTTCAACTGCGAAAATCAGAGTGCATTTTCTATACATAATCATTATATATTGTGCTTCAATTTAAGCACATTCTCATGTTATGGGTTTTATTTAAAGCAACACAATTTTCAACCTTCACGTAATGTCTCTAAGCAGGGATGGGAAGTATTTCTGATACATGTATTAAAAAAAATACATATTTAATATACGAAATATGCTCTTTTCTGGAGATGATGAAAAATTCCTTCAGATTTTGTACCAATATATTTCCATTATGTGTATTTTATTTAAAATACTGTAACATACATCCTTTGAAAAAAAGTGATGACATAAGAAGACAAATTGCAGGATGCTGCTTCAGATTGGACGTCATGGTGCTTGTGCCTACTTTAATTTGCCAGGACTTGTTAAGATCACAATTAGTCTACATAAGAATTGAATTGAGTCAAGCGATTACCATCAGAGCTGAGTTTCAAGACTTTAGAGCTCACTCTGTCGTTTACATCGATGACAGTGTTAAAGTCGCCACATAAAATAATTTTGTATCCGACCAATAGGGGTTCTTTAAGTCTTTTAAAAAGTTGAAAAATGTTTGTTCTCTCATGAGAGGTGTACACGTGTATCGTTCGTATTTTTTCTCCTCGGTAAAAACAATCCAACATGAGCAATCTACAAGGAATTAAATTAGGAAATCATTCGTTTTACGAATAATAGTGACATCACCAGTTTTAGAAAAAAGATCCCACCATCAGCTTTACTTTCGCCAATAGAAATTACACTTAGACCTTTGTTCCACATGCTGGATACCGTTACTCTTTACTTGTGTTCAGTCTCAGTTCTTGACAACATAATATGTCAAAGTCAGTTTTCAACAAGAATTTAATTTGTTGGGCTCTAAAAGAATTTGATTGGATGCCATGGGCATTCCAAGATGAAACTTTGGGGAAGGTCATAAATGTTTGGGGGGTTATGGTGTGGGTTTGTCGTGATTTTATAATATATATATATATATATATATATATTTATATATATTTATTTTAAAATAAGTTGTTGCCAAAGTTGTTGCTGTAAGGGGGGCTCTCTGCTACAGCCTGCGGGTAAAGCGGGGTGCTGCCAACTCGCTGACCCTGACCCTTATACCTATTCCAAGCCCTACCAGTAGAGGTCCCCCAAGCCCCAATTTATGAGCTGGAATAAAATGATATCAAAGTTTAGTTGGGGTGGCAAAAGACCCACGATAAGACTGGAAACTCTCCAGCTGCCAAAAGAAGAAGGAGGGATGAGACTTCCAAAATTAAAGGAATACTACCATGCGGCCCAATTGAGATATATTGTAGGTTGGTGCAAACCAGACACAGTGAAATGAAATAGAAAAAGAGTTTGGAGAAAACCCAGTACAGAATATAATTGGGGATAAAGAAACATACAAGAAGATTCAAAACCAAATAGACACAATCACGATGTTCACATACAAAATATGGTTCAGCATAATAAAAAAATATAAGATACAGAAAGACACTAATTTATTGAATATGATAGCAATTTTACACCGACTAGGTACGATATAGGATTTAAACAGTGGACAACCAAGGGAATCACAGCATGGTGTGTTTTGGTGAAAGATGGACAGCTTGAGAGTTTCCAAAATATGACAGAAAAAAAGGATTTAGATAATCAATCATGAATTCTGTGGATTCCTGCAACTTAGAGACTACTATATGAAAGAGATCAGGATGGACCCCTCCTGAGAAGTGAATAGTGTGATCCAGATCATCATAATCAACGCATACAAAGAAACCACAATTAGAATTATATTGGGACTATATAAAAAAAAATGCTACAAAATACATAAAAAAAAAGATGGGAATCAGGATTTAACATAAAACTTAGTGATGAAGATTGGCTAAGATTGGTATAATCTGCCAGACATTAGCCTCATGTATGAAACAAAGTGATTTTGAAGCAGAAACATATTTAGGTTACAAGGTCAGAGCTGCAGTGACTTCCTGACAAGTACAAATGAGCATTTCATGGGTTGTACTGGCAACAGATATGACAAATGTTGGGGGGCTGGGAGATTTTTTTTTAATCAGTCTTGAATATGTCAAAGATTACCCACAATATTAACTTTGAAGCATTGTTAGTTTTGTGTAGCATCAGCTAAAACATGTACTCCCTCCCCTCTTAATTTGAAAAGAGGACATTTGTAATATGGAAATGATTGAATATTTGGTGGTTTGAGGAGGACTGATGCAGGACAAAAGTATTAATCTTTTATGACAACAATTCTTGGGAGTGAACATTCCTGCCATATACTCAAGTGTATGGTGAAAACAATGTTCAGTGTTCTATTGATCTATTAATAAAATGTTTTCATTTGAATTCCAATTTGCCAAGAGACCTTCTTACAAGAAAGTGTGCCATATGCACTAACACAGTGGAAATGAATCATAATGAAGCCTGAGGGTTAAGGAAACAGTTTGTCATCAACTAAATACTGTAGGTGTCCAAAGCCTGAGGGTCAGCCTCTTTCCCCGGATGAAGCAGAATCCAGTCACGTTAACTGTGCGTTGTAAGAATGGAAAAGACTGTCATAAAAAAAAAATAATAATTACAACACCCACACTGTATCAACATTCAGAGTGGACCTAATTTTTAAGAATAGAGGGATAGATTTAGTGTATAGCCTACTTGTTAAATAGACAGGACAGTGCAGCAGCAGCACCAGCGAAGCTCTCTGAACAGATCAGCAATGTGACCCACAGTCCTCACAACCGAAGACGCAGCCGAAACACAGCAAGCGGTTCCGCGAAAACGGGAGCTTTGCAGCTGCGGGTTCGGGTGAGAGGACATCGGTTCTCACAGTGGAACTGTTCAGACAGCAAGTCTGGCTCCCGTGTAACGTCGCAGACAACACCATCTCAGAGATAGGATACTGACTGCATTTAAACACTAAACTTTCGAAAAAAACAGCAAAGCGAAAAAGAAAAAAAAGAGCATGGAACATTTACATGTGCATATATTAGTATTAACTATATTTGGATTAATGCGTGTGTGTTTAAATGCATGTGTATGTATGTAGTGAAAAGACGTAGTTACTGTAATTAACGAACACATTTTAGCAATGGCCTGCTGTTTAGCTCATTATAATAATGTAAAATTTCACTTACCTCTACATTTTTGAGCATCTTCCTGTGACATGTCAATAGCCTCCCTCTACCACCAACTTCCCCAGTAATTCCTTGGTCAGCGACTGATGCTGCAACTCCATTACATGTTCATCCACCTGCTGAGCAGACACTAACCTGTTCACGTTTTGGATATTAATCCGCTGCTGCTGTGGTGGGGAACTACGTTGCGTTGGAGTGTGACGATGGTCGATAATTATCTTAAAGCTACAGTAGTAGTTGAAATAAACTGCCCCTTTGTTTCACCACACATGCATGGCAGAAATGTTCGCTTCCAAGATTTTTTGTAATAAAAACATAACAGATTAATCCTCTGCATTCTTTGTGCGTTTGGATTTTTTTTTGAGGATATCTTACACCAAATTGCTTCAAATTTGGTGAAGGTGAAGTTATTTTCCACTGTCAGGGAATATCAACATTTTTCATTATCATATAACACACTATTCAATCAATATCTGAAGCTAAAATGATGTGGGTGTATTTTAGGGATATCATAGTATGGTGTGAATGTGGGTTTAGGAATAAATGTGTGTGTGTGTGTGTCTGTGTCTGTGTGTCTGTGTGTATGTGCGACTCCAGGCACTTCTTGTTCTCACATCAAGTTCAAATCGACATGATACACAGGCACCTACACCTACAAAGAGGCTCATACACACATTCACTCCTTTGAGTAAAAAAAAGAAACAGGCATCTTGAGGGACTTCAAAGACTTGCCCTCTACGTGAACCCAAACAAAAGTCTGGTTTTGTTTACACAGGTGCAATTACAGGTAAACACAATGTTTCACTTTGTTTGGGGCTCAATTCATCCTGACTGTCAAAGACACAGCCTCAGACGCTGAAGACCTCGACCTCATCAACATCAGTCACAATGTACTGAAAAAGAAAAAGGTTAAATAATTTATCAAAACTAACCCTAACCCTATCATATTATAGTGATTACATGTAAAATAATTACATCAAATCAAACATAAGCTAGATGTTTTGTATGACCTGTGTGATCATCCGTTTTTGATGAAGTTTAAAATCCATAATTTGTATTAGTAGTGTATGATTTCACTTTCACTGAACTCAGTACCACTTATACTTCATATACTAGTAGTATGGAGTACTTTTACTGTATACGTTTTGGAGGAATATAGGGTCAAAGTTCACTTTTTGCAACAAACAATAGGGTAACATTTTTTGATGAAGTATAAAATCCTTATTTTTTATCAGTACTTTATGATTTAACTTTCACTGGACGTATTCAGCTGAGGTTAGGCTGTTTTCGGATTTTTTTCTTTTTTCTACTGTCCCATAATATAAACCTCACTAATGAAGTTAACATCATATAAGATATACTTCTGTACCCTCAGTGTTTGATTTTGCAATGATTTCACTGTTGGGATGTGTTTTTCTATTGGTGTCTGTTTGTGTGCGCATCCAGCCGAGATAAGGCTGTTTCGGATTTTTTTCTACTGTCCACAGTACTGTGCAAAGGTTTTAGGCAGTTGTGAAAAAAATGAATCAATCATCAATCAACAAAATGCAGTGAATAAACAAAAGAGAAATCTAAATCACCCTTTGTGAGGTTTATGTTATGGGACAGTAGAAAAATGAAAAAAATCAGAAAACAGCCGTATCCCTGCTGAATGCGCACAAAAACAGAGACAAATAGAAAAACACATCCAAACAGTGAAATCATTGCAAAATCAAACACTGAAGGTATATAACTATATCTTATGAGATGTTAACTTTATTTGTGAGGTTTATGTTATGGGACAGTAGAAAAATGAAAAAAATTGCGAAAACAGCCGCATCCATGCTGAATGCTCACAAAAACAGACACAAATAGAAAAACACATCCAAACAGTGAAATCATTGCAAAATCAAACACTGAGGGTACCGAAGAATATCTTATAAGATGTTAACTTTATTTGTGAGGTTTATGTTATGGGACAGTAGAAAAATGAAAAAAAAATTAGAAAACAGTCGTATTCCAGCTGAATGCGCACAAAAACAGACAAAAATAGAAAAACACATTCAAACAGTGAAATCATTGCAAAATCAAACACTGAAGGTATATAACAATATCTTATAAGATGTTAACTTTATTTCTGAGGTTTATGTTATGGGACAGTAGAAAAATTAAAAAAAATCAGAAAACAGTCGTATTCCAGCTGAATGCACACAAAAACAGAGACAAATAAAAAAACACATCCAAACAGTGAAATCATTGCAAAATCAAACACTGAAGGTATATAACTATATCTTATAAGATTTTAACTTTATTTGTGAGGTTTATGTTATGGGAGAGTAGAAAAATGAAAAAAATCAGAAAACAGCCGTATCCCTGCTGAATGCGCACAAAAACAGACACAAATAGAAAAACACATCCAAACAGTGAAATCAATATAAATTTAAACACTGAGGGTACATCAATATACCTTATAAGATGTTAACTTCGTATTATAGGACAGTAGAAAAAAGATTAAAATACCCTCGATCAGCCTTAGTCCCTGATACACATACGGAAAAATCAGACTCCTGGCTTAATGCCTTTAGGAATTATTACAAAAAACACACCCGAACGGCTGACCTTTGACCTTTCCGAAGGTTGCACAGGTCTGAAACTCGGCACCCTAGATCAGCCTTAGTCCCTGATACACACACGGAAAAATCAGACTCCTGGCTCAATGCCTTTAGGAATTATTACAAAAAACACACCCGAACGGCTGACCTTTGACCTTTCCAAAGGTTGCACGGGTCTGAAACTCGACACCCTGGATTAGCCTTAGTCCCTGATACACATACGGAAAAATCAGACTCCTGGCTTAATGCCTTTAGGAATTATTACAAAAAACACACCCGAACGGCTGACCTTTGACCTTTCCAAAGGTTGCACGGGTCTGAAACTCGGCACCCTGGATTAGCCTTAGTCCCTGATACACATACAGAAAAATCAGACTCCTGGCTAAATGCCTTTAGGAATTATTACAAAAAACACACCCGAACGGCTGACCATTGACCTTTTCTGAAAGTTGCACAGGTATTAAACTCGGCAACCGGGATAAGCTTTAGTCCCTGATACACATACGGAAAAATCAGACTCCTGACTCAATGCCTTTAGGAATTATTACAAAAAACACACCACAGCGGCTGACCTTTGACCTTTCCAAAGGTTGCACGGGTCTGAAACTCAGCACCCTGGATCAGCCAGGAGTCCCTGATACACATACGGAGAAATCAGCATCCGGGCTCATTGCCTTTAGGAATTATTGAAGAAAAGACAGTTTCCCACCTTTCTCACGTTTGAATTTTACAGACTGTGTTTTTTGGCAGTTTTTTTTGGCCAGGGGGAAAAAGCCCAAAGTCCTGTGTCCAAAAACTGAAAATCAGGTCATGTCAGACTCTATACAGTCTTAGACTCTTTGGCCAGAGTGGAAGTTTTGGAGGAACTACATTTCTACAGGTCGCAGGAGTGTGAATATTTCATATGTCGTTTGGGGTCACAAGACGAGCGGAACGACGAGGGTACATTAGTATATCTTATAAGATGTTAACTTTATTTGTGAGGTTTATGTTATGGGACAGTAGAAAATGAAAAAAAATCAGAAAACAGTCGTATTCCAGCTGAATGCGCACAAAAACAGACACAAATAGAAAAACACATCCAAACAGTGAAATCATTGCAAAATCAAACAGTGAGGGTACCGAAGAATATCTTATAAGATGTTAACTTTATTTGTGAGGTTTATGTTATGGGACAGTAGAAAAATGAAAAAAAAATCAGAAAACAGTCGTATTCCAGCTTACTGCACACAAAAACAGACAAAAATAGAAAAACACATTCAAACAGTGAAATCATTGCAAAATCAAACACTGAAGGTGTTAACTTTATTTGTGAGGTTTATGTTATGGGACAATAAAAAAATGAATAAAATCAGAAAACAGCCGTATCCCTGCTGAATGCACACAAAAACAGAGACAAATAGAAAAACACATCCAAACAGTGAAATCATTGCAAAATCAAACACTGAAGGTATATAACTATATCTTATAAGATTTTAACTTTATTTGTGAGGTTTATGTTATGGGAGAGTAGAAAAATGAAAAAAATTGCGAAAACAGCCGTATCCCTGCTGAATGCGCACAAAAACAGACACAAATAGAAAAACACATCCAAACAGTGAAATCAATATAAATT
This sequence comes from Solea solea, assembly GCF_958295425.1. NCBI lineage: Eukaryota > Metazoa > Chordata > Actinopteri > Pleuronectiformes > Soleidae > Solea > Solea solea. The sequence continues at coordinate 395,777 of NC_081146.1, forward strand.
TAAACACTGAGGGTACATCAATATACCTTATAAGATGTTAACTTCATATTATAGGACAGTAGAAAAAAGATTAAAATACCCTCGATCAGCCTTAGTCCCTGATACACATACGGAAAAATCAGACTCCTGGCTTAATGCCTTTAGGAATTATTACAAAAAACACACCACAGCGGCTGACCTTTGACCTTTCCAAAGGTTGCACGGGTCTGAAACTCGACACCCTGGATTAGCCTTAGTCCCTGATACACATACGGAAAAATCAGACTCCTGGCTTAATGCCTTTAGGAATTATTACAAAAAACACACCCGAACGGCTGACCTTTGACCTTTCCAAAGGTTGCACGGGTCTGAAACTCGGCACCCTGGATTAGCCTTAGTCCCTGATACACATTCAGAAAAATCAGACTCCTGGCTAAATGCCTTTAGGAATTATTACAAAAAACACACCCGAACGGCTGACCATTGACCTTTTCCGAAAGTTGCACAGGTCTGAAACTCGGCAACCGGGATAAGCTTTAGTCCCTGATACACATATGGAAAAATCAGACTCCTGACTCAATGCCTTTAGGAATTATTACAAAAAACACACCACAGCGGCTGACCTTTGACCGTTCCAAAGGTTGCACGGGTCTGAAACTCGGCACCCTGGATCAGCCAGGAGTCCCTGATACACATACGGAGAAATCAGCATCCGGGCTCATTGCCTTTAGGAATTATTGAAGAAAAGACAGTTTCCCACCTTTCTTACATTTGAATTTTACAGACTGTGTTTTTGGCAGTTTTTTTTGGCCAGGGGGAAAAAAAGCCCACAGTCCTGTGTCCAAAAACTGAAGACTCTATACAGTCTTAGACTCTTTGGCCAGAGTGGAAGTTTTGGAGGAACTACATTTCTACAGGGCCCTGCGATGGACTGGCGAACTGTCCAGGGTGTACCCCGCCTATCCCCCGATGTAGCTGAGATTGGCACAGCACCCCCGCGACCCTCTGGTTGAGGATAAAGCGGTAGATGATGACTGACTGACATTTCTACAGGTCGCAGGAGTGTGAATATTTCATATGTCGTTTGGGGTCCCAAGACGAGCGGAACGACGAAGGTACATTAGTATATCTTATAAGATGTTAACTTTATTTGTGAGGTTTATGTTATGGGACAGTAGAAAAATGAAAAAAAAACAGAAAACAGTCGTATTCCAGCTGAATGCGCACAAAAACAGACAAAAATAGAAAAACACATTCAAACAGTGAAATCATTGCAAAATCAAACACTGAAGGTATATAACTATATCTTATGAGATGTTAACTTTATTTGTGAGGTTTATGTTATGGGACAATAAAAAAATGAATAAAATCAGAAAACAGCCGTATCCCTGCTGAATGCACACAAAAACAGAGACAAATAGAAAAACACATCCAAACAGTGAAATCATTGCAAAATCAAACACTGAAGGTATATAACTATATCTTATAAGATTTTAACTTTATTTGTGAGGTTTATGTTATGGGAGAGTAGAAAAATGAAAAAAATTGCGAAAACAGCCGTATCCCTGCTGAATGCGCACAAAAACAGACACAAATAGAAAAACACATCCAAACAGTGAAATCAATATAAATTTAAACACTGAGGGTACATCAATATACCTTATAAGATGTTAACTTCATATTATAGGACAGTAGAAAAAAGATTAAAATACCCTCGATCAGCCTTAGTCCCTGATACACATACGGAAAAATCAGACTCCTGGCTTAATGCCTTTAGGAATTATTACAAAAAACACACCACAGCGGCTGACCTTTGACCTTTCCAAAGGTTGCACGGGTCTGAAACTCGACACCCTGGATTAGCCTTAGTCCCTGATACACATACGGAAAAATCAGACTCCTGGCTTAATGCCTTTAGGAATTATTACAAAAAACACCCCGAAATCAGACTCCTGACTCAATGCCTTACAAAAAATACACCACAGTGGCTGACCTTTGACCTTTCCAAAGGTTGCACAGATCTGAAACTCAGCACCCTGGATCAGCCAGGAGTCCCTGATACACATACGGAGAAATCAGCATCCGGGCTCATTGCCTTTAGGAATTATTGAAGAAAAGACAGTTTCCCACCTTTCTTACGTTTGAATTTTACAGACTGTGTTTTTGGCAGTTTTTTTTGGCCAGGGGGAAAAAAGCCCAAAGTCCTGTGTCCAAAACTGAAAATCAGGTCATGTCAGACTCTATACAGTCTTAGACTCTTTGGCCAGACTCCTGGCTTAATGCCTTTAGGAATTATTACAAAAAACACACCCGAACGGCTGACCTTTGACCTTTCCAAAGGTTGCACGGGTCTGAAACTCGGCACCCTGGATTAGCCTTAGTCCCTGATACACATACAGAAAAATCAGACTCCTGGCTTAATGCCTTTAGGAATTATTACAAAAAACACACCCGAACGGCTAACCATTGACCTTTTCCGAAAGTTGCACAGGTCTGAAACTCGGCAACCGGGATAAGCTTTAGTCCCTGATACACATACGGAGAAATCAGCATCCGGGCTCATTGCCTTTAGGAATTATTGAAGAAAAGACAGTTTCCCACCTTTCTTACATTTGAATTTTACAGACTGTGTTTTTGGCAGTTTTTTTTGGCCCGGGGGAAAAAGCCCACAGTCCTGTGTCCAAAAACTGAAGACTCTATACAGTCTTAGACTCTTTGGCCAGAGTGGAAGTTTTGGAGGAACTACATTTCTACAGGGCCCTGCGATGGACTGGCGAACTGTCCAGGGTGTACCCTGCCTATCGCCCGATGTAGCTGAGATTGGCACAGCACCCCCGCGACCCTCTGGTTGAGGATAAAGCGGTAGATGATGACTGACTGACATTTCTACAGGTCGCAGGAGTGTGAATATTTCATATGTCGTTTGGGGTCCCAAGACGAGCGGAACGACGAAGGTACATTAGTATATCTTATAAGATGTTAACTTTATTTGTGAGGTTTATGTTATGGGACAGTAGAAAAATGAAAAAAAATCAGAAAACAGTCGTATTCCAGCTGAATGCGCACAAAAACAGACAAAAATAGAAAAACACATTCAAACAGTGAAATCATTGCAAAATCAAACACTGAAGGTATATAACTATATCTTATGAGATGTTAACTTTATTTGTGAGGTTTATGTTATGGGACAATAAAAAAATGAATAAAATCAGAAAACAGCCGTATCCCTGCTGAATGCACACAAAAACAGAGACAAATAGAAAAACACATCCAAACAGTGAAATCATTGCAAAATCAAACACTGAAGGTATATAACTATATCTTATAAGATTTTAACTTTATTTGTGAGGTTTATGTTATGGGAGAGTAGAAAAATGAAAAAAATTGCAAAAACAGCCGTATCCCTGCTGAATGCGCACAAAAACAGACACAAATAGAAAAACACATCCAAACAGTGAAATCAATATAGATTTAAACACTGAGGGTACATCAATATTTCTTATAAGATGTTAACTTCATATTATAGGACAGTAGAAAAAAGATTAAAATACCCTCGATCAGCCTTAGTCCCTGATACACATACGGAAAAATCAGACTCCTGGCTTAATGCCTTTAGGAATTATTACAAAAAACACACCTAAACGGCTGACCTTTGACCTTTCCGAAGGTTACACAGGTCTGAAACTCGGCACCCTAGATTAGCCTTAGTCCCTGATACACATACGGAAAAATCAGACTCCTGGCTCGATGCCTTTATGAATTATTACAAAAAACACACCCGAACGGCTGACCATTGACCTTTCCGAAGGTTGCACAGGTCTGAAACTCGGCACCCTGGATCAGCCTTAGTCCCTATACACACACGGAAAAATCAGACTCCTGGCTCAATGCCTTTAGGAATTATTACAAAAAACACACCCGAACGGCTGACCTTTGACCTTTCCAAAGGTTGCACGGGTCTGAAACTCGGCACCCTGGATTAGCCTTAGTCCCTGATACACATACAGAAAAATCAGACTCCTGGCTTAATGCCTTTAGGAATTATTACAAAAAACACACCCGAACGGCTAACCATTGACCTTTTCCGAAAGTTGCACAGGTCTGAAACTCGGCAACCGGGATAAGCTTTAGTCCCTGATACACATACGGAAAAATCAGACTCCTGACTCAATGCCTTTAGGAATTATTCCAAAAAATACACCACAGTGGCTGACATTTGACCTTTCCAAAGGTTGCACAGATCTGAAACTCAGCACCCTGGATTAGCCTTAGTCCCTGATACACATACAGAAAAATCAGACTCCTGGCTTAATGCCTTTAGGAATTATTACAAAAAACACACCCGAACGGCTAACCATTGACCTTTTCCGAAAGTTGCACAGGTCTGAAACTCGGCAACCGGGATAAGCTTTAGTCCCTGATACACATACGGAAAAATCAGACTCCTGACTCAATGCCTTTAGGAATTATTACAAAAAACACACCACAGCGGCTGACCTTTGACCTTTCCAAAGGTTGCACGGGTCTGAAACTCGGCACCCTGGATCAGCCAGGAGTCCCTGATACACATACGGAGAAATCAGCATCCGGGCTCATTGCCTTTAGGAATTATTGAAGAAAAGACAGTTTCCCACCTTTCTTACGTTTGAATTTTACAGACTGTGTTTTTGGCAGTTTTTTTTGGCCAGGGGGAAAAAAGCCCAAAGTCCTTTGTCCAAAAACTGAAAATCAGGTCATGTCAGACTCTATACAGTCTTAGACTCTTTGGCCAGAGTGGAAGTTTTGGAGGAACTACATTTCTACAGGTCGCAGGAGTGTGAATATTTCATATGTCGTTTGGGGTCCCAAGACGAGCGGAACGACGAGGGTACATTAGTATATCTTATAAGATGTTAACTTTATTTGTGAGGTTTATGTTATGGGACAGTAGAAAAATGAAAAAAAATCAGAAAACAGTCGTATTCCAGCTGAATGCGCACAAAAACAGACAAAAATAGAAAAACACATTCAAACAGTGAAATCATTGCAAAATCAAACACTGAAGGTATATAACTATATCTTATAAGATGTTAACTTTATTTGTGAGGTTTATGTTGTGGGACAGTTAAAAAATGAAAAAAAATCAGAAAACAGTCGTATTCCAGCTGAATGCGCACAAAAACAGACAAAAATAGAAAAACACATTCAAACAGTGAGATCATTGCAAAATCAAACACTGAAGGTATATAACTATATCTTATGAGATGTTAACTTTATTTGTGAGGTTTATTTTATGGGACAATAAAAAAATGAATAAAATCAGAAAACAGCCGTATCCCTGCTGAATGCACACAAAAACAGAGACAAATAGAAAAACCCATCCAAACAGTGAAATCATTGCAAAATCAAACACTGAAGGTATATAACTATATCTTATAAGATTTTAACTTTATTTGTGAGGTTTATGTCATGGGACAGTAGAAAATTGAAAAAAATCAGAAAACAGTCGTTTCCCTGCTGAATGCACACAAAAACAGAGACAAATAGAAAAACACATCCAAACAGTGAAATCATTATAAATTCAAACACTGAGGGTACATCAATATACCTTATTAGATGTTAACTTCATATTATAGGACAGTAGAAAAAAGATTAAAATACCCTCGATCAGCCTTAGTCCCTGATACACATACGGAAAAATCAGACTCCTGGCTTAATGCCTTTAGGAATTATTACAAAAAACACACCTAAACGGCTGACCTTTGACCTTTCCGAAGGTTACACAGGTCTGAAACTCGGCACCCTAGATTAGCCTTAGTCCCTGATACACATACGGAAAAATCAGACTCCTGGCTCGATGCCTTTATGAATTATTACAAAAAACACACCCGAACGGCTGACCATTGACCTTTCCAAAGGTTGCACAGGTCTGAAACTCGGCAACCGGGATAAGCTTTAGTCCCTGATACACATACGGAAAAATCAGACTCCTGACTCAATGCCTTTAGGAATTATTACAAAAAACACACCACAGCGGCTGACCTTTGACCTTTCCAAAGGTTGCGCGGGTCTGAAACTCGGCACCCTGGATCAGCCAGGAGTCCCTGATACACATACGGAGAAATCAGCATCCGGGCTCATTGCCTTTAGGAATTATTGAAGAAAAGACAGTTTCCCACCTTTCTTACGTTTGAATTTTACAGACTGTGTTTTTGGCAGTTTTTTTTGGCCAGGGGGAAAAAAGCCCAAAGTCCTGTGTCCAAAAACTGAAAATCAGGTCATGTCAGACTCTATACAGTCTTAGACTCTTTGGCCAGAGTGGAAGTTTCGGAGGAACTACATTTCTACAGGTCGCAGGAGTGTGAATATTTCATATGTCGTTTGGGGTCCCAAGACGAGCGGAACGACGAGGGTACATTAGTATATCTTATAAGATGTTAACTTTATTTGTGAGGTTTATGTTATGGGACAGTAGAAAATGAAAAAAAATCAGAAAGCAGTCGTATTCCAGCTGAATGCGCACAAAAACAGACACAAATAGAAAAACACATCCAAACAGTGAAATCATTGCAAAATCAAACACTGAGGGTACCGAAGAATATCTTATAAGATGTTAACTTTATTTGTGAGGTTTATGTTATGGGACAGTAGAAAAATGAAAAAAAAATCAGAAAACAGTCGTATTCCAGCTGAATGCGCACAAAAACAGACAAAAATAGAAAAACACATTCAAACAGTGAAATCATTGCAAAATCAAACACTGAAGGTATATAACTATATCTTATAAGATTTTAACTTTATTTGTGAGGTTTATGTTATGGGACAGTAGAAACAGTTTCAGACCCGTGCAACCTTTGGAAAGGTCAAAGGTCAGCCGTTCGGGTGTGTCTGAATGCGCACAAAAACAGACACAAATAGAAAAACACATCCAAACAGTGCAATCATTATACATTCAAACACTGAGGGTACATCAATATACCTTATAAGATGTTAACTTCATATTATAGGACAGTAGAAAAAAGATTAAAATACCCTCGATCAGCCTTAGTCCCTGATACACATACGGAAAAATCAGACTCCTGGCTTAATGCCTTTAGGAATTATTACAAAAAACACACCCAAATGGCTGACCTTTGACCTTTCCAAAGGTTGCACGGGTCTTAAACTCGGCACCCTAGATACACATACGGAAAAATCAGACTTCTGGCTTAATGCCTTTAGGAATTATTACAAAAAACACACCCGAACGGCTGACCTTTGACCTTTCCGAAGGTTGCACAGGTCTGAAACTCGGCACCCTAGATCAGCCTTAGTCCCTGACACACACACGGAAAAATCAGACTCCTGACTCAATGCCTTTAGGAATTATTACAAAAAACACACCCGAACGGCTGACCATGTGTATGATACACATACGGAGAAAACAGACTCCTGACTCAATGCCTTTAGGAATTATTACAAAAAACACACCCGAACGGCTGACCGTTGACCTTTCCGAAGGTTGCACAGGCCTGAAACTCTGCACCCGGGATAAGCCTAAATCCCTGATACACATACGGAAAAATCAGACTCCTGGCTCAATGCCTTTAGGAATTATTACAAAAAACACACCCGAACGGCTGACCATTGACCTTTCCGAAGGTTGCACAGGCCTGAAACTCTGCACCCGGGATAAGCCTAAATCCCTGATACACATACGGAAAAATCAGACTCCTGGCTCAATGCCTTTAGGAATTATTACAAAAAACACACCCGAACGGCTGACCATTGACCTTTCCGAAGGTTGCACAGGTCTGAAACTCTGCACCGGGGATAAGCCTAAATCCCTGATACACATACGGAAAAATCAGACTCCTGGCTCAATGCCTTTAGGAATTATTACAAAAAACACACCCGAACAGCTGACCATTGACCTTTCCGAAGGTTGCACAGGTCTGAAACTCGGCACCCTGGATCAGCCTTAGTCCCTGATACACATACGGAAAAATCAGACTCCTGGCTTAATGCCTTTAGGAATTATTACAAAAAACACACCCGAACGGCTGACCTTTGACCTTTCCAAAGGTTGCACGGGTCTGAAACTTGGCATCCTGGATAAGCCTTAGTCCCTGATACAGATACGGAAAAATCGTCCGGTGATGCAGCTGAGCTAGGAAGACGTGTGCTCCGGAGCTCTTCAGGAAAACTCGGTTTTAAGTTATAAATAACGCCCGCTGTACCTGAAACTTTATCCAACTGGTGAAATATGGACTTGAGATCTCGAAATAAGATGCAAAGCTCAATTATCGACCATTTTTCTTCTCAAGCCGCAACACGTGAAACGAGCACCGAGCACAACATGGCTGCGGAAGAGCAACGTGAAGTGGAAGGAAGCCACGCCATACTACAAGAAATAAAACGCGGTAATGAAGCACTCTCACAGAAGCTCGATGCCAAAACTGCCGAGATTAATCATTCTATTTCGGGGTTGAAAACTGTGGTAGACGGGATGTGCTCACGCATCACGGAGGCAGAGGAGCGAATTAGCACAGCTGAAGATAAGCTAACTGAATTAGACTCCCATGTCCTCCGTCTGATGAAGGAGAAGGACTTTCTCGTGGACAAAGTAGACCAACTAGAGAATCAAAGCCGACGCAATAATGTCCGCATCGTTAACCTGCAGGAGGGCGGAGAGGGAAACGACCCGGTGCGGTTCTTTACAGATTGGATCCCCTCTGTGCTGGGACGACAGCACTTTCCCGAGCCGCTGATTATTGAAAGAGCGCATCGGTCCCCGACATTCCGCACGCCAGGAGATAAGCGACCCAGACCCATTCTCATCCGCCTACTCAAGTACCAGGACCGGGATAAAATCCTCCCAATGGCTGCTAAGACATCCAGAGAAAAAGGTGGGCCGATCACTTTCAAGGGAGAGGCAGTGATGTTTTTCCCAGATCTGAGTGCAAACCTGGTGAAGCAAAGAAAGGAATACAATCATGTTAATAAGGAGTTGCACGCAAAGAAGCTCCAATTCAGCCTCCTCCACCCAGCGACCTTGAGAGTCATCCTACCTAATGGAGAGAAAAAGTTCTTCAAATCACCAGAAGCAGCGGCATCTTTTCTCCGAGACTTCCCGGGAGGTGATTAATCCTGCGTCTCACAGGTGACTACAGGTGCAGCACCACAACTCCTCTAACTCTGAGGGAGAGCGATTCCTGCATATCCTTGAACTATCCAGTGACTCTTATGTAAGTGCAACGATCCCCCGCCATATTTATTTATTTTTTCTTTTCACGTATTTTTTCATTTATTTTTATTTTATTTTTACTTTTATTTTATTTTGAAATAATTTATTTTTGGACATTATGGACAAAAAGCTAACTTATCCTATTGCTGTGAGGTTGCACTTGAACTTTCATTTACTTCTGGTTAAAGCGGGTGTTAACAATGTTTACATTTGAGGTTGTTTATATACCGAGTGATTACAAACTTATATACAAGAGAGCTCTGGGCCCAAGGTATTAGTTGGGTATGATAGTTTTAGGGAGCATTCAACGGAGGTCCCGATTGGTGTTTTTGGATGGCGCCGAGTGTTCAGGGGGTCAGTGCCTGGGGGAACGGGGAGGTTTTGTTTCTATTTGTTTTTTTTCTGTTTGTTTCCAGAGAGGCATTTTCTTTAAGCTTATTGTTGAAAGACTACTAAGTCACTGTCAAATCCTTAATCTTTTTACATGAATAAGGTGTTGAAATTTGTCAGTTTTAATGTCAATGGTCTTAACGGACCCGTTAAAAGGAAGAGGGTGTTAACATATTTAAAAAAGATTCAAACAGATATAGCCTTTATCCAGGAGACTCATCTGACAGCGCAGGAACATAATAAATTAAAAAGAGGATGGATCGGCCAAGTCTTCTCTTCATCTCTCAGCTCTAAAGCCAGAGGAGTTGCTATTTTGATAAACAAAAACATTCCCATCACTGTTCAGGAAACAATAAGTGATCCACTAGGCCGCTATGTCTTAATAAACTGTCTAATTTACTCTGAACAATGGACCTTGCTAAACCTTTACGCCCCTAATTATGATGACACTTCCTTTATTCAAGACATTTTTCTTAAAGTATCAGGGGGTCGTGAACATATTCTTATGGGAGGAGATTTTAATTTCTGTTTAGACCCAATTTTGGATAAATCAGTAACCTCCACTGCAAAGTCTAAGTCAGCCTCAACTACTCTATCATTTATGAAAGATTTAAATCTAACAGATGTTTGGAGGCAAATACATCCCCAAACCATAGACTATTCTTTTTATTCAAACCGTCATAATTCACATACTAGAATTGATCTTTTCTTACTGTCAACACATGTGGCTTACAGAGCATTAGAGTCTGATTATCTGCCAAGGATACTTTCTGATCATTCTCCACTCACTCTATCTATAGTAATGCCTGAGAAAATGGCCAGCATGTACAGGTGGCGTTTGAATCCGACCCTCCTTAAAAAAAGTGACTTCTGTAAATTTGTCAGGGATCAAATCAAACTATTCTGTGAAACAAACTGTCCTTCTTCCCCTAATAGTTTCATACTATGGGATACATTAAAAGCTTATTTAAGAGGACAAATAATCTCATATACAAAAGGACTTAAAAAATCATATGTAGCTGAAGTGGAAAAATTTGAAAAAGAAATTCTTGGGCTGGAAAAAGACTTTCAGCAACATAGGGATAAGAAGATATACAGTTTATTGGTAAAAAGAAAACTCAAGTATAATACACTATGCACTTATAGGGCTGAGAAAGACATTTTGAGAACGAAACAAAGGTACTACGAACTGGGGGAGAAGGCTCATAAAGTCCTATCCTGGCAATTAAAGAAAGAGGAGAGTTCAAAAACAATTAACCAAATTGAAGACGAACATGGCTGTATTACACAGAACCCAAAAGAAATAAATGAAACTTTTAAAAAGTTTTATGTTAATTTATACAAGTCGGAATCACCAGAAGATCTGTCCACAATAGATACATTCTTAAATAATATTGATTTGCCTAAACTGAGTCAAGACGACCAGAGGTATTTAGATTCACCATTTACCTCCAAAGAGATCGAAAACGCTCTAGCAACGCTGCAATCTAATAAATCACCAGGGGAGGATGGGTTTCCCCCCGAATTTTATAAAGAGTTTAAGGATTTGCTTATACCTCTCCTTATGGATGTAATTAATCTAGCATCTAAAACACAAAGCCTCCCTGATTCATTTTCAATGGCTATAATTACAGTGATCCATAAAAAAAACCAAGACCCCTTAAAATGCTCCTCTTTCCGACCAATTTCACTCTTGAATGCGGATTATAAATTGTTTTCTAAAGCTATAGCAAACAGGTTGAGTGAATTCTTACCAAAATTGATAAACCGAGACCAGGTTGGCTTTATCCAGAAGAGATCCTCTGCCAATAACATGTGTAGGTTACTTAACGTTATTCATATGGCAACCTCCACTACTGAACCTAGTATAGCCGTTACGCTGGACGCGGAAAAGGCCTTTGATAGGCTTGAGTGGCCCTATCTATTCAAGGTTCTATGTAAATTTGGATTTGGCTCCTATTTTATTAATTGGGTCAGAATGCTGTATAAGAATCCACAGGCCAGAATAATTACTAATGGACAAATGTCCACTGTCTTCCCCCTCAGTAGATCGAGCAGACAAGGGTGTCCCTTATCCCCTGGGCTTTTCGTTATAGCTATTGAACCTCTGGCCGAGACAATCAGACACGAATCAGAGATAAAAGGTGTGAAAGTGGACCAGACGATACATAAAATCAATCTGATGGCAGATGATATAATTCTGTATTTAACAAAACCATCTGATTCCCTTGCTAAATTGAAAACCGTTTTGCATGCATTTGGATATGTCTCTGGATATAAGGTAAATTACGATAAATGTGAAATTCTTCCACTTTCAAATTTTGACTACACTGAACATCAGCAAAGAGGTCCATTTAAATGGTCTCCAAGCGGGATAAGATACCTTGGAATTATGGTGGATAACAACCTTAAAAATGTGTACAAACTCAACTACTCACCACTAGTTAGTCGAATAATAGAGGATTTACAGAAATGGATGAGCTTACCTATCACTTTGATCGGCCGAATAAATTGCATTAAAATGAATATATTACCAAGGCTGCAGTACCTCTTTCAGTCCTTACCAATCCCAGTGCCATCCAGCTTTTTTAAAAACCTGAATAAACATATTAGACAATTCATATGGAATGGTAAGACTCCAAGGGTTTCAATGGAAAAACTTACATGGGATTATAAACTGGGGGGTCTTCGACTGCCTAACCTTGAAAAGCATTATTTGGCTGCCCAGATGCGACTTGTTTCTTTTTTATTTGAAAGGGAAAATGTCCCACCTTGGGTTTCAATTGGAATGTATGCTGTTAAAGAAAAGGTTCCTGCAGACTTCAGCTATAAATGGACACCTACAACCATCTCCAGAAGAACTGACAACCCTGTTTTGACCCATATCATCAAAACATGGCATGAAGTCCGGAAAAATACTGGACTAAAAAATATATTTTCACCCAGGACACCATTGAAACAGAACGAACTCATACCTATGTCAGTGGATAATAAGATCCTGGAAACGTGGCACCAGAAAGGGATTCATCATTTGGAGGACTGTTATAAGGATGGATGCCTGATGTCTTTTGAGGACCTAAGGAGGAAATATGATCTGTCCAGTAGAAACTTTTTTTGTTATTTACAGTTAAGATCATTTCTTAAATCTGTTTTGGGATCTGAAATTACTTTACCCATGCTCAGCGATCTGGAAAAACTGCTTCAGGAGGGTAACGCACCCCATCTTATTGCAAAAGTCTACTCCCTCTTGATGGATGATGCTCCAAAACCAGGTTTACATAAATCAAGGGAGAAATGGGAGTCTGACTTGGGTGTGACAATGGGTACAGAGCTCTGGGCTGAATTGTGTCAAAAAAGTCTAACTGCCACTCTTAATTCTAGATACAGGCTGACTTATTATAACTTTCTTCATCAAACCTATCTTACGCCACAGAAATTACATAAATATAAACCTGAGATATCCAACCTGTGCTTTAGATGTAGTATAGAAGAGGGTTCATTCCTACACTGCACTTGGTTATGCACAAAACTTAACACATTCTGGCATGATTTCTCTGGCATCATGACAAAACTCCTAGGACTACATCTCCCATTAGATCCTCAAACCTGCTTATTAGGAGATACTACAAATATTAATGCACGATTAAGAAAAGCTCAAAAGAGGTTCCTCTCTTAGCCTTAGTCCCTGATGCACATACGGAAAAATCAGACTCCTGGCTCAATGCCTTTAGGAATTATTACAAAAAAAACACCCGAACGGCTGACCATTGACCTTTCCGAGGGTTGCACAGGTCTGAAACTCGGCAACCGGGATAAGCTTTAGTCCCTGATACACATACGGAAAAATCAGACTCCTGGCTCAATGCCTTTAGGAATTATTACAAAAAACACACCCGAACGGCTGACCATTGACCTTTCCGAAGGTTGCACAGGTCTGAAACTCGGCTAGCGGGATAAGCTTTAGTCCCTGATACACATACGGAAAAATCAGACTCCTGGCTCAATGCCTTTAGGAATTATTACAAAAAACACACCCGAACGGCTGACCATTGACCTTTCCGAGGGTTGCACAGGTCTGAAACTCGGCAACCGGGATAAGCTTTAGTCCCTGATACACATACGGAAAAATCAGACTCCTGGCTGAATGCCTTTAGGAATTATTACAAAAAACACACCCGAACGGCTGACCTTTGACCTTTCCAAAGGTTGCACGGGTCTGAAACTTGGCACCCTGGATAAGCCTTAGTCCCTGATACAGATACGGAAAAATCAGACCACTGGCTGAATGCCTTTAGGAATTATTACAAAAAACACACCCCAACGGCTGACCATTGACCTTTCCGAAGGTTGCACAGGCCTGAAAATCTGCACCCGGGGTAAGCCTAAATCCCTGATACACATACGGAAAAATCAGACTCCTGACTCAATGCCTTTAGGAATTATTACAAAAAACACACCCGAACGACTGACTATTGACCTTTCCGAAGGTTGCACTGGTCTGAAACTCGGCACCCTAGATTAGCCTTAGTCCCTGATGCACATCAGGGACAAAAAAATCAGACTCCTGGCTCAATGCCTTTAGGAATTATTACAAAAAACACACCCGAACGGCTGACCATTGACCTTTCCGAGGGTTGCACAGGTCTGAAACTCGGCAACCGGGATAAGCTTTAGTCCCTGATACACATACGGAAAAATCAGACTCCTGGCTTAAGGCCTTTAGGAATTATTACAAAAAACACACCCGAACGGCTGACCTTTGACCTTTCCAAAGGTTGCACGGGTCTGAAACTTGGCACCCTGGATAAGCCTTAGTCCCTGATACAGATACGGAAAAATCAGACCACTGGCTGAATGCCTTTAGGAATTATTACAAAAAACACACCCCAACGGCTGACCATTGACCTTTCCGAAGGTTGCACAGGTCTGAAACTCTGCACCGGGGATAAGCCTAAATCCCTGATACACATACGGAAAGATCAGCCTCCGGGCTCATTGCCTTTAGGAATTATTGAAGAAAAGACAGTTTCCCACCTTTCTTACGTTTGAATTTTACAGACTGTGTTTTTGGCAGTTTTTTTTGGCCGGGGGAAAAAAGCCCAAAGTCCTGTATCCAAAAACTGAAAATCAGGTCATGTCAGACTCTATACAGTCTTACCCTGGATTTCCACTGGACGCGGAACGGCCGCGGAACGGCCGCGGAATGGCCGCGGAACGGCCGTGGCGCGGTTCTGCTTCGTCCTCTCCCAAACATCAATCCCCACCGGGCGCGTTACGGCAGCGGCGCGGAGCCTTGGGAGCCAGCGGTATTCACGGAAGATCGCGCGATAATCTCGAACGGACGCGAGATCCCGCGATAGACTGTGTGTATAAAGGAAACAACAACAACACAGCTTCTTTCATTTCTCCACTTCCATAATCAGTCTCTCGTCGTCCATTGTCTCCGAGACCCTCGGATCAAATGACTGTTGACCTGGGAGCACCGTAACGTTGAGGTGAAGTTGTGACCTGCGTATTGTGTTTTATTTTGAAAGGGGGGCGGAAAGTGTTTTACTTTGATACTGTGTCGGACTTCCTGTCTTGTGCGATCTGCTTCGTTGAAATTTACGAGGTTCAGCAGCGGCAACGGAAAAAATAGAACTGATTCCTATCGATAGCGCTGCGGCGCGGCGAGCCGCTTCTGGGCCGCTGCTGATCCGGGCCGCAGTGCGGCCGGTGGGAATGCTCACATTGATTAGAATGGAAGCGATTAGCAACGGCTACCGTTCCGCGGCCGTTCCGCGGCCATTCCGCGGCCGTTCCGCGGCCGTTCCGCGTCCAGTGGAAATCCAGGGTTAGACCCTTTTGGCCAGAGTGAAAGAGGAACTACAGGTCGCAGGAGTGTGAATATTTCATATGTCGTTTGGGGTCCCAAGATGAGCGGAACGACGAGGGTACATTAGTATATCTTATAAGATGTTAACTTTATTTGTGAGGTTTATGTTATGGGACAGTAGAAAATGAAAAAAAATCAGAAAACAGCCTTATCTCAGCTGAATGCGCACACAAACAGACACCAATAGAAAAACACATCCAAACAGTGAAATCATTGCAAAATCAAACACTGAGGGTACAGAACTAAATCTTTTAAGATGTTAACTTCATTTGTGAGGTTTATGTTATGGGACAGCAGAAAAATTAAAAAAATCCTTAAACAGCCTTATCTCAGCTGAATGCGCACACAAACAGATACTTGTAGAAAAACACATCCCAACAGTGAAATCGTTGCAAAATTAAACACTGAGGGTAAAGAAGTATATCTTATAAGATGTTAACTTCATTTGTGAGGTTTATGTTATGGGACAGCAGAAAAATTAAAAAAATCCGGAAACAGCCTTATCTCAGCTGAATGCGAACACAAACAGACACCAATAGAAAAACACATCCAAACAGTGAAATCATTGCAATATCAAACAGTGAGTGTACAGAACTAAATCTTTTAAGATGTTAACTTCATTTGTGAGGTTTATGTTATGGGACAGCAGAAAAATTAAAAAGATCCGGAAACAGCCTTATCTCAGCTGTATGCGCACACAAACAGACACCAATAGAAAAACACATCCAAACAGTGAAATATTTGCAAAATTAAACACTGAGGGTAAAGAAGTATATCTTATAAGATGTTAATTTCATTTGTTAGGTTTATATTATGGGAAAGTAGAAAAATGAAAACATTTCGAAAATAGCCTTATCTCAGCTCAATGGGGCACAAACAGACACTTGTAGAAAAACACATCCCAACAGTGAAATCATTGCAAAATCAAACACTGAGGGTACAGAACTAAATCTTTTAAGATGTTAACTTCATTTGTGAGGTTTATGTTATGGGACAGCAGAAAAATTAAACAAATCCGTAAACAGCCTTATCTCAGCTGAATGCGCACACAAACAGACACCAATAGAAAAACACATCCAAAACAGTGAAATCTTTGCAAAATTAAACACTGAGGGTAAAGAAGTATATCTTATAAGATGTTAAGTTCGTTTGTTAGGTTTATATTATGGGAAAGTAGAAAAATGAAAAAAATCCGAAAACAGCCTTATCTCAGCTGTATGCGCACACAAACAGACACCAATAGAAAAACACATCCAAACAGTGAAATCAATGCAAAATCAAACAGTGAGTGTACAGAACTAAATCTTTTAAGATGTTAACTTCATTTGTGAGGTTTATGTTATGGGACAGCAGAAAAATTAAACAAATCCGGAAACAGCCTTATCTCAGCTGAATGCGCACACAAACAGACACTTGTAGAAAAACACATCCCAACAGTGAAATCATTGCAAAATCAAACACTGAGGGTACAGAACTAAATCTTTTAAGATGTTAACTTCATTTGTGAGGTTTATGTTATGGGACAGCAGAAAAATTAAAAAAATCCGTAAACAGCCTTATCTCAGCTGAATGCGCACACAAACAGACACCAATAGAAAAACACATCCAAACAGTGAAATCTTTGCAAAATTAAACACTGAGGGTAAAGAAGTATATCTTATAAGATGTTAAGTTCATTTGTTAGGTTTATATTATGGGACAGCAGAAAAATTAAAAAAATCCGTAAACAGCCTTATCTCAGCTGAATGCGCACACAAACAGGCACTTGTAGAAAAACACATCCCAACAGTGAAATCATTGCAAAATCAAACACTGAGGGTACAGAACTAAATCTTTTAAGATGTTAACTTCATTTGTGAGGTTTATGTTATGGGACAGCAGAAAAATTTAAAAAATCCGTAAACAGCCTTATCTCAGCTGAATGCGCACACAAACAGACACTTGTAGAAAAACACATCCCAAAAGTGAAATCATTGACAAAATCAAACACTGAGGGTACAGAACTAAATCTTTTAAGATGTTAACTTCATTTGTGAGGTTTATGTTATGGGACAGCAGAAAAATTAAAAAAATCCGTAAACAGCCTTATCTCAGCTGAATGCGCACACAAACAGACACTTGTAGAAAAACACATCCCAACAGTGAAACCATTGCAAAATCAAACACTGAGGGTACAGAACTAAATATTTTAAGATGTTAAGTTCATTTGTTAGGTTTATATTATGGGAAAGTAGAAAAATGAAAAAAATCCGAAAACAGCCTTATCTCAGCTGTATGCGCACACAAACAGACACCAATAGAAAAACACATCCAAACAGTGAAATCAATGCAAAATCAAACAGTGAGTGTACAGAACTAAATCTTTTAAGATGTTAACTTCATTTGTGAGGTTTATGTTATGGGACAGCAGAAAAATTAAAAAAATCCGTAAACAGCCTTATCTCAGCTGAATGCGCACACAAACAGACACCAATAGAAAAACACATCCAAACAGTGAAATCTTTGCAAAATTAAACACTGAGAATAAAAAAGTATATTTTATAAGATGTTAAGTTCATTTGTTAGGTTTATATTATGGGAAAGTAGAAAAATGAAAAAAATCCGAAAACAGCCTTATCTCAGCTGTATGCGCACACAAACAGACACCAATAGAAAAACACATCCAAACAGTGAAATCTTTGCAAAATTAAACACTGAGGGTAAAGAAGTATATCTTATAAGATGTTAAGTTCATTTGTTAGGTTTATATTATGGGAAAGTAGAAAAATGAAAAAAATCCGAAAACAGCCTTATCTCAGCTGTATGCGCACACAAACAGACACCAATAGAAAAGCACATCCAAACAGTGAAATCAATGCAAAATCAAACAGTGAGTGTACAGAACTAAATCTTTTAAGATGTTAACTTCATTTGTGAGGTTTATGTTATGGGACAGCAGAAAAATTAAAAAAATCCGTAAACAGCCTTATCTCAGCTGAATGCGCACACAAACAGACACTTGTAGAAAAACACATCCCAACAGTGAAACCATCGCAAAATCAAACACTGAGGGTACAGAACTAAATATTTTAAGATGTTAAGTTCATTTGTTAGGTTTATATTATGGGAAAGTAGAAAAATGAAAAAAATCCGAAAACAGCCTTATCTCAGCTGTATGCGCACACAAACAGACACCAATAGAAAAACACATCCAAACAGTGAAATCAATGCAAAATCAAACAGTGAGTGTACAGAACTAAATCTTTTAAGATGTTAACTTCATTTGTGAGGTTTATGTTATGGGACAGCAGAAAAATTAAAAAAATCCGTAAACAGCCTTATCTCAGCTGAATGCGCACACAAACAGACACTTGTAGAAAAACACATCCCAACAGTGAAACCATTGCAAAATCAAACACTGAGGGTACAGAACTAAATATTTTAAGATGTTAAGTTCATTTGTTAGGTTTATATTATGGGAAAGTAGAAAAATGAAAAAAATCCGAAAACAGCCTTATCTCAGCTGTATGCGCACACAAACAGACACCAATAGAAAAGCACATCCAAACAGTGAAATCAATGCAAAATCAAACAGTGAGTGTACAGAACTAAATCTTTTAAGATGTTAACTTCATTTGTGAGGTTTATGTTATGGGACAGCAGAAAAATTAAAAAAATCCGTAAACAGCCTTATCTCAGCTGAATGCGCACACAAACAGACACCAATAGAAAAACACATCCAAACAGTGAAATCAATGCAAAATCAAACAGTGAGTGTACAGAACTAAATATTTTAAGATGTTAACTTCATTTGTGAGGTTTATGTTATGGGACAGCAGAAAAATTTAAAAAATCCGTAAACAGCCTTATCTCAGCTGAATGCGCACACAAACAGACACTTGTAGAAAAACACATCCCAAAAGTGAAATCATTGACAAAATCAAACACTGAGGGTACAGAACTAAATCTTTTAAGATGTTAACTTCATTTGTGAGGTTTATGTTATGGGACAGCAGAAAAATTAAAAAAATCCGTAAACAGCCTTATCTCAGCTGAATGCGCACACAAACAGACACTTGTAGAAAAACACATCCCAACAGTGAAACCATTGCAAAATCAAACACTGAGGGTACAGAACTAAATATTTTAAGATGTTAAGTTCATTTGTTAGGTTTATATTATGGGAAAGTAGAAAAATGAAAAAAATCCGAAAACAGCCTTATCTCAGCTGTATGCGCACACAAACAGACACCAATAGAAAAACACATCCAAACAGTGAAATCAATGCAAAATCAAACAGTGAGTGTACAGAACTAAATCTTTTAAGATGTTAACTTCATTTGTGAGGTTTATGTTATGGGACAGCAGAAAAATTAAAAAAATCCGTAAACAGCCTTATCTCAGCTGAATGCGCACACAAACAGACACCAATAGAAAAACACATCCAAACAGTGAAATCTTTGCAAAATTAAACACTGAGAATAAAAAAGTATATTTTATAAGATGTTAAGTTCATTTGTTAGGTTTATATTATGGGAAAGTAGAAAAATGAAAAAAATCCGAAAACAGCCTTATCTCAGCTGTATGCGCACACAAACAGACACCAATAGAAAAACACATCCAAACAGTGAAATCTTTGCAAAATTAAACACTGAGGGTAAAGAAGTATATCTTATAAGATGTTAAGTTCATTTGTTAGGTTTATATTATGGGAAAGTAGAAAAATGAAAAAAATCCGAAAACAGCCTTATCTCAGCTGTATGCGCACACAAACAGACACCAATAGAAAAGCACATCCAAACAGTGAAATCAATGCAAAATCAAACAGTGAGTGTACAGAACTAAATCTTTTAAGATGTTAACTTCATTTGTGAGGTTTATGTTATGGGACAGCAGAAAAATTAAAAAAATCCGTAAACAGCCTTATCTCAGCTGAATGCGCACACAAACAGACACCAATAGAAAAACACATCCAAACAGTGAAATCAATGCAAAATCAAACAGTAAGTGTACAGAACTAAATATTTTAAGATGTTAACTTCATTTGTGAGGTTTATGTTATGGGATAGGAGAAAAATTTAAAAAATCCGGAAACAGCCTTATCTCAGCTGAATGCGCACACAAACAGACACCAATAGAAAAACACATCCAAACAGTGAAATCTTTGCAAAATTAAACACTGAGGGTAAAGAAGTATATCTTATAAGATGTTAAGTTCATTTGTTAGGTTTATATTATGGGAAAGTAGAAAAATGAAAAAATTTCGAAAATAGCCTTATCTCAGCTCAATGGGGCACAAACAGACACCAATAGAAAAACACATCCAAACAGTGAAATCATTGCAAAATCAAACAGTGAGTGTACAGAACTAAATATTTTAAGATGTTAAGTTCATTTGTTAGGTTTATATTATGGGACAGCAGAAAAATTAAAAAAATCCGTAAACAGCCTTATCTCAGCTGAATGCGCACACAAACAGACACTTGTAGAAAAACACATCCCAACAGTGAAACCATTGCAAAATCAAACAGTGAGTGTACAGAACTAAATATTTTAAGATGTTAACTTCATTTGTGAGGTTTATGTTATGGGACAGCAGAAAAATTAAAAAAATCCGGAAACAGCCTTATCTCAGCTTAATGCGCACACAAAACAGACACCAATAGAAAAACACATCCAAACAGTGAAATCAATGCAAAATCAAACAGTAAGTGTACAGAACTAAATCTTTTAAGATGTTAACTTCATTTGTGAGGTTTATGTTATGGGATAGGAGAAAAATTTAAAAAATCCGGAAACAGCCTTATCTCAGCTGAATGCGCACACAAACAGACACCAATAGAAAAACACATCCAAACAGTGAAATCTTTGCAAAATTAAACACTGAGGGTAAAGAAGTATATCTTATAAGATGTTAAGTTCATTTGTTAGGTTTATATTATGGGAAAGTAGAAAAATGAAAAAATTTCGAAAATAGCCTTATCTCAGCTCAATGGGGCACAAACAGACACCAATAGAAAAACACATCCAAACAGTGAAATCATTGCAAAATCAAACAGTGAGTGTACAGAACTAAATATTTTAAGATGTTAAGTTCATTTGTTAGGTTTATATTATGGGACAGCAGAAAAATTAAAAAAATCCGTAAACAGCCTTATCTCAGCTGAATGCGCACACAAACAGACACTTGTAGAAAAACACATCCCAACAGTGAAACCATTGCAAAATCAAACCCTGAGGGTACAGAACTAAATATTTTAAGACGTTAACTTCATTTGTGAGGTTTATGTTATGGGACAGAAGAAAAATTAAAAAAATCCGGAAACAGCCTTATCTCAGCTGAATGCGCACACAAACAGACACTTGTAGAAATACACATCCAAACAGTGAAATCTTTGCAAAATTAAACACTGAGGGTAAAGAAGTATATCTTATAAGATGTTAAGTTCATTTGTTAGGTTTATATTATGGGAAAGTAGAAAAATGAAAAAAATCCGAAAACAGCCTTATCTCAGCTGTATGCGCACACAAACAGACACCAATAGAAAAACACATCCAAACAGTGAAATCAATGCAAAATCAAACAGTGAGTGTACAGAACTAAATCTTTTAAGATGTTAACTTCATTTGTGAGGTTTATATTATGGGACAGCAGAAAAATTAAAAAAATCCGTAAACAGCCTTATCTCAGCTGAATGCGCACACAAACAGACTTCAATAGAGAAACACATCCAAACAGTAAAATCAATGCAAAATCAAACAGTAAGTGTACAGAACTAAATCTTTTAAGATGTTAACTTCATTTGTGAGGTTTATGTTATGGGACAGCAGAAAAATTAAAAAAATCCGGAAACAGCCTTATCTCAGCTGAATGCGCACACAAACAGACACCAATAGAAAAACACATCCAAACAGTGAAATCTTTGCAAAATTAAACACTGAGGGTAAAGAAGTATATCTTATAAGATGTTAAGTTCATTTGTTAGGTTTATATTATGGGAAAGTAGAAAAATGAAAAAATTTCGAAAATAGCCTTATCTCAGCTCAATGGGGCACAAACAGACACCAATAGAAAAACACATCCAAACAGTGAAATCATTGCAAAATCAAACACTGAGGGTACAGAACTAAATCTTTTAAGATGTTAACTTCATTTGTGAGGTTTATGTTATGGGACAGCAGAAAAATTAAACAAATCCGGAAACAGCCTTATCTCAGCTGAATGCGCACACAAACAGACACCAATAGAAAAACACATCCAAACAGTGAAATCAATGCAAAATCAAACAGTGAGTGTACAGAACTAAATCTTTTAAGATGTTAACTTCATTTGTGAGGTTTATGTTATGGGACAGCAGAAACATTTAAAAAATCCGTAAACAGCCTTATCTCAGCTGAATGCGCACACAAACAGACACTTGTAGAAAAACACATCCCAAAAGTGAAATCATTGACAAAATCAAACACTGAGGGTACAGAACTAAATCTTTTAAGATGTTAACTTCATTTGTTAGGTTTATATTATGGGAAAGTAGAAAAATGAAAAAAATCCGAAAACAGCCTTATCTCAGCTGTATGCGCACACAAACAGACACCAATAGAAAAACACATCCAAACAGTGAAATCAATGCAAAATCAAACAGTGAGTGTACAGAACTAAATCTTTTAAGATGTTAACTTCATTTGTGAGGTTTATGTTATGGGACAGCAGAAAAATTAAAAAAATCCGTAAACAGCCTTATCTCAGCTGAATGCGCACACAAACAGACACTTGTAGAAAAACACATCCCAACAGTGAAACCATTGCAAAATCAAACACTGAGGGTACAGAACTAAATATTTTAAGATGTTAAGTTCATTTGTTAGGTTTATATTATGGGAAAGTAGAAAAATGAAAAAAATCCGAAAACAGCCTTATCTCAGCTGTATGCGCACACAAACAGACACCAATAGAAAAACACATCCAAACAGTGAAATCAATGCAAAATCAAACAGTGAGTGTACAGAACTAAATCTTTTAAGATGTTAACTTCATTTGTGAGGTTTATGTTATGGGACAGCAGAAAAATTAAAAAAATCCGTAAACAGCCTTATCTCAGCTGAATGCGCACACAAACAGACACCAATAGAAAAACACATCCAAACAGTGAAATCTTTGCAAAATTAAACACTGAGGGTAAAGAAGTATATTTTATAAGATGTTAAGTTCATTTGTTAGGTTTATATTATGGGAAAGTAGAAAAATGAAAAAAATCCGAAAACAGCCTTATCTCAGCTGTATGCGCACACAAAACAGACACCAATAGAAAAACACATCCAAACAGTGAAATCAATGCAAAATCAAACAGTGAGTGTACAGAACTAAATCTTTTAAGATGTTAACTTCATTTGTGAGGTTTATGTTATGGGACAGCAGAAAAATTAAACAAATCCGGAAACAGCCTTATCTCAGCTGAATGCGCACACAAACAGACACTTGTAGAAAAACACATCCCAACAGTGAAATCATTGCAAAATCAAACACTGAGGGTACAGAACTAAATCTTTTAAGATGTTAACTTCATTTGTGAGGTATATGTTATGGGACAGCAGAAAAATGAAAAAAATCCGGAAACAGCCTTATCTCAGCTGAATGCGCACACAAACATACACCAATAGAAAAACACATCCCAACAGTGAAATCTTTGCAAAATCAAACACTGAGGGTACAGAACTAAATATTTTAAGTTCTTAACTTCATTTGTGAGGTTTATGTTATGGGACAGCAGAAAAATGAAAAAAATCCGGAAACAGCCTTATCTCAGCTGAATGCGCACACAAACAGACACCAATAGAAAAACACATCCCAACAGTTAAATCTTTGCAAAATCAAACAGTGAGTGTACAGAAATAAATCTTTTAAGATGTGAACTTCATTTGTGAGGTTTATATTATGGGACAGCAGAAAAATTTAAAAAAATCCGGAAACAGCCATATCTCAGCAGAATGCGCTTACAAACAGACACCAATAGAAAAACACATCCGTGAAATCATTGCAAAATCAAACACTGAGAGTACAGAAGTATATCTTATAAGATGTACATTTCATTTGTTCAGTTACCTGTATGGTTATTTGTCATAATCAAACTTCAAAAAAATATTTCTACACTGTTTTTTTCAACAAATGTTGCTTTCACAGCACACATTATTGTTGTAATCATATCATTATTATTAATATTATTATTATTATCGCTGTAAATATTATTATTGTTATCATCACCATCATTATATTTATATCATTAATACATTGACATTATATTAACATAAAAAAACAAAAACTCGCGCACTCATTCTATTGGGAACAATGACATGATGATGCTGTAGGGCCACCTTCAGCATTCGCTTCCGATTTTCATTAAGTTTCGATTCCACCTTAAAAAAAATGCACGTTTCGGCCAGTAGGGAGAAGTGCAAATTCAGGAATGGTTGCAATAGAATTCAGTCAGCATTCATATTTGAGATGGACTTTCTCCTATAGTCCAAAGTAGATATGGACATATAGGGGATCACTGGAAAAATAAGGAGCTGTAGCATGCAAAGCAGGTGACATATTTCATGTGAAATCATATTAGGCCACTAGAGGGCAGTGCAAAGTCACAAATTGTTGCAAAATAATTGTCAAAATCTTGACTTTTGAGCTTGATTTTCTCCAAAATTCTCAAACCAGGAAAATTCATCACAAATACCCGATCACGATATGACAATATCAAAATTCTAAGATCATATCTTGTCTCATGTCATGATATAGCTATAATATTGTCATGCCTTCCTCATCATAGTTCACATTCCATTTGTCAGAGATAAAATATGAATCCATAACCCATTTTGAGAGGCAGGTTCTCATAAGGTTGGGATGTGTCAACTATTTGGGTTGCCACTAGACTCCCCTGTTTAAATGTAGGAGTTTAGTATTTTGGGCAACACCATGTTAGTTTTTGAAACCAGAAACAACCATAGTTATAAGAGAAGGGATGGATACTGATAGCTTGTCCACTACAAATCCACCTATAACTGCAACTTTGCAAACATGAAATGCAGAGCTGTCAATCACACACTGACAGCTCTGCATTTAAATGTAAAATTAAATTTACATTGTGGACATGCAGCTCTACTGAAGAGGAACTAAGACCATAAACCCTTTAGAACAATGTATGCAGGGCACCAGACTAACTTTTTACTAGGAGCACAGTAGCCCCCCCTATAACTGAATGTTTTAGGAGAGCAAGCAGAACATTTAGGGGCGCACACCTTAAACATTTCCTCTCATTTTCACTGTATTACTGATCAATACTCCGATAATAATTGAATAAATTGCAATGTGCTGTTTAGAATTCCCAGTGAATTTTTATTGTGCACTTGTTTGTTAAAGAATAACATCACATAAGAGACATTAAGTGTACATAAAATACCATCACTGTCACTACAGTACAATTATTAACTAGAAGTGGCCCGGTACTGTCCAGTACACAGAAACGGCACTTTTATTTGTGTACTGGCACATTTCACAAGATGCCGGTAATCTCTTATCAGTCCACTTGATTATGGTCCAGAGCAATAATGTCTCAGGGTACACTATGTGACGTTCACCTGTTCTCGCAAAAGTCAAGTGTTTATTCCTTGAGTTTGGAGTTTTTATTTTCTATCTAATCTCTATCTGGAAGACGACCGCTGTGGCGACCATCATCATGCTTCAAAAGCATGAGTTAGCTCATCCACACACTCATACTTTCTGATATAATAAAAATAAACATGGAGCTGGCAAGTTGAGGCTTGAAAATATCAGAGGAAGATGCACAGAAGGGATTAAGCTGGGCAATTGCCCGGTATCCTGGACTCTTGCTCAAAAATTAATAAATTGATAAAGTTGAACCTGAATTTTCCTTAACACTAAAACAAGGCCAGACCAAAAGTTTCACTCCCAGGGCTGGAGTATGCCAGGTGTAATATTATTAGATATTAATGTAGATGTGATGCAATAATTTGATGCACAAGCCTGTTTTCTTTGTGTATTACCTTAATGACTCTGTCCTGGCAGTGCTGGATGATCTTACACAGCTCCTCTGTACCCTGAGACTCGAGACTCTGATGAAGGATCTGCTCAAACATCTAGTAAAACACAATTTGTAGTTTTGTACCTAACTTTGTGACATACATGCATGTAACACCAGACAAACTGACTCATATAGGAATATCCCATGAAATAATGTGATAATGTTATTTATCACATGTGGACCCAGGTCCACAGTCTGTATTGTGGCATGTTTAACTGTTTAACTGTCCACTGAGTTATCAAACCGCCAAAAGATGTTCGCCTTTAGTTCTACTGTGTCCTTGATCAATGCCACAGTCAGAACCTCATCATTCAACTATTTGACAAACTCTAGTCAAACAGGAGCTACAGTGTAGGAAAATGATCAAGCAATATAATGAGTGTCAATAAAATGATTAGCTCTCATAGAAACTTCCCATTGTGTTAACCAGTTAACCAATAACCTATATCAGACTGGTTAGTCAGTAGTTGAGGTTTCACCTCTCTCATGGGGATCTGGGCCCTTTGGACAAACACTGACGGGCTGCTCACGTCAAACTGTTGCTGCAGACCCTCAAGGCTCAGGTTCACCACCTTCTCATAGCAGCTGTGCATCTTAACTGGATGGAAAGCCAGCATGGAGATCTTCTCCATGTGCTGAGGAGGAAGACAAGAAGGGAGAGGAAGAGATGGATGAGGCATGGACAGATTTGGGAAAAATGTATAATTGTGTCTCACAATAAATATACTACTGCAAAAGTATCACTAATGTTACACTAGACAAATGCTGTTTAAATCACAAACATATTTGGAATAGGAGTATAGGAATTGCGGATAGATAACATTTGTTTTGTAAAGATCCAGATTCTTGTGCTTCAACTGCGAAAATCAGAGTGCATTTTCTATACATAATCATTATATATTGTGCTTCAATTTAAGCACATTCTCATGTTATGGGTTTTATTTAAAGCAACACAATTTTCAACCTTCACGTAATGTCTCTAAGCAGGGATGGGAAGTATTTCTGATACATGTATTAAAAAAAATACATATTTAATATACGAAATATGCTCTTTTCTGGAGATGATGAAAAATTCCTTCAGATTTTGTACCAATATATTTCCATTATGTGTATTTTATTTAAAATACTGTAACATACATCCTTTGAAAAAAAGTGATGACATAAGAAGACAAATTGCAGGATGCTGCTTCAGATTGGACGTCATGGTGCTTGTGCCTACTTTAATTTGCCAGGACTTGTTAAGATCACAATTAGTCTACATAAGAATTGAATTGAGTCAAGCGATTACCATCAGAGCTGAGTTTCAAGACTTTAGAGCTCACTCTGTCGTTTACATCGATGACAGTGTTAAAGTCGCCACATAAAATAATTTTGTATCCGACCAATAGGGGTTCTTTAAGTCTTTTAAAAAGTTGAAAAATGTTTGTTCTCTCATGAGAGGTGTACACGTGTATCGTTCGTATTTTTTCTCCTCGGTAAAAACAATCCAACATGAGCAATCTACAAGGAATTAAATTAGGAAATCATTCGTTTTACGAATAATAGTGACATCACCAGTTTTAGAAAAAAGATCCCACCATCAGCTTTACTTTCGCCAATAGAAATTACACTTAGACCTTTGTTCCACATGCTGGATACCGTTACTCTTTACTTGTGTTCAGTCTCAGTTCTTGACAACATAATATGTCAAAGTCAGTTTTCAACAAGAATTTAATTTGTTGGGCTCTAAAAGAATTTGATTGGATGCCATGGGCATTCCAAGATGAAACTTTGGGAAGGTCATAAATGTTTGGGGGGTTATGGTGTGGGTTTGTCGTGATTTTATAATATATATATATATATATATATATATTTATATATATTTATTTTAAAATAAGTTGTTGCCAAAGTTGTTGCTGTAAGGGGGGCTCTCTGCTACAGCCTGCGGGTAAAGCGGGGTGCTGCCAACTCGCTGACCCTGACCCTTATACCTATTCCAAGCCCTACCAGTAGAGGTCCCCCAAGCCCCAATTTATGAGCTGGAATAAAATGATATCAAAGTTTAGTTGGGGTGGCAAAAGACCCACGATAAGACTGGAAACTCTCCAGCTGCCAAAAGAAGAAGGAGGGATGAGACTTCCAAAATTAAAGGAATACTACCATGCGGCCCAATTGAGATATATTGTAGGTTGGTGCAAACCAGACACAGTGAAATGAAATAGAAAAAGAGTTTGGAGAAAACCCAGTACAGAATATAATTGGGGATAAAGAAACATACAAGAAGATTCAAAACCAAATAGACACAATCACGATGTTCACATACAAAATATGGTTCAGCATAATAAAAAAATATAAGATACAGAAAGACACTAATTTATTGAATATGATAGCAATTTTACACCGACTAGGTACGATATAGGATTTAAACAGTGGACAACCAAGGGAATCACAGCATGGTGTGTTTTGGTGAAAGATGGACAGCTTGAGAGTTTCCAAAATATGACAGAAAAAAAGGATTTAGATAATCAATCATGAATTCTGTGGATTCCTGCAACTTAGAGACTACTATATGAAAGAGATCAGGATGGACCCCTCCTGAGAAGTGAATAGTGTGATCCAGATCATCATAATCAACGCATACAAAGAAACCACAATTAGAATTATATTGGGACTATATAAAAAAAAATGCTACAAAATACATAAAAAAAAAGATGGGAATCAGGATTTAACATAAAACTTAGTGATGAAGATTGGCTAAGATTGGTATAATCTGCCAGACATTAGCCTCATGTATGAAACAAAGTGATTTTGAAGCAGAAACATATTTAGGTTACAAGGTCAGAGCTGCAGTGACTTCCTGACAAGTACAAATGAGCATTTCATGGGTTGTACTGGCAACAGATATGACAAATGTTGGGGGGCTGGGAGATTTTTTTTTAATCAGTCTTGAATATGTCAAAGATTACCCACAATATTAACTTTGAAGCATTGTTAGTTTTGTGTAGCATCAGCTAAAACATGTACTCCCTCCCCTCTTAATTTGAAAAGAGGACATTTGTAATATGGAAATGATTGAATATTTGGTGGTTTGAGGAGGACTGATGCAGGACAAAAGTATTAATCTTTTATGACAACAATTCTTGGGAGTGAACATTCCTGCCATATACTCAAGTGTATGGTGAAAACAATGTTCAGTGTTCTATTGATCTATTAATAAAATGTTTTCATTTGAATTCCAATTTGCCAAGAGACCTTCTTACAAGAAAGTGTGCCATATGCACTAACACAGTGGAAATGAATCATAATGAAGCCTGAGGGTTAAGGAAACAGTTTGTCATCAACTAAATACTGTAGGTGTCCAAAGCCTGAGGGTCAGCCTCTTTCCCCGGATGAAGCAGAATCCAGTCACGTTAACTGTGCGTTGTAAGAATGGAAAAGACTGTCATAAAAAAAAAATAATAATTACAACACCCACACTGTATCAACATTCAGAGTGGACCTAATTTTTAAGAATAGAGGGATAGATTTAGTGTATAGCCTACTTGTTAAATAGACAGGACAGTGCAGCAGCAGCACCAGCGAAGCTCTCTGAACAGATCAGCAATGTGACCCACAGTCCTCACAACCGAAGACGCAGCCGAAACACA
Source organism: Solea solea (assembly GCF_958295425.1). Lineage (NCBI taxonomy): Eukaryota > Metazoa > Chordata > Actinopteri > Pleuronectiformes > Soleidae > Solea > Solea solea. Next base: position 425,921 of record NC_081146.1, read on the forward strand.
GCAAGCGGTTCCGCGAAAACGGGAGCTTTGCAGCTGCGGGTTCGGGTGAGAGGACATCGGTTCTCACAGTGGAACTGTTCAGACAGCAAGTCTGGCTCCCGTGTAACGTCGCAGACAACACCATCTCAGAGATAGGATACTGACTGCATTTAAACACTAAACTTTCGAAAAAAACAGCAAAGCGAAAAAGAAAAAAAAGAGCATGGAACATTTACATGTGCATATATTAGTATTAACTATATTTCGATTAATGCGTGTGTGTTTAAATGCATGTGTATGTATGTAGTGAAAAGACGTAGTTACTGTAATTAACGAACACATTTTAGCAATGGCCTGCTGTTTAGCTCATTATAATAATGTAAAATTTCACTTACCTCTACATTTTTGAGCATCTTCCTGTGACATGTCAATAGCCTCCCTCTACCACCAACTTCCCCAGTAATTCCTTGGTCAGCGACTGATGCTGCAACTCCATTACATGTTCATCCACCTGCTGAGCAGACACTAACCTGTTCACGTTTTGGATATTAATCCGCTGCTGCTGTGGTGGGGAACTACGTTGCGTTGGAGTGTGACGATGGTCGATAATTATCTTAAAGCTACAGTAGTAGTTGAAATAAACTGCCCCTTTGTTTCACCACACATGCATGGCAGAAATGTTCGCTTCCAAGATTTTTTGTAATAAAAACATAACAGATTAATCCTCTGCATTCTTTGTGCGTTTGGATTTTTTTTTGAGGATATCTTACACCAAATTGCTTCAAATTTGGTGAAGGTGAAGTTATTTTCCACTGTCAGGGAATATCAACATTTTTCATTATCATATAACACACTATTCAATCAATATCTGAAGCTAAAATGATGTGGGTGTATTTTAGGGATATCATAGTATGGTGTGAATGTGGGTTTAGGAATAAATGTGTGTGTGTGTGTGTCTGTGTCTGTGTGTCTGTGTGTATGTGCGACTCCAGGCACTTCTTGTTCTCACATCAAGTTCAAATCGACATGATACACAGGCACCTACACCTACAAAGAGGCTCATACACACATTCACTCCTTTGAGTAAAAAAAAGAAACAGGCATCTTGAGGGACTTCAAAGACTTGCCCTCTACGTGAACCCAAACAAAAGTCTGGTTTTGTTTACACAGGTGCAATTACAGGTAAACACAATGTTTCACTTTGTTTGGGGCTCAATTCATCCTGACTGTCAAAGACACAGCCTCAGACGCTGAAGACCTCGACCTCATCAACATCAGTCACAATGTACTGAAAAAGAAAAAGGTTAAATAATTTATCAAAACTAACCCTAACCCTATCATATTATAGTGATTACATGTAAAATAATTACATCAAATCAAACATAAGCTAGATGTTTTGTATGACCTGTGTGATCATCCGTTTTTGATGAAGTTTAAAATCCATAATTTGTATTAGTAGTGTATGATTTCACTTTCACTGAACTCAGTACCACTTATACTTCATATACTAGTAGTATGGAGTACTTTTACTGTATACGTTTTGGAGGAATATAGGGTCAAAGTTCACTTTTTGCAACAAACAATAGGGTAACATTTTTTGATGAAGTATAAAATCCTTATTTTTTATCAGTACTTTATGATTTAACTTTCACTGGACGTATTCAGCTGAGGTTAGGCTGTTTTCGGATTTTTTTCTTTTTTCTACTGTCCCATAATATAAACCTCACTAATGAAGTTAACATCATATAAGATATACTTCTGTACCCTCAGTGTTTGATTTTGCAATGATTTCACTGTTGGGATGTGTTTTTCTATTGGTGTCTGTTTGTGTGCGCATCCAGCCGAGATAAGGCTGTTTCGGATTTTTTTCTACTGTCCACAGTACTGTGCAAAGGTTTTAGGCAGTTGTGAAAAAAATGAATCAATCATCAATCAACAAAATGCAGTGAATAAACAAAAGAGAAATCTAAATCACCCTTTGTGAGGTTTATGTTATGGGACAGTAGAAAAATGAAAAAAATCAGAAAACAGCCGTATCCCTGCTGAATGCGCACAAAAACAGAGACAAATAGAAAAACACATCCAAACAGTGAAATCATTGCAAAATCAAACACTGAAGGTATATAACTATATCTTATGAGATGTTAACTTTATTTGTGAGGTTTATGTTATGGGACAGTAGAAAAATGAAAAAAATTGCGAAAACAGCCGCATCCATGCTGAATGCGCACAAAAACAGAGACAAATAGAAAAACACATCCAAACAGTGAAATCATTGCAAAATCAAACACTGAGGGTACATCAATATACCTTATAAGATGTTAACTTCATATTATAGGACGGTAGAAAAAAGATTAAAATACCCTCGATCAGCCTTAGTCCCTGATACACATACGGAAAAATCAGACTCCTGGCTTAATGCCTTTAGGAATTATTACAAAAAAACACACCACAGCGGCTGACCTTTGACCTTTCCAAAGGTTGCACGGGTCTGAAACTCAGCACCCTGGATCAGCCAGGAGTCCCTGATACACATACGGAGAAATCAGCATCCGGGCTCATTGCCTTTAGGAATTATTGAAGAAAAGACAGTTTCCCACGTTTCTTACATTTGAATTTTACAGACTGTGTTTTTGGCAGTTTTTTTTGGCCAGGGGGAAAAAAGCCCACAGTCCTGTGTCCAAAAACTGAAGACTCTATACAGTCTTAGACTCTTTGGCCAGAGTGGAAGTTTTGGAGGAACTACATTTCTACAGGTCGCAGGAGTGTGAATATTTCATATGTCGTTTGGGGTCCCAAGACGAGCGGAACGACGAGGGTACATTAGTATATCTTATAAGATGTTAACTTTATTTGTGAGGTTTATGTTATGGGACAGTAGAAAAATGAAAAAAAATCAGAAAACAGTCGTATTCCAGCTGAATGCGCACAAAAACAGACAAAAATAGAAAAACACATTCAAACAGTGAAATCATTGCAAAATCAAACACTGAAGGTATATAACTATATCTTATAAGATGTTAACTTTATTTGTGAGGTTTATGTTATGGGACAGTTAAAAAATGAAAAAAAATCAGAAAACAGTCGTATTCCAGCTGAATGCGCACAAAAACAGACAAAAATAGAAAAACACATTCAAACAGTGAGATCATTGCAAAATCAAACACTGAAGGTATATAACTATATCTTATGAGATGTTAACTTTATTTGTGAGGTTTATGTTATGGGACAATAAAAAAATGAAAAAACATCAGAAAACAGCCGTATCCCTGCTGAATGCACACAAAAACAGAGACAAATAGAAAAACACATCCAAACAGTGAAATCATTATAAATTCAAACACTGAGGGTACATCAATATACCTTATAAGATGTTAACTTCATATTATAGGACAGTAGAAAAAAGATTAAAATACCCTCGATCAGCCTTAGTCCCTGATACACATACGGAAAAATCAGACTCCTGGCTTAATGCCTTTAGGAATTATTACAAAAAACACACCTAAACATCAGAGCAGACATCCCCCCCATTCTCCCCTGCACATCGGAGGAACAGCGGTGGAAGTGGTCTCCAGCTTCAGGTACCTGGGCGTGCATCTCAAGGACGACCTCACCTGGAGCAGCAACACTTCCAGCCTGGTCCGGAAGGCACACCAGCGCCTCTACTTCCTCAGGAGGCTGAGACGCGCTGGACTAGGAAGGTCAGCCCTTATCACCTTCTACAGATGTGTAGTGGAGAGTGTCCTGTGCTCCTGCATCACTGTGTGGCACGGCAGCTGCTCTGCAGCAGAGTGGTGAAAGCTGCACAGAGAACCGTGGGCAGCAGCCTCCCCACCATCACGGACATCTTCACCTCCAGATGCAGGAAAAGGGCTACCTGCATCATGAGAGATCCCACTCACCCGGCACACACACTGTTCACCCCCCTCCCCTCAGGCAGGAGGCTACGGAGCATCAAGAGCAGCACTACGAGACTGAGGAACAGCTTCTTCCCTGGAGCTGTCAGACTCCTTAACTCTCTGTAACCCCATAGCCCTGCTGCCCCCACCCCCCACGTACTGTACTTTGCACATGCCCCCAGTACCGTACACACCCTTGCACCAAATTCTTTTTTGCACAGCACCTTACCTCCAGAGGTTTAAAGTTTTGATCTCTTTTAATTTATATTTTGTTAAGTTAAACTGTTGGTTCTTATTTCTTATTTTCTTATTCTTCTTATTGCTGGGCCGACCGGGTTCTGGAGAGACTGATTTTCGTTCTGACCTCATGTCTAATGTGTGTTAGTATGACAATGAAGAAATCTTGAATCTTGAATCTTGAATCTTGAATCTTGAATCTAAACGGCTGACCTTTGACCTTTCCGAAGGTTACACAGGTCTGAAACTTGGCACCCTAGATTAGCCTTAGTCCCTGATACACATACGGAAAAATCAGACTCCTGGCTCAATGCCTTTAGGAATTATTACAAAAAACACACCCGAATGGCTGACCTTTGACCTTTCCAAAGGTTGCACGGGTCTGAAACTCGGCACCCTGGATCAGCCAGGAGTCCCTGATACACATACGGAGAAATCAGCATCCGGGCTCATTGCCTTTAGGAATTATTGAAGAAAAGACAGTTTCCCACGTTTCTTACATTTGAATTTTACAGACTGTGTTTTTGGCAGTTTTTTTTGGCCAGGGGGAAAAAAGCCCACAGTCCTGTGTCCAAAAACTGAAGACTCTATACAGTCTTAGACTCTTTGGCCAGAGTGGAAGTTTTGGAGGAACTACATTTCTACAGGTCGCAGGAGTGTGAATATTTCATATGTCGTTTGGGGTCCCAAGACGAGCGGAACGACGAGGGTACATTAGTATATCTTATAAGATGTTAACTTTATTTGTGAGGTTTATGTTATGGGACAGTAGAAAAATGAAAAAAAATCAGAAAACAGTCGTATTCCAGCTGAATGCGCACAAAAACAGACAAAAATAGAAAAACACATTCAAACAGTGAGATCATTGCAAAATCAAACACTGAAGGTATATAACTATATCTTATGAGATGTTAACTTTATTTGTGAGGTTTATGTTATGGGACAATAAAAAAATGAATAAAATCAGAAAACAGCCGTATCCCTGCTGAATGCACACAAAAACAGAGACAAATAGAAAAACACATCCAAACAGTGAAATCATTATAAATTCAAACACTGAGGGTACATCAATATACCTTATAAGATGTTAACTTCATATTATAGGACAGTAGAAAAAAGATTAAAATACCCTCGATCAGCCTTAGTCCCTGATACACATACGGAAAAATCAGACTCCTGGCTTAATGCCTTTAGGAATTATTACAAAAAACAAACCTAAACGGCTGACCTTTGACCTTTCCGAAGGTTACACAGGTCTGAAACTCGGCACCCTAGATTAGCCTTAGTCCCTGATACACATACGGAAAAATCAGACTCCTGGCTCGATGCCTTTATGAATTATTACAAAAAACACACCCGAACGGCTGACCATTGACCTTTCCGAAGGTTGCACAGGTCTGAAACTCGGCACCCTGGATCAGCCTTAGTCCCTATACACACACAGAAAAATCGCACTCCTGGCTCAATGCCTTTAGGAATTATTACAAAAAACACACCACAGCGGCTGACCTTTGACCTTTCCAAAGGTTGCACGGGTCTGAAACTCGGCACCCTGGATCAGCCAGGAGTCCCTGATACACATACGGAGAAATCAGCATCCGGGCTCATTGCCTTTAGGAATTATTGAAGAAAAGACAGTTTCCCACCTTTCTTACGTTTGAATTTTACAGACTGTGTTTTTGGCAGTTTTTTTTGGCCAGGGGGAAAAAAGCCCAAAGTCCTGTGTCCAAAAACTGAAAATCAGGTCATGTCAGACTCTATACAGTCTTAGACTCTTTGGCCAGAGTGGAAGTTTTGGAGGAACTACATTTCTACAGGTCGCAGGAGTGTGAATATTTCATATGTCGTTTGGGGTCCCAAGACGAGCGGAACGACGAGGGTACATTAGTATATCTTATAAGATGTTAACTTTATTTGTGAGGTTTATGTTATGGGACAGTAGAAAATGAAAAAAAATCAGAAAACAGTCGTATTCCAGCTGAATGCGCACAAAAACAGACACAAATAGAAAAACACATCCAAACAGTGAAACTATTGCAAAATCAAACACTGAGGGTACCGAAGAATATCTTATAAGATGTTAACTTTATTTGTGAGGTATATGTTATGGGACAGTAGAAAAATGAAAAAAAAATCAGAAAACAGTCGTATTCCAGCATACTGCAAACAAAAACAGACAAAAATAGAAAAACACATTCAAACAGTGAAATCATTGCAAAATCAAACACTGAAGGTATATAACTATATCTTATAAGATGTTAAATTTATTTGTGAGGTTTATGTTATGGGACAGTAGAAAAATGAAAAAAAATCAGAAAACAGCCGTATCCCTGCTGAATGCACACAAAAACAGAGACAAATAGAAAAACACATCCAAACAGTGAAATCATTGCAAAATCAAACACTGAAGGTATATAACTATATCTTATAAGATTTTAACTTTATTTGTGAGGTTTATGTTATGGGACAGTAGAAAAATGAAAAAAATTGCGAAAACAGCCGTATCCCTGCTGAATGCGCACAAAAACAGACACAAATAGAAAAACACATCCAAACAGTAAAATCATTATAAATTCAAACACTGAGGGTACATCAATATACCTTATAAGATGTTAACTTCATATTATAGGACAGTAGAAAAAAGATTAAAATACCCTCGATCAGCCTTAGTCCCTGATACACATACGGAAAAATCAGACTCCTGGCTTAATGCCTTTAGGAATTATTACAAAAAACACACCTAAACGGCTGACCTTTGACCTTTCCGAAGGTTACACAGGTCTGAAACTCGGCACCCTAGATTAGCCTTAGTCCCTGATACACATACGGAAAAATCAGACTCCTGGCTCAATGCCTTTAGGAATTATTACAAAAAACACACCCGAATGGCTGACCATTGACCTTTCCGAAGGTTGCACAGGTCTGAAACTCGGCACCCTGGATCAGCCTTAGTCCCTGATACACACACGGAAAAATCAGACACCTGGCTCAATGCCTTTAGGAATTATTACAAAAAACACACCCGAACGGCAGACCTTTGACCTTTCCAAAGCTTGCACGGGTCTGAAACTTGGCACCCTGGATTAGCCTTAGTCCCTGATACACATACGGAAAAATCAGACTCCTGGCTTAATGCCTTTAGGAATTATTACAAAAAACACACCCGAACGGCTGACCATTGACCTTTTCCGAAAGTTGCACAGGTCTGAAACTCGGCAACCGGGATAAGCTTTAGTCCCTGATACACATAGGGAAAAATCAGACTCCTGACTCAATGCCTTTAGGAATTATTACAAAAAACACACCCGAACGGCTGACCTTTGACCTTTCCAAAGGTTGCACGGGTCTGAAACTCGGCACCCTGGATCAGCCAGGAGTCCCTGATACACATACGGAGAAATCAGCATCCGGGCTCATTGCCTTTAGGAATTATTGAAGAAAAGACAGTTTCCCACCTTTCTTACATTTGAATTTTACAGACTGTGTTTTTGGCAGTTTTTTTTGGCCAGGGGGAAAAAAGCCCACAGTCCTGTGTCCAAAAACTGAAGACTCTATACAGTCTTAGACTGTTTGGCCAGAGTGGAAGTTTTGGAGGAACTACATTTCTACAGGTCGCAGGAGTGTGAATATTTCATATGTCGTTTGGGGTCCCAAGACGAGCGGAACGACGAAGGTACATTAGTATATCTTATAAGATGTTAACTTTATTTCTGAGGTTTATGTTATGGGACAGTAGAAAAATGAAAAAAAATCAGAAAACAGTCGTATTCCAGCTGAATGCGCACTAAAACAGACAAAAATAGAAAAACACATTCAAACAGTGAAATCATTGCAAAATCAAACACTGAAGGTATATAACTATATCTTATGAGATGTTAACTTTATTTGTGAGGTTTATGTTATGGGACAATAAAAAAATGAATAAAATCAGAAAACAGCCGTATCCCTGCTGAATGCACACAAAAACAGAGACAAATAGAAAAACACATCCAAACAGTGAAATCATTATAAATTCAAACACTGAGGGTACATCAATATACCTTATAAGATGTTAACTTCATATTATAGGACAGTAGAAAAAAGATTAAAATACCCTCGATCAGCCTTAGTCCCTGATACACATACGGAAAAATCAGACTCCTGGCTTAATGCCTTTAGGAATTATTACAAAAAACACACCTAAACGGCTGACCTTTGACCTTTCCGAAGGTTACAAAGGTCTGAAACTCGGAACCCTAGATTAGCCTTAGTCCCTGATACACATACGGAAAAATCAGACTCCTGGCTCGATGCCTTCATGAATTATTACAAAAAACACACCCGAACGGCTGACCATTGACCTTTCCGAAGGTTGCACAGGTCTGAAACTCGGCACCCTGGATCAGCCTTAGTCCCTATACACACACAGAAAAATCGGACTCCTGGCTCAATGCCTTTAGGAATTATTACAAAAAACACACCACAGCGGCTGACATTTGACCTTTCCAAAGGTTGCACGGGTCTGAAACTCGGCACCCTGGATCAGCCAGGAGTCCCTGATACACATACGGAGAAATCAGCATCCGGGCTCATTGCCTTTAGGAATTATTGAAGAAAAGACAGTTTCCCACCTTTCTTACGTTTGAATTTTACAGACTGTGTTTTTGGCAGTTTTTTTTGGCCAGGGGGAAAAAAGCCCAAAGTCCTGTGTCCAAAAACTGAAAATCAGGTCATGTCAGACTCTATACAGTCTTAGACTCTTTGGCCAGACTCCTGGCTTAATGCCTTTAGGAATTATTACAAAAAACACACCCGAACGGCTGACCTTTGACCTTTCCAAAGGTTGCACGGGTCTGAAACTCGGCACCCTGGATTAGCCTTAGTCCCTGATACACATACAGAAAAATCAGACTCCTGGCTTAATGCCTTTAGGAATTATTACAAAAAACACACCCGAACGGCTAACCATTGACCTTTTCAGAAAGTTGCACAGGTCTGAAACTCGGCAACCGGGATAAGCTTTAGTCCCTGATACACATACGGAAAAATCAGACTCCTGACTCAATGCCTTTAGGAATTATTACAAAAAATACACCACAGTGGCTGACCTTTGACCTTTCCAAAGGTTGCACAGATCTGAAACTCAGCACCATGGATCAGCCAGGAGTCCCTGATACACATACGGAGAAATCAGCATCCGGGCTCATTGCCTTTAGGAATTATTGAAGAAAAGACAGTTTCCCACCTTTCTTACGTTTGAATTTTACAGACTGTGTTTTTGGCAGTTTTTTTTGGCCAGGGGGAAAAAAGCCCAAAGTCCTGTGTCCAAAAACTGAAAATCAGGTCATGTCAGACTCTATACAGTCTTAGACTCTTTGGCCAGAGTGGAAGTTTTGGAGGAACTACATTTCTACAGGTCGCAGGAGTGTGAATATTTCATATGTCGTTTGGGGTCCCAAGACGAGCGGAACGACGAGGGTACATTAGTATATCTTATAAGATGTTAACTTTATTTGTGAGGTTTATGTTATGGGACAGTAGAAAATGAAAAAAAATCAGAAAACAGTCGTATTCCAGCTGAATGCGCACAAAAACAGACACAAATAGAAAAACACATCCAAACAGTGAAACTATTGCAAAATCAAACACTGAGGGTACCGAAGAATATCTTATAAGATGTTAACTTTATTTGTGAGGTTTATGTTATGGGACAGTAGAAAAATGAAAAAAAAATCTGAAAACAGTCGTATTCCAGCTTACTGCAAACAAAAACAGACAAAAATAGAAAAACACATTCAAACAGTGAAATCATTGCAAAATCAAACACTGAAGGTATATAACTATATCTTATAAGATGTTAAATTTATTTGTGAGGTTTATGTTATGGGACAGTAGAAAAATGAAAAAAAATCAGAAAACAGCCGTATCCCTGCTGAATGCACACAAAAACAGAGACAAATAGAAAAACACATCCAAACAGTGAAATCATTGCAAAATCAAACACTGAAGGTATATAACTATGTCTTATAAGATTTTAACTTTATTTGTGAGGTTTATGTTATGGGACAGTAGAAAAATGAAAAAAATTGCGAAAACAGCCGTATCCCTGCTGAATGCGCACAAAAACAGACACAAATAGAAAAACACATCCAAACAGTAAAATCATTATAAATTCAAACACTGAGGGTACATCAATATACCTTATAAGATGTTAACTTCATATTATAGGACAGTAGAAAAAAGATTAAAATACCCTCGATCAGCCTTAGTCCCTGATACACATACGGAAAAATCAGACTCCTGGCTTAATGCCTTTAGGAATTATTACAAAAAACACACCTAAACGGCTGACCTTTGACCTTTCCGAAGGTTACACAGGTCTGAAACTCGGCACCCTAGATTAGCCTTAGTCCCTGATACACATACGGAAAAATCAGACTCCTGGCTCAATGCCTTTAGGAATTATTACAAAAAACACACCCGAATGGCTGACCATTGACCTTTCCGAAGGTTGCACAGGTCTGAAACTCGGCACCCTGGATCAGCCTTAGTCCCTGATACACACACGGAAAAATCAGACACCTGGCTCAATGCCTTTAGGAATTATTACAAAAAACACACCCGAACGGCTGACCTTTGACCTTTCCAAAGCTTGCACGGGTCTGAAACTTGGCACCCTGGATTAGCCTTAGTCCCTGATACACATACGGAAAAATCAGACTCCTGGCTTAATGCCTTTAGGAATTATTACAAAAAACACACCCGAACGGCTGACCATTGACCTTTTCCGAAAGTTGCACAGGTCTGAAACTCGGCAACCGGGATAAGCTTTAGTCCCTGATACACATACGGAAAAATCAGACTCCTGACTCAATGCCTTTAGGAATTATTACAAAAAACACACCACAGCGGCTGACCTTTGACCTTTCCAAAGGTTGCACGGGTCTGAAACTCGGCACCCTGGATCAGCCAGGAGTCCCTGATACACATACGGAGAAATCAGCATCCGGGCTCATTGCCTTTAGGAATTATTGAAGAAAAGACAGTTTCCCACCTTTCTTACATTTGAATTTTACAGACTGTGTTTTTGGCAGTTTTTTTTGGCCAGGGGGAAAAAAGCCCACAGTCCTGTGTCCAAAAACTGAAGACTCTATACAGTCTTAGACTCTTTGGCCAGAGTGGAAGTTTTGGAGGAACTACATTTCTACAGGTCGCAGGAGTGTGAATATTTCATATGTCGTTTGGGGTCCCAAGACGAGCGGAACGACGAAGGTACATTAGTATATCTTATAAGATGTTAACTTTATTTGTGAGGTTTATGTTATGGGACAGTAGAAAAATGAAAAAAAATCAGAAAACAGTCGTATTCCAGCTGAATGCGCACAAAAACAGACAAAAATAGAAAAACACATTCAAACAGTGAAATCATTGCAAAATCAAACACTGAAGGTATATAACTATATCTTATGAGATGTTAACTTTATTTGTGAGGTTTATGTTATGGGACAATAAAAAAATGAATAAAATCAGAAAACAGCCGTATCCCTGCTGAATGCACACAAAAACAGAGACAAATAGAAAAACACATCCAAACAGTGAAATCATTGCAAAATCAAACACTGAAGGTATATAACTATATCTTATAAGATTTTAACTTTATTTGTGAGGTTTATGTTATGGGAGAGTAGAAAAATGAAAAAAATTGCGAAAACAGCCGTATCCCTGCTGAATGCGCACAAAAACAGACACAAATAGAAAAACACATCCAAACAGTGAAATCAATATAAATTTAAACACTGAGGGTACATCAATATACCTTATAAGATGTTAACTTCATATTATAGGACAGTAGAAAAAAGATTAAAATACCCTCGATCAGCCTTAGTCCCTGATACACATACGGAAAAATCAGACTCCTGGCTTAATGCCTTTAGGAATTATTACAAAAAACACACCACAGCGGCTGACCTTTGACCTTTCCAAAGGTTGCACGGGTCTGAAACTCGACACCCTGGATTAGCCTTAGTCCCTGATACACATACGGAAAAATCAGACTCCTGGCTTAATGCCTTTAGGAATTATTACAAAAAACACACCCGAACGGCTGACCTTTGACCTTTCCAAAGGTTGCACGGGTCTGAAACTCGGCATCCTGGATTAGCCTTAGTCCCTGATACACATACAGAAAAATCAGACTCCTGGCTAAATGCCTTTAGGAATAATTACAAAAAACACACCCGAACGGCTGACCATTGACCTTTTCCGAAAGTTGCACAGGTCTGAAACTCGGCAACCGGGATAAGCTTTAGTCCCTGATACACATACGGAAAAATCAGACTCCTGACTCAATGCCTTTAGGAATTATTACAAAAAACACACCACAGCGGCTGACCATTGACCTTTTCTGAAAGTTGCACAGGTCTGAAACTCGGCAACCGGGATAAGCTTTAGTCCCTGATACACATACGGAAAAATCAGACTCCTGACTCAATGCCTTTAGGAATTATTACAAAAAACACACCACAGCGGCTGACCTTTGACCTTTCCAAAGGTTGCACGGGTCTGAAACTCGGCACCCTGGATCAGCCAGGAGTCCCTGATACACATACGGAGAAATCAGCATCCGGGCTCATTGCCTTTAGGAATTATTGAAGAAAAGACAGTTTCCCACCTTTCTCACGTTTGAATTTTACAGACTGTGTTTTTTGGCAGTTTTTTTTGGCCCGGGGGAAAAAAGCCCACAGTCCTGTGTCCAAAAACTGAAGACTCTATACAGTCTTAGACTCTTTGGCCAGAGTGGAAGTTTTGGAGGAACTACATTTCTACAGGGCCCTGCGATGGACTGGCGAACTGTCCAGGGTGTACCCCGCCTATCGCCCGATGTAGCTGAGATTGGCACAGCACCCCCGCGACCCTCTGGTTGAGGATAAAGCGGTAGATGATGACTGACTGACATTTCTACAGGTCGCAGGAGTGTGAATATTTCATATGTCGTTTGGGGTCCCAAGACGAGCGGAACGACGAAGGTACATTAGTATATCTTATAAGATGTTAACTTTATTTGTGAGGTTTATGTTATGGGACAGTAGAAAAATGAAAAAAAATCAGAAAACAGTCGTATTCCAGCTGAATGCGCACAAAAACAGACAAAAATAGAAAAACACATTCAAACAGTGAAATCATTGCAAAATCAAACACTGAAGGTATATAACTATATCTTATGAGATGTTAACTTTATTTGTGAGGTTTATGTTATGGGACAATAAAAAAATGAATAAAATCAGAAAACAGCCGTATCCCTGCTGAATGCACACAAAAACAGAGACAAATAGAAAAACACATCCAAACAGTGAAATCATTGCAAAATCAAACACTGAAGGTATATAACTATATCTTATAAGATTTTAACTTTATTTGTGAGGTTTATGTTATGGGAGAGTAGAAAAATGAAAAAAATTGCGAAAACAGCCGTATCCCTGCTGAATGCGCACAAAAACAGACACAAATAGAAAAACACATCCAAACAGTGAAATCAATATAAATTTAAACACTGAGGGTACATCAATATACCTTATAAGATGTTAACTTCATATTATAGGACAGTAGAAAAAAGATTAAAATACCCTCGATCAGCCTTAGTCCCTGATACACATACAGAAAAATCAGACTCCTGGCTTAATGCCTTTAGGAATTATTACAAAAAACACACCACAGCGGCTGACCTTTGACCTTTCCAAAGGTTGCACGGGTCTGAAACTCGACACCCTGGATTAGCCTTAGTCCCTGATACACATACGGAAAAATCAGACTCCTGGCTTAATGCCTTTAGGAATTATTACAAAAAACACACCCGAAATCAGACTCCTGACTCAATGCCTTACAAAAAATACACCACAGTGGCTGACCTTTGACCTTTCCAAAGGTTGCACAGATCTGAAACTCAGCACCCTGGATCAGCCAGGAGTCCCTGATACACATACGGAGAAATCAGCATCCGGGCTCATTGCCTTTAGGAATTATTGAAGAAAAGACAGTTTCCCACCTTTCTTACGTTTGAATTTTACAGACTGTGTTTTTGGCAGTTTTTTTTGGCCACTGGGAAAAAAGCCCAAAGTCCTGTGTCCAAAACTGAAAATCAGGTCATGTCAGACTCTATACAGTCTTAGACTCTTTGGCCAGACTCCTGGCTTAATGCCTTTAGGAATTATTGAAGAAAAGACACCCGAACGGCTGACCTTTGACCTTTCCAAAGGTTGCACGGGTCTGAAACTCGGCACCCTGGATTAGCCTTAGTCCCTGATACACATACAGAAAAATCAGACTCCTGGCTTAATGCCTTTAGGAATTATTACAAAAAACACACCCGAACGGCTAACCATTGACCTTTTCCGAAAGTTGCACAGGTCTGAAACTCGGCAACCGGGATAAGCTTTAGTCCCTGATACACATACGGAGAAATCAGCATCCGGGCTCATTGCCTTTAGGAATTATTGAAGAAAAGACAGTTTCCCACCTTTCTTACATTTGAATTTTACAGACTGTGTTTTTGGCAGTTTTTTTTGGCCCGGGGGAAAAAAGCCCACAGTCCTGTGTCCAAAAACTGAAGACTCTATACAGTCTTAGACTCTTTGGCCAGAGTGGAAGTTTTGGAGGAACTACATTTCTACAGGGCCCTGCGATGGACTGGCGAACTGTCCAGGGTGTACCCCGCCTATCGCCCGATGTAGCTGAGATTGGCACAGCACCCCCGCGACCCTCTGGTTGAGGATAAAGCGGTAGATGATGACTGACTGACATTTCTACAGGTCGCAGGAGTGTGAATATTTCATATGTCGTTTGGGGTCCCAAGACGAGCGGAACGACGAAGGTACATTAGTGTATCTTATAAGATGTTAACTTTATTTGTGAGGTTTATGTTATGGGACAGTAGAAAAATGAAAAAAAATCAGAAAACAGTCGTATTCCAGCTGAATGCGCACAAAAACAGACAAAAATAGAAAAACACATTCAAACAGTGAAATCATTGCAAAATCAAACACTGAAGGTATATAACTATATCTTATGAGATGTTAACTTTATTTGTGAGGTTTATGTTATGGGACAATAAAAAAATGAATAAAATCAGAAAACAGCCGTATCCCTGCTGAATGCACACAAAAACAGAGACAAATAGAAAAACACATCCAAACAGTGAAATCATTGCAAAATCAAACACTGAAGGTATATAACTATATCTTATAAGATTTTAACTTTATTTGTGAGGTTTATGTTATGGGACAGTAGAAAAATGAAAAAAATTGCGAAAACAGCCGTATCCCTGCTGAATGCGCACAAAAACAGACACAAATAGAAAAACACATCCAAACAGTGAAATCATTATAAATTTAAACACTGAGGGTACATCAATATACCTTATAAGATGTTAACTTCATATTATAGGACAGTAGAAAAAAGATTAAAATACCCTCGATCAGCCTTAGTCCCTGATACACATACGGAAAAATCAGACTCCTGGCTTAATGCCTTTAGGAATTATTACAAAAAACACACCACAGCGGCTGACCTTTGACCTTTCCAAAGGTTGCACGGGTCTGAAACTCGACACCCTGGATTAGCCTTAGTCCCTGATACACATACGGAAAAATCAGACTCCTGGCTTAATGCCTTTAGCAATTATTACAAAAAACACACCCGAACGGCTGACCTTTGACCTTTCCAAAGGTTGCACGGGTCTGAAACTCGGCATCCTGGATTAGCCTTAGTCCCTGATACACATACAGAAAAATCAGACTCCTGGCTAAATGCCTTTAGGAATAATTACAAAAAACACACCCGAACGGCTGACCATTGACCTTTTCCGAAAGTTGCACAGGTCTGAAACTCGGCAACCGGGATAAGCTTTAGTCCCTGATACACATACGGAAAAATCAGACTCCTGACTCAATGCCTTTAGGAATTATTACAAAAAACACACCACAGCGGCTGACCTTTGACCTTTCCAAAGGTTGCACGGGTCTGAAACTCTGCACCCTGGATCAGCCAGGAGTCCCTGAGACACATACGGAGAAATCAGCATCCGGGCTCATTGCCTTTAGGAATTATTGAAGAAAAGACAGTTTCCCACCTTTCTTACGTTTGAATTTTACAGACTGTGTTTTTGGCAGTTTTTTTTGGCCAGGGGGAAAAAAGCCCAAAGTCCTTTGTCCAAAAACTGAAAATCAGGTCATGTCAGACTCTATACAGTCTTAGACTCTTTGGCCAGAGTGGAAGTTTTGGAGGAAATACATTTCTACAGGTCGCAGGAGTGTGAATATTTCATATGTCGTTTGGGGTCCCAAGACGAGCGGAACGACGAGGGTACATTAGTATATCTTATAAGATGTTAACTTTATTTGTGAGGTTTATGTTATGGGACAGTAGAAAATGAAAAAAAATCAGAAAACAGTCGTATTCCAACTGAATGCTCACAAAAACAGACACAAATAGAAAAACACATCCAAACAGTGAAATCATTGCAAAATCAAACACTGAGGGTACCGAAGAATATCTTATAAGATGTTAACTTTATTTGTGAGGTTTATGTTATGGGACAGTAGAAAAATGAAAAAAAAATTAGAAAACAGTCGTATTCCAGCTGAATGCGCACAAAAACAGACAAAAATAGAAAAACACATTCAAACAGTGAAATCATTGCAAAATCAAACACTGAAGGTATATAACAATATCTTATAAGATGTTAACTTTATTTCTGAGGTTTATGTTATGGGACAGTAGAAAAATTAAAAAAAATCAGAAAACAGTCGTATTCCAGCTGAATGCACACAAAAACAGAGACAAATAGAAAAACACATCCAAACAGTGAAATCATTGCAAAATCAAACACTGAAGGTATATAACTATATCTTATAAGATTTTAACTTTATTTGTGAGGTTTATGTTATGGGAGAGTAGAAAAATGAAAAAAATCAGAAAACACCCGTATCCCTGCTGAATGCGCACAAAAACAGACACAAATAGAAAAACACATCCAAACAGTGAAATCAATATAAATTTAAACACTGAGGGTACATCAATATACCTTATAAGATGTTAACTTCGTATTATAGGACAGTAGAAAAAAGATTAAAATACCCTCGATCAGCCTTAGTCCCTGATACACATACGGAAAAATCAGACTCCTGGCTTAATGCCTTTAGGAATTATTACAAAAAACACACCCGAACGGCTGACCTTTGACCTTTCCGAAGGTTGCACAGGTCTGAAACTCGGCACCCTAGATCAGCCTTAGTCCCTGATACACATACGGAAAAATCAGACTCCTGGCTTAATGCCTTTAGGAATTATTACAAAAAACACACCCGAACGGCTGACCTTTGACCTTTCCAAAGGTTGCACGGGTCTGAAACTCGGCACCCTGGATTAGTCTTAGTCCCTGATACACATACAGAAAAATCAGACTCCTGGCTAAATGCCTTTAGGAATTATTACAAAAAACACACCCGAACGGCTGACCATTGACCTTTTCTGAAAGTTGCACAGGTCTGAAACTCGGCAACCGGGATAAGCTTTAGTCCCTGATACACATACGGAAAAATCAGACTCCTGACTCAATGCCTTTAGGAATTATTACAAAAAACACACCACAGCGGCTGACCTTTGACCTTTCCAAAGGTTGCACGGGTCTGAAACTCGGCACCCTGGATCAGCCAGGAGTCCCTGATACACATACGGAGAAATCAGCATCCGGGCTCATTGCCTTTAGGAATTATTGAAGAAAAGACAGTTTCCCACCTTTCTCACGTTTGAATTTTACAGACTGTGTTTTTTGGCAGTTTTTTTTGGCCAGGGGGAAAAGCCCAAAGTCCTGTGTCCAAAAACTGAAAATCAGGTCATGTCAGACTCTATACAGTCTTAGACTCTTTGGCCAGAGTGGAAGTTTTGGAGGAACTACATTTCTACAGGTCGCAGGAGTGTGAATATTTCATATGTCGTTTGGGGTCACAAGACGAGCGGAACGACGAGGGTACATAAGTATATCTTATAAGATGTTAACTTTATTTGTGAGGTTTATGTTATGGGACAGTAGAAAATGAAAAAAAATCAGAAAACAGTCGTATTCCAGCTTACTGCACACAAAAACAGACAAAAATAGAAAAACACATTCAAACAGTGAAATCATTGCAAAATCAAACACTGAAGGTATATAACTATATCTTATAAGATGTTAAATTTATTTGTGAGGTTTATGTTATGTGACAGTAGAAAAATGAAAAAAAAATCAGAAAACAGTCGCATTCCAGCTGAATGCGCACAAAAACAGACAAAAATAGAAAAACACATTCAAACAGTGAAATCATTGCAAAATCAAACACTGAAGGTATATAACAATATCTTATAAGATGTTAACTTTATTTCTGAGGTTTATGTTATGGGACAGTAGAAAAATTAAAAAAAATCAGAAAGCAGTCGTATTCCAGCTGAATGCACACAAAAACAGAGACAAATAGAAAAACACATCCAAACAGTGAAATCATTGCAAAATCAAACACTGAAGGTATATAACTATATCTTATAAGATTTTAACTTTATTTGTGAGGTTTATGTTATGGGAGAGTAGAAAAATGAAAAAAATCAGAAAACACCCGTATCCCTGCTGAATGCGCACAAAAACAGACACAAATAGAAAAACACATCCAAACAGTGAAATCAATATAAATTTAAACACTGAGGGTACATCAATATACCTTATAAGATGTTAACTTCGTATTATAGGACAGTAGAAAAAAGATTAAAATACCCTCGATCAGCCTTAGTCCCTGATACACATACGGAAAAATCAGACTCCTGGCTTAATGCCTTTAGGAATTATTACAAAAAACACACCCGAACGGCTGACCTTTGACCTTTCCGAAGGTTGCACAGGTCTGAAACTCGGCACCCTAGATCAGCCTTAGTCCCTGATACACATACGGAAAAATCAGACTCCTGGCTTAATGCCTTTAGGAATTATTACAAAAAACACACCCGAACGGCTGACCTTTGACCTTTCCAAAGGTTGCACGGGTCTGAAACTCGGCACCCTGGATTAGTCTTAGTCCCTGATACACATACAGAAAAATCAGACTCCTGGCTAAATGCCTTTAGGAATTATTACAAAAAACACACCCGAACGGCTGACCATTGACCTTTTCTGAAAGTTGCACAGGTCTGAAACTCGGCAACCGGGATAAGCTTTAGTCCCTGATACACATACGGAAAAATCAGACTCCTGACTCAATGCCTTTAGGAATTATTACAAAAAACACACCACAGCGGCTGACCTTTGACCTTTCCAAAGGTTGCACGGGTCTGAAACTCGGCACCCTGGATCAGCCAGGAGTCCCTGATACACATACGGAGAAATCAGCATCCGGGCTCATTGCCTTTAGGAATTATTGAAGAAAAGACAGTTTCCCACCTTTCTCACGTTTGAATTTTACAGACTGTGTTTTTTGGCAGTTTTTTTTGGCCAGGGGGAAAAGCCCAAAGTCCTGTGTCCAAAAACTGAAAATCAGGTCATGTCAGACTCTATACAGTCTTAGACTCTTTGGCCAGAGTGGAAGTTTTGGAGGAACTACATTTCTACAGGTCGCAGGAGTGTGAATATTTCATATGTCGTTTGGGGTCACAAGACGAGCGGAACGACGAGGGTACATAAGTATATCTTATAAGATGTTAACTTTATTTGTGAGGTTTATGTTATGGGACAGTAGAAAATGAAAAAAAATCAGAAAACAGTCGTATTCCAGCTTACTGCACACAAAAACAGACAAAAATAGAAAAACACATTCAAACAGTGAAATCATTGCAAAATCAAACACTGAAGGTATATAACTATATCTTATAAGATGTTAAATTTATTTGTGAGGTTTATGTTATGTGACAGTAGAAAAATGAAAAAAAAATCAGAAAACAGTCGCATTCCAGCTGAATGCGCACAAAAACAGACAAAAATAGAAAAACACATTCAAACAGTGAAATCATTGCAAAATCAAACACTGAAGGTATATAACTATATCTTATAAGATTCTAACTTTATTTGTGAGGTTTATGTTATGGGACAGTAGAAAAATGAAAAAAATTGCGAAAACAGCCGTATCCCTGCTGAATGCGCACAAAAACAGACACAAATAGAAAAACACATCCAAACAGTGAAATCATTATAAATTTAAACACTGAGGGTACATCAATATACCTTATAAGATGTTAACTTCATATTATAGGACAGTAGAAAAAAGATTAAAATACCCTCGATCAGCCTTAGTCCCTGATACACATACGGAAAAATCAGACTCCTGGCTTAATGCCTTTAGGAATTATTACAAAAAACACACCACAGCGGCTGACCTTTGACCTTTCCAAAGGTTGCACGGGTCTGAAACTCGACACCCTGGATTAGCCTTAGTCCCTGATACACATACGGAAAAATTAGACTCCTGGCTTAATGCCTTTAGGAATTATTACAAAAAACACACCCGAACGGCTGACCTTTGACCTTTCCAAAGGTTGCACGGGTCTGAAACTCGGCACCCTGGATTAGCCTTAGTCCCTGATACACATACAGAAAAATCAGACTCCTGGCTAAATGCCTTTAGGAATTATTACAAAAAACACACCCGAACGGCTGACCATTGACCTTTTCCGAAAGTTGCACAGGTCTGAAACTCGGCAACCGGGATAAGCTTTAGTCCCTGATACACATATGGAAAAATCAGACTCCTGACTCAATGCCTTTAGGAATTATTACAAAAAACACACCACAGCGGCTGACCTTTGACCGTTCCAAAGGTTGCACGGGTCTGAAACTCGGCACCCTGGATCAGCCAGGAGTCCCTGATACACATACGGAGAAATCAGCATCCGGGCTCATTGCCTTTAGGAATTATTGAAGAAAAGACAGTTTCCCACCTTTCTTACATTTGAATTTTACAGACTGTGTTTTTGGCAGTTTTTTTTGGCCAGGGGGAAAAAAAGCCCACAGTCCTGTGTCCAAAAACTGAAGACTCTATACAGTCTTAGACTCTTTGGCCAGAGTGGAAGTTTTGGAGGAACTACATTTCTACAG
This sequence comes from Solea solea, assembly GCF_958295425.1. Taxonomy (NCBI): domain Eukaryota; kingdom Metazoa; phylum Chordata; class Actinopteri; order Pleuronectiformes; family Soleidae; genus Solea; species Solea solea. Next base: position 447,119 of record NC_081146.1, read on the forward strand.
GGCCCTGCGATGGACTGGCGAACTGTCCAGGGTGTACCCCGCCTATCGCCCGATGTAGCTGAGATTGGCACAGCACCCCCGCGACCCTCTGGTTGAGGATAAAGCGGTAGATGATGACTGACTGACATTTCTACAGGTCGCAGGAGTGTGAATATTTCATATGTCGTTTGGGGTCCCAAGACGAGCGGAACGACGAAGGTACATTAGTATATCTTATAAGATGTTAACTTTATTTGTGAGGTTTATGTTATGGGACAGTAGAAAAATGAAAAAAAATCAGAAAACAGTCGTATTCCAGCTGAATGCGCACAAAAACAGACAAAAATAGAAAAACACATTCAAACAGTGAAATCATTGCAAAATCAAACACTGAAGGTATATAACTATATCTTATAAGATGTTAAATTTATTTGTGAGGTTTATGTTATGTGACAGTAGAAAAATGAAAAAAAAATCAGAAAACAGTCGCATTCCAGCTGAATGCGCACAAAAACAGACAAAAATAGAAAAACACATTCAAACAGTGAAATCATTGCAAAATCAAACACTGAAGGTATATAACTATATCTTATAAGATTCTAACTTTATTTGTGAGGTTTATGTTATGGGACAGTAGAAAAATGAAAAAAATTGCGAAAACAGCCGTATCCCTGCTGAATGCGCACAAAAACAGACACAAATAGAAAAACACATCCAAACAGTGAAATCATTATAAATTTAAACACTGAGGGTACATCAATATACCTTATAAGATGTTAACTTCATATTATAGGACAGTAGAAAAAAGATTAAAATACCCTCGATCAGCCTTAGTCCCTGATACACATACGGAAAAATCAGACTCCTGGCTTAATGCCTTTAGGAATTATTACAAAAAAAACACCACAGCGGCTGACCTTTGACCTTTCCAAAGGTTGCACGGGTCTGAAACTCGACACCCTGGATTAGCCTTAGTCCCTGATACACATACGGAAAAATTAGACTCCTGGCTTAATGCCTTTAGGAATTATTACAAAAAACACACCCGAACGGCTGACCTTTGACCTTTCCAAAGGTTGCACGGGTCTGAAACTCGGCACCCTGGATTAGCCTTAGTCCCTGATACACATACAGAAAAATCAGACTCCTGGCTAAATGCCTTTAGGAATTATTACAAAAAACACACCCGAACGGCTGACCATTGACCTTTTCCGAAAGTTGCACAGGTCTGAAACTCGGCAACCGGGATAAGCTTTAGTCCCTGATACACATATGGAAAAATCAGACTCCTGACTCAATGCCTTTAGGAATTATTACAAAAAACACACCACAGCGGCTGACCTTTGACCGTTCCAAAGGTTGCACGGGTCTGAAACTCGGCACCCTGGATCAGCCAGGAGTCCCTGATACACATACGGAGAAATCAGCATCCGGGCTCATTGCCTTTAGGAATTATTGAAGAAAAGACAGTTTCCCACCTTTCTTACATTTGAATTTTACAGACTGTGTTTTTGGCAGTTTTTTTTGGCCAGGGGGAAAAAAAGCCCACAGTCCTGTGTCCAAAAACTGAAGACTCTATACAGTCTTAGACTCTTTGGCCAGAGTGGAAGTTTTGGAGGAACTACATTTCTACAGGGCCCTGCGATGGACTGGCGAACTGTCCAGGGTGTACCACGCCTATCGCCCGATGTAGCTGAGATTGGCACAGCACCCCCGCGACCCTCTGGTTGAGGATAAAGCGGTAGATGATGACTGACTGACATTTCTACAGGTCGCAGGAGTGTGAATATTTCATATGTCGTTTGGGGTCCCAAGACGAGCGGAACGACGAAGGTACATTAGTATATCTTATAAGATGTTAACTTTATTTGTGAGGTTTATGTTATGGGACAGTAGAAAAATGAAAAAAAATCAGAAAACAGTCGTATTCCAGCTGAATGCGCACAAAAACAGACAAAAATAGAAAAACACATTCAAACAGTGAAATCATTGCAAAATCAAACACTGAAGGTATATAACTATATCTTATGAGATGTTAACTTTATTTGTGAGGTTTATGTTATGGGACAATAAAAAAATGAATAAAATCAGAAAACAGCCGTATCCCTGCTGAATGCACACAAAAACAGAGACAAATAGAAAAACACATCCAAACAGTGAAATCATTGCAAAATCAAACACTGAAGGTATATAACTATATCTTATAAGATTTTAACTTTATTTGTGAGGTTTATGTTATGGGAGAGTAGAAAAATGAAAAAAATTGCGAAAACAGCCGTATCCCTGCTGAATGCGCACAAAAACAGACACAAATAGAAAAACACATCCAAACAGTGAAATCAATATAAATTTAAACACTGAGGGTACATCAATATACCTTATAAGATGTTAACTTCATATTATAGGACAGTAGAAAAAAGATTAAAATACCCTCGATCAGCCTTAGTCCCTGATACACATACAGAAAAAACAGACTCCTGGCTTAATGCCTTTAGGAATTATTACAAAAAACACACCACAGCGGCTGACCTTTGACCTTTCCAAAGGTTGCACGGGTCTGAAACTCGACACCCTGGATTAGCCTTAGTCCCTGATACACATACGGAAAAATCAGACTCCTGGCTTAATGCCTTTAGGAATTATTACAAAAAACACACCCGAAATCAGACTCCTGACTCAATGCCTTACAAAAAATACACCACAGTGGCTGACCTTTGACCTTTCCAAAGGTTGCACAGATCTGAAACTCAGCACCCTGGATCAGCCAGGAGTCCCTGATACACATACGGAGAAATCAGCATCCGGGCTCATTGCCTTTAGGAATTATTGAAGAAAAGACAGTTTCCCACCTTTCTTACGTTTGAATTTTACAGACTGTGTTTTTGGCAGTTTTTTTTGGCCAGGGGGAAAAAAGCCCAAAGTCCTGTGTCCAAAACTGAAAATCAGGTCATGTCAGACTCTATACAGTCTTAGACTCTTTGGCCAGACTCCTGGCTTAATGCCTTTAGGAATTATTACAAAAAACACACCCGAACGGCTGACCTTTGACCTTTCCAAAGGTTGCACGGGTCTGAAACTCGGCACCCTGGATTAGCCTTAGTCCCTGATACACATACAGAAAAATCAGACTCCTGGCTTAATGCCTTTAGGAATTATTACAAAAAACACACCCGAACGGCTAACCATAAGCTTTAGTCCCTGATACACATACGGAGAAATCAGCATCCGGGCTCATTGCCTTTAGGAATTATTGAAGAAAAGACAGTTTCCCACCTTTCTTACATTTGAATTTTACAGACTGTGTTTTTGGCAGTTTTTTTTGGCCCGGGGGAAAAAAGCCCACAGTCCTGTGTCCAAAAACTGAAGACTCTATACAGTCTTAGACTCTTTGGCCAGAGTGGAAGTTTTGGAGGAACTACATTTCTACAGGGCCCTGCGATGGACTGGCGAACTGTCCAGGGTGTACCCCGCCTATCGCCTGATGTAGCTGAGATTGGCACAGCACCCCCGCGACCCTCTGGTTGAGGATAAAGCGGTAGATGATGACTGACTGACATTTCTACAGGTCGCAGGAGTGTGAATATTTCATATGTCGTTTGGGGTCCCAAGACGAGCGGAACGACGAAGGTACATTAGTATATCTTATAAGATGTTAACTTTATTTGTGAGGTTTATGTTATGGGACAGTAGAAAAATGAAAAAAAATCAGAAAACAGTCGTATTCCAGCTGAATGCGCACAAAAACAGACAAAAATAGAAAAACACATTCAAACAGTGAAATCATTGCAAAATCAAACACTGAAGGTATATAACTATATCTTATGAGATGTTAACTTTATTTGTGAGGTTTATGTTATGGGACAATAAAAAAATGAATAAAATCAGAAAACAGCCGTATCCCTGCTGAATGCACACAAAAACAAGGACAAATAGAAAAACACATCCAAACAGTGAAATCAATATAAATTTAAACACTGAGGGTACATCAATATACCTTATAAGATGTTAACTTCATATTATAGGACAGTAGAAAAAAGATTAAAATACCCTCGATCAGCCTTAGTCCCTGATACACATACAGAAAAATCAGACTCCTGGCTTAATGCCTTTAGGAATTATTACAAAAAACACACCACAGCGGCTGACCTTTGACCTTTCCAAAGGTTGCACGGGTCTGAAACTCGACACCCTGGATTAGCCTTAGTCCCTGATACACATACGGAAAAATCAGACTCCTGGCTTAATGCCTTTAGGAATTATTACAAAAAACACACCCGAAATCAGACTCCTGACTCAATGCCTTACAAAAAATACACCACAGTGGCTGACCTTTGACCTTTCCAAAGGTTGCACAGATCTGAAACTCAGCACCCTGGATCAGCCAGGAGTCCCTGATACACATACGGAGAAATCAGCATCCGGGCTCATTGCCTTTAGGAATTATTGAAGAAAAGACAGTTTCCCACCTTTCTTACGTTTGAATTTTACAGACTGTGTTTTTGGCAGTTTTTTTTGGCCAGGGGGAAAAAAGCCCAAAGTCCTGTGTCCAAAACTGAAAATCAGGTCATGTCAGACTCTATACAGTCTTAGACTCTTTGGCCAGACTCCTGGCTTAATGCCTTTAGGAATTATTACAAAAAACACACCCGAACGGCTGACCTTTGACCTTTCCAAAGGTTGCACGGGTCTGAAACTCGGCACCCTGGATTAGCCTTAGTCCCTGATACACATACAGAAAAATCAGACTCCTGGCTTAATGCCTTTAGGAATTATTACAAAAAACACACCCGAACGGCTAACCATTGACCTTTTCCGAAAGTTGCACAGGTCTGAAACTCGGCAACCGGGATAAGCTTTAGTCCCTGATACACATACGGAGAAATCAGCATCCGGGCTCATTGCCTTTAGGAATTATTGAAGAAAAGACAGTTTCCCACCTTTCTTACATTTGAATTTTACAGACTGTGTTTTTGGCAGTTTTTTTTGGCCCGGGGGAAAAAAGCCCACAGTCCTGTGTCCAAAAACTGAAGACTCTATACAGTCTTAGACTCTTTGGCCAGAGTGGAAGTTTTGGAGGAACTACATTTCTACAGGGCCCTGCGATGGACTGGCGAACTGTCCAGGGTGTACCCCGCCTATCGCCTGATGTAGCTGAGATTGGCACAGCACCCCCGCGACCCTCTGGTTGAGGATAAAGCGGTAGATGATGACTGACTGACATTTCTACAGGTCGCAGGAGTGTGAATATTTCATATGTCGTTTGGGGTCCCAAGACGAGCGGAACGACGAAGGTACATTAGTATATCTTATAAGATGTTAACTTTATTTGTGAGGTTTATGTTATGGGACAGTAGAAAAATGAAAAAAAATCAGAAAACAGTCGTATTCCAGCTGAATGCGCACAAAAACAGACAAAAATAGAAAAACACATTCAAACAGTGAAATCATTGCAAAATCAAACACTGAAGGTATATAACTATATCTTATGAGATGTTAACTTTATTTGTGAGGTTTATGTTATGGGACAATAAAAAAATGAATAAAATCAGAAAACAGCCGTATCCCTGCTGAATGCACACAAAAACAAGGACAAATAGAAAAACACATCCAAACAGTGAAATCAATATAAATTTAAACACTGAGGGTACATCAATATACCTTATAAGATGTTAACTTCATATTATAGGACAGTAGAAAAAAGATTAAAATACCCTCGATCAGCCTTAGTCCCTGATACACATACAGAAAAATCAGACTCCTGGCTTAATGCCTTTAGGAATTATTACAAAAAACACACCACAGCGGCTGACCTTTGACCTTTCCAAAGGTTGCACGGGTCTGAAACTCGACACCCTGGATTAGCCTTAGTCCCTGATACACATACGGAAAAATCAGACTCCTGGCTTAATGCCTTTAGGAATTATTACAAAAAACACACCCGAAATCAGACTCCTGACTCAATGCCTTACAAAAAATACACCACAGTGGCTGACCTTTGACCTTTCCAAAGGTTGCACAGATCTGAAACTCAGCACCCTGGATCAGCCAGGAGTCCCTGATACACATACGGAGAAATCAGCATCCGGGCTCATTGCCTTTAGGAATTATTGAAGAAAAGACAGTTTCCCACCTTTCTTACGTTTGAATTTTACAGACTGTGTTTTTGGCAGTTTTTTTTGGCCAGGGGGAAAAAAGCCCAAAGTCCTGTGTCCAAAACTGAAAATCAGGTCATGTCAGACTCTATACAGTCTTAGACTCTTTGGCCAGACTCCTGGCTTAATGCCTTTAGGAATTATTACAAAAAACACACCCGAACGGCTGACCTTTGACCTTTCCAAAGGTTGCACGGGTCTGAAACTCGGCACCCTGGATTAGCCTTAGTCCCTGATACACATACAGAAAAATCAGACTCCTGGCTTAATGCCTTTAGGAATTATTACAAAAAACACACCCGAACGGCTAACCATTGACCTTTTCCGAAAGTTGCACAGGTCTGAAACTCGGCAACCGGGATAAGCTTTAGTCCCTGATACACATACGGAGAAATCAGCATCCGGGCTCATTGCCTTTAGGAATTATTGAAGAAAAGTCGCAGGAGTGTGAATATTTCATATGTCGTTTGGGGTCCCAAGACGAGCGGAACGACGAGGGTACTTAGTATATCTTATAAGATGTTAACTTTATTTGTGAGGTTTATGTTATGGGACAGTAGAAAAATGAAAAAAAATCAGAAAACAGTCGTATTCCAGCTGAATGCGCACAAAAACAGACAAAAATTGAAAAACACATTCAAACAGTGAAATCATTGCAAAATCAAACACTGAAGGTATATAACAATATCTTATAAGATGTTAACTTTATTTCTGAGGTTTATGTTATGGGACAGTAGAAAAATGAAAAAAAATCAGAAAACAGTCGTATTCCAGCTGAATGCGCACAAAAACAGACAAAAATAGAAAAACACATTCAAACAGTGAAATCATTGCAAAATCAAACACTGAAGGTATATAACTATATCTTATAAGATTTTAACTTTATTTGTGAGGTTTATGTTATGGGACAGTAGAAAAATGAAAAAAAATCAGAAAACAGTCGTATTCCAGCTGAATGCGCACAAAAACAGACAAAAATAGAAAAACACATTCAAACAGTGAAATCATTGCAAAATCAAACACTGAAGGTATATAACTATATCTTATGAGATGTTAACTTTATTTGTGAGGTTTATGTTATGGGACAATAAAAAAAATGAAAAAACATCAGAAAACAGCCGTTTCCCTGCTGAATGCACACAAAAACAGAGACAAATAGAAAAACACATCCAAACAGTGAAATCATTATAAATTCAAACACTGAGGGTACATCAATATACCTTATAAGATGTTAACTTCATATTATAGGACAGTAGAAAAAAGATTAAAATACCCTCGATCAGCCTTAGTCCCTGATACACATACGGAAAAATCAGACTCCTGGCTTAATGCCTTTAGGAATTATTACAAAAAACACACCCGAACGGCTGACCTTTGACCTTTCCAAAGGTTGCACGGGTCTGAAACTCGACACCCTGGATCAGCTTTAGTCCCTGATACACATACGGAAAAATCAGACTCCTGGCTTAATGCCTTTAGGAATTATTACAAAAAACACAACCGAACGGCTGACCAATGACCTTTTCCGAACGTTGCACAGGTCTGAAACTCGGCAACCGGGATAAGCTTTAGTCCCTGATACACATACGGAAAAATCAGACTCCTGGCTTAATGCCTTTAGGAATTATTACAAAAAACACACCTAAACGGCTGACCTTTGACCTTTCCGAAGGTTACACAGGTCTGAAACTCGGCAACCGGGATAAGCTTTAGTCCCTGATACACATACGGAAAAATCAGACTCCTGGCTTAATGCCTTTAGGAATTATTACAAAAAACACACCCGAACGGCTGACCAATGACCTTTTCCGGACGTTGCACAGGTCTGAAACTCGGCAACCGGGATAAGCTTTAGTCCCTGATACACACACGGAAAAATCAGACTCCTGACTCAATGCCTTTAGGAATTATTACAAAAAACACACCACAGCGGCTGACCTTTGACCTTTCCAAAGGTTGCACGGGTCTGAAACTCGGCACCCTGGATCAGCCAGGAGTCCCTGATACACATACGGAGAAATCAGCATCCAGGCTCATTGCCTTTAGGAATTATTGAAGAAAAGACAGTTTCCCACCTTTCTTACGTTTGAATTTTACAGACTGTGTTTTTGGCAGTTTTTTTTGGCCAGGGGGAAAAAAGCCCAAAGTCCTTTGTCCAAAAACTGAAAATCAGGTCATGTCAGACTCTATACAGTCTTAGACTCTTTGGCCAGAGTGGAAGTTTTGGAGGAACTACATTTCTACAGGTCGCAGGAGTGTGAATATTTCATATGTCGTTTGGGGTCCCAAGACGAGCGGAACGACGTGGGTACATTAGTATATCTTATAAGATGTTAACTTTATTTGTGAGGTTTATGTTATGGGACAGTAGAAAAATGAAAAAAAATCAGAAAACAGTCGTATTCCAGCTGAATGCGCACAAAAACAGACAAAAATAGAAAAACACATTCAAACAGTGAAATCATTGCAAAATCAAACACTGAAGGTATATAACTATATCTTATAAGATGTTAACTTTATTTGTGAGGTTTATGTTGTGGGACAGTTAAAAAATGAAAAAATATCAGAAAACAGTCGTATTCCAGCTGAATGCGCACAAAAACAGACAAAAATAGAAAAACACATTCAAACAGTGAGATCATTGCAAAATCAAACACTGAAGGTATATAACTATATCATATGAGATGTTAACTTTATTTGTGAGGTTTATTTTATGGGACAATAAAAAAATGAATAAAATCAGAAAACAGCCGTATCCCTGCTGAATGCACACAAAAACAGAGACAAATAGAAAAACCCATCCAAACAGTGAAATCATTGCAAAATCAAACACTGAAGGTATATAACTATATCTTATAAGATTTTAACTTTATTTGTGAGGTTTATGTCATGGGACAGTAGAAAATTGAAAAAAATCAGAAAACAGTCGTTTCCCTGCTGAATGCACACAAAAACAGAGACAAATAGAAAAACACATCCAAACAGTGAAATCATTATAAATTCAAACACTGAGGGTACATCAATATACCTTATAAGATGTTAACTTCATATTATAGGACAGTAGAAAAAAGATTAAAATACCCTCGATCAGCCTTAGTCCCTGATACACATACGGAAAAATCAGACTCCTGGCTTAATGCCTTTAGGAATTATTACAAAAAACACACCTAAACGGCTGACCTTTGACCTTTCCGAAGGTTACACAGGTCTGAAACTCGGCACCCTAGATTAGCCTTAGTCCCTGATACACATACGGAAAAATCAGACTCCTGGCTCAATGCCTTTATGAATTATTACAAAAAACACACCCGAACGGCTGACCATTGACCTTTCCGAAGGTTGCACAGGTCTGAAACTCTGCACCGGGGATAAGCCTAAATCCCTGATACACATACGGAAAAATCAGACTCCTGGCTCAATGCCTTTAGGAATTATTACAAAAAACACACCCGAACAGCTGACCATTGACCTTTCCGAAGGTTGCACAGGTCTGAAACTCGGCACCCTGGATCAGCCTTAGTCCCTGATACACATACGGAAAAATCAGACTCCTGGCTTAATGCCTTTAGGAATTATTACAAAAAACACACCCGAACGGCTGACCTTTGACCTTTCCAAAGGTTGCACGGGTCTGAAACTTGGCATCCTGGATAAGCCTTAGTCCCTGATACAGATACGGAAAAATCGTCCGGTGATGCAGCTGAGCTAGGAAGACGTGTGCTCCGGAGCTCTTCAGGAAAACTCGGTTTTAAGTTATAAATAACGCCCGCTGTACCTGAAACTTTATCCAACTGGTGAAATATGGACTTGAGATCTCGAAATAAGATGCAAAGCTCAATTATCGACCATTTTTCTTCTCAAGCCGCAACACGTGAAACGAGCACCGAGCACAACATGGCTGCGGAAGAGCAACGTGAAGTGGAAGGAAGCCACGCCATACTACAAGAAATAAAACGCGGTAATGAAGCACTCTCACAGAAACTCGATGCCAAAACTGCCGAGATTAATCATTCTATTTCGGGGTTGAAAACTGTGGTAGACGGGATGTGCTCACGCATCACGGAGGCAGAGGAGCGAATTAGCACAGCTGAAGATAAGCTAACTGAATTAGACTCCCATGTCCTCCGTCTGATGAAGGAGAAGGACTTTCTCGTGGACAAAGTAGACCAACTAGAGAATCAAAGCCGACGCAATAATGTCCGCATCGTTAACCTGCAGGAGGGCGGAGAGGGAAACGACCCGGTGCGGTTCTTTACAGATGGGATCCCCTCTGTGCTTGGACGACAGCACTTTCCCGAGCCGCTGATTATTGAAAGAGCGCATCGGTCCCCGACATTCCGCACGCCAGGAGATAAGCGACCCAGACCCATTCTCATCCGCCTACTCAAGTACCAGGACCGGGATAAAATCCTCCCAATGGCTGCTAAGACATCCAGAGAAAAAGGTGGGCCGATCACTTTCAAGGGAGAGGCAGTGATGTTTTTCCCAGATCTGAGTGCAAACCTGGTGAAGCAAAGAAAGGAATACAATCATGTTAATAAGGAGTTGCACGCAAAGAAGCTCCAATTCAGCCTCCTCCACCCAGCGACCTTGAGAGTCATCCTACCTAATGGAGAGAAAAAGTTCTTCAAATCACCAGAAGCAGCGGCATCTTTTCTCCGAGACTTCCCGGGAGGTGATTAATCCTGCGTCTCACAGGTGACTACAGGTGCAGCACCACAACTCCTCTAACTCTGAGGGAGAGCGATTCCTGCATATCCTTGAACTATCCAGTGACTCTTATGTAAGTGCAACGATCCCCCGCCATATTTATTTATTTTTTCTTTTCACGTATTTTTTCATTTATTTTTATTTTATTTTTACTTTTATTTTATTTTGAAATAATTTATTTTTGGACATTATGGACAAAAAGCTAACTTATCCTATTGCTGTGAGGTTGCACTTGAACTTTCATTTACTTCTGGTTAAAGCGGGTGTTAACAATGTTTACATTTGAGGTTGTTTATATACCGAGTGATTACAAACTTATATACAAGAGAGCTCTGGGCCCAAGGTATTAGTTGGGTATGATAGTTTTAGGGAGCATTCAACGGAGGTCCCGATTGGTGTTTTTGGATGGCGCCGAGTGTTCAGGGGGTCAGTGCCTGGGGGAACGGGGAGGTTTTGTTTCTATTTGTTTTTTTTCTGTTTGTTTCCAGAGAGGCATTTTCTTTAAGCTTATTGTTGAAAGACTACTAAGTCACTGTCAAATCCTTAATCTTTTTACATGAATAAGGTGTTGAAATTTGTCAGTTTTAATGTCAATGGTCTTAACGGACCCGTTAAAAGGAAGAGGGTGTTAACATATTTAAAAAAGATTCAAACAGATATAGCCTTTATCCAGGAGACTCATCTGACAGCGCAGGAACATAATAAATTAAAAAGAGGATGGATCGGCCAAGTCTTCTCTTCATCTCTCAGCTCTAAAGCCAGAGGAGTTGCTATTTTGATAAACAAAAACATTCCCATCACTGTTCAGGAAACAATAAGTGATCCACTAGGCCGCTATGTCTTAATAAACTGTCTAATTTACTCTGAACAATGGACCTTGCTAAACCTTTACGCCCCTAATTATGATGACACTTCCTTTATTCAAGACATTTTTCTTAAAGTATCAGGGGGTCGTGAACATATTCTTATGGGAGGAGATTTTAATTTCTGTTTAGACCCAATTTTGGATAAATCAGTAACCTCCACTGCAAAGTCTAAGTCAGCCTCAACTACTCTATCATTTATGAAAGATTTAAATCTAACAGATGTTTGGAGGCAAATACATCCCCAAACCATAGACTATTCTTTTTATTCAAACCGTCATAATTCACATACTAGAATTGATCTTTTCTTACTGTCAACACATGTGGCTTACAGAGCATTAGAGTCTGATTATCTGCCAAGGATACTTTCTGATCATTCTCCACTCACTCTATCTATAGTAATGCCTGAGAAAATGGCCAGCATGTACAGGTGGCGTTTGAATCCGACCCTCCTTAAAAAAAGTGACTTCTGTAAATTTGTCAGGGATCAAATCAAACTATTCTGTGAAACAAACTGTCCTTCTTCCCCTAATAGTTTCATACTATGGGATACATTAAAAGCTTATTTAAGAGGACAAATAATCTCATATACAAAAGGACTTAAAAAATCATATGTAGCTGAAGTGGAAAAATTTGAAAAAGAAATTCTTGGGCTGGAAAAAGACTTTCAGCAACATAGGGATAAGAAGATATACAGTTTATTGGTAAAAAGAAAACTCAAGTATAATACACTATGCACTTATAGGGCTGAGAAAGACATTTTGAGAACGAAACAAAGGTACTACGAACTGGGGGAGAAGGCTCATAAAGTCCTATCCTGGCAATTAAAGAAAGAGGAGAGTTCAAAAACAATTAACCAAATTGAAGACGAACATGGCTGTATTACACAGAACCCAAAAGAAATAAATGAAACTTTTAAAAAGTTTTATGTTAATTTATACAAGTCGGAATCACCAGAAGATCTGTCCACAATAGATACATTCTTAAATAATATTGATTTGCCTAAACTGAGTCAAGACGACCAGAGGTATTTAGATTCACCATTTACCTCCAAAGAGATCGAAAACGCTCTAGCAACGCTGCAATCTAATAAATCACCAGGGGAGGATGGGTTTCCCCCCGAATTTTATAAAGAGTTTAAGGATTTGCTTATACCTCTCCTTATGGATGTAATTAATCTAGCATCTAAAACACAAAGCCTCCCTGATTCATTTTCAATGGCTATAATTACAGTGATCCATAAAAAAAACCAAGACCCCTTAAAATGCTCCTCTTTCCGACCAATTTCACTCTTGAATGCGGATTATAAATTGTTTTCTAAAGCTATAGCAAACAGGTTGAGTGAATTCTTACCAAAATTGATAAACCGAGACCAGGTTGGCTTTATCCAGAAGAGATCCTCTGCCAATAACATGTGTAGGTTACTTAACGTTATTCATATGGCAACCTCCAGTACTGAACCTAGTATAGCCGTTACGCTGGACGCGGAAAAGGCCTTTGATAGGCTTGAGTGGCCCTATCTATTCAAGGTTCTATGTAAATTTGGATTTGGCTCCTATTTTATTAATTGGGTCAGAATGCTGTATAAGAATCCACAGGCCAGAATAATTACTAATGGACAAATGTCCACTGTCTTCCCCCTCAGTCGATCGAGCAGACAAGGGTGTCCCTTATCCCCTGGGCTTTTCGTTATAGCTATTGAACCTCTGGCCGAGACAATCAGACACGATTCAGAGATAAAAGGTGTGAAAGTGGACCAGACGATACATAAAATCAATCTGATGGCAGATGATATAATTCTGTATTTAACAAAACCATCTGATTCCCTTGCTAAATTGAAAACCGTTTTGCATGCATTTGGATATGTCTCTGGATATAAGGTAAATTACGATAAATGTGAAATTCTTCCACTTTCAAATTTTGACTACACTGAACATCAGCAAAGAGGTCCATTTAAATGGTCTCCAAGCGGGATAAGATACCTTGGAATTATGGTGGATAACAACCTTAAAAATGTGTACAAACTCAACTACTCACCACTAGTTAGTCGAATAATAGAGGATTTACAGAAATGGATGAGCTTACCTATCACTTTGATCGGCCGAATAAATTGCATTAAAATGAATATATTACCAAGGCTGCAGTACCTCTTTCAGTCCTTACCAATCCCAGTGCCATCCAGCTTTTTTAAAAACCTGAATAAACATATTAGACAATTCATATGGAATGGTAAGACTCCAAGGGTTTCAATGGAAAAACTTACATGGGATTATAAACTGGGGGGTCTTCGACTGCCTAACCTTGAAAAGCATTATTTGGCTGCCCAGATGCGACTTGTTTCTTTTTTATTTGAAAGGGAAAATGTCCCACCTTGGGTTTCAATTGGAATGTATGCTGTTAAAGAAAAGGTTCCTGCAGACTTCAGCTATAAATGGACACCTACAACCATCTCCAGAAGAACTGACAACCCTGTTTTGACCCATATCATCAAAACATGGCATGAAGTCCGGAAAAATACTGGACTAAAAAATATATTTTCACCCAGGACACCATTGAAACAGAACGAACTCATACCTATGTCAGTGGATAATAAGATCCTGGAAACGTGGCACCAGAAAGGGATTCATCATTTGGAGGACTGTTATAAGGATGGATGCCTGATGTCTTTTGAGGACCTAAGGAGGAAATATGATCTGTCCAGTAGAAACTTTTTTTGTTATTTACAGTTAAGATCATTTCTTAAATCTGTTTTGGGATCTGAAATTACTTTACCCATGCTCAGCGATCTGGAAAAACTGCTTCAGGAGGGTAACGCACCCCATCTTATTGCAAAAGTCTACTCCCTCTTGATGGATGATGCTCCAAAACCAGGTTTACATAAATCAAGGGAGAAATGGGAGTCTGACTTGGGTGTGACAATGGGTACAGAGCTCTGGGCTGAATTGTGTCAAAAAAGTCTAACTGCCACTCTTAATTCTAGATACAGGCTGACTTATTATAACTTTCTTCATCAAACCTATCTTACGCCACAGAAATTACATAAATATAAACCTGAGATATCCAACCTGTGCTTTAGATGTAGTATAGAAGAGGGTTCATTCCTACACTGCACTTGGTTATGCACAAAACTTAACACATTCTGGCATGATTTCTCTGGCATCATGACAAAACTCCTAGGACTACATCTCCCATTAGATCCTCAAACCTGCTTATTAGGAGATACTACAAATATTAATGCACGATTAATAAAAGCTCAAAAGAGGTTCCTCTCTTAGCCTTAGTCCCTGATGCACATACGGAAAAATCAGACTCCTGGCTCAATGCCTTTAGGAATTATTACAAAAAACACACCACAGCGGCTGACCTTTGACCTTTCCAAAGGTTGCGCGGGTCTGAAACTCGGCACCCTGGATCAGCCAGGAGTCCCTGATACACATACGGAGAAATCAGCATCCGGGCTCATTGCCTTTAGGAATTATTGAAGAAAAGACAGTTTCCCACCTTTCTTACGTTTGAATTTTACAGACTGTGTTTTTGGCAGTTTTTTTTGGCCAGGGGGAAAAAAGCCCAAAGTCCTGTGTCCAAAAACTGAAAATCAGGTCATGTCAGACTCTATACAGTCTTAGACTCTTTGGCCAGAGTGGAAGTTTCGGAGGAACTACATTTCTACAGGTCGCAGGAGTGTGAATATTTCATATGTCGTTTGGGGTCCCAAGACGAGCGGAACGACGAGGGTACATTAGTATATCTTATAAGATGTTAACTTTATTTGTGAGGTTTATGTTATGGGACAGTAGAAAATGAAAAAAAATCAGAAAGCAGTCGTATTCCAGCTGAATGCGCACAAAAACAGACACAAATAGAAAAACACATCCAAACAGTGAAATCATTGCAAAATCAAACACTGAGGGTACCGAAGAATATCTTATAAGATGTTAACTTTATTTGTGAGGTTTATGTTATGGGACAGTAGAAAATGAAAAAAAATCAGAAAGCAGTCGTATTCCAGCTGAATGCGCACAAAAACAGACAAAAATAGAAAAACACATTCAAACAGTGAAATCATTGCAAAATCAAACACTGAAGGTATATAACTATATCTTATAAGATTTTAACTTTATTTGTGAGGTTTATGTTATGGGACAGTAGAAACAGTTTCAGACCCGTGCAACCTTTGGAAAGGTCAAAGGTCAGCCGTTCGGGTGTGTCTGAATGCGCACAAAAACAGACACAAATAGAAAAACACATCCAAACAGTGCAATCATTATAAATTCAAACACTGAGGGTACATCAATATACCTTATAAGATGTTAACTTCATATTATAGGACAGTAGAAAAAAGATTAAAATACCCTCGATCAGCCTTAGTCCCTGATACACATACGGAAAAATCAGACTCCTGGCTTAATGCCTTTAGGAATTATTACAAAAAACACACCCAAATGGCTGACCTTTGACCTTTCCAAAGGTTGCACGGGTCTTAAACTCGGCACCCTAGATACACATACGGAAAAATCAGACTTCTGGCTTAATGCCTTTAGGAATTATTACAAAAAACACACCCGAACGGCTGACCTTTGACCTTTCCGAAGGTTGCACAGGTCTGAAACTCGGCACCCTAGATCAGCCTTAGTCCCTGACACACACACGGAAAAATCAGACTCCTGACTCAATGCCTTTAGGAATTATTACAAAAAACACACCCGAACGGCTGACCATGTGTATGATACACATACGGAGAAAACAGACTCCTGACTCAATGCCTTTAGGAATTATTACAAAAAACACACCCGAACGGCTGACCGTTGACCTTTCCGAAGGTTGCACAGGCCTGAAACTCTGCACCCGGGATAAGCCTAAATCCCTGATACACATACGGAAAAATCAGACTCCTGGCTCAATGCCTTTAGGAATTATTACAAAAAACACACCCGAACGGCTGACCATTGACCTTTCCGAAGGTTGCACAGGTCTGAAACTCTGCACCGGGGATAAGCCTAAATCCCTGATACACATACGGAAAAATCAGACTCCTGGCTCAATGCCTTTAGGAATTATTACAAAAAACACACCCGAACAGCTGACCATTGACCTTTCCGAAGGTTGCACAGGTCTGAAACTCGGCACCCTGGATCAGCCTTAGTCCCTGATACACATACGGAAAAATCAGACTCCTGGCTTAATGCCTTTAGGAATTATTACAAAAAACACACCCGAACGGCTGACCTTTGACCTTTCCAAAGGTTGCACGGGTCTGAAACTTGGCATCCTGGATAAGCCTTAGTCCCTGATACAGATACGGAAAAATCGTCCGGTGATGCAGCTGAGCTAGGAAGACGTGTGCTCCGGAGCTCTTCAGGAAAACTCGGTTTTAAGTTATAAATAACGCCCGCTGTACCTGAAACTTTATCCAACTGGTGAAATATGGACTTGAGATCTCGAAATAAGATGCAAAGCTCAATTATCGACCATTTTTCTTCTCAAGCCGCAACACGTGAAACGAGCACCGAGCACAACATGGCTGCGGAAGAGCAACGTGAAGTGGAAGGAAGCCACGCCATACTACAAGAAATAAAACGCGGTAATGAAGCACTCTCACAGAAACTCGATGCCAAAACTGCCGAGATTAATCATTCTATTTCGGGGTTGAAAACTGTGGTAGACGGGATGTGCTCACGCATCACGGAGGCAGAGGAGCGAATTAGCACAGCTGAAGATAAGCTAACTGAATTAGACTCCCATGTCCTCCGTCTGATGAAGGAGAAGGACTTTCTCGTGGACAAAGTAGACCAACTAGAGAATCAAAGCCGACGCAATAATGTCCGCATCGTTAACCTGCAGGAGGGCGGAGAGGGAAACGACCCGGTGCGGTTCTTTACAGATTGGATCCCCTCTGTGCTGGGACGACAGCACTTTCCCGAGCCGCTGATTATTGAAAGAGCGCATCGGTCCCCGACATTCCGCACGCCAGGAGATAAGCGACCCAGACCCATTCTCATCCGCCTACTCAAGTACCAGGACCGGGATAAAATCCTCCCAATGGCTGCTAAGACATCCAGAGAAAAAGGTGGGCCGATCACTTTCAAGGGAGAGGCAGTGATGTTTTTCCCAGATCTGAGTGCAAACCTGGTGAAGCAAAGAAAGGAATACAATCATGTTAATAAGGAGTTGCACGCAAAGAAGCTCCAATTCAGCCTCCTCCACCCAGCGACCTTGAGAGTCATCCTATCTAATGGAGAGAAAAAGTTCTTCAAATCACCAGAAGCAGCGGCATCTTTTCTCCGAGACTTCCCGGGAGGTGATTAATCCTGCGTCTCACAGGTGACTACAGGTGCAGCACCACAACTCCTCTAACTCTGAGGGAGAGCGATTCCTGCATATCCTTGAACTATCCAGTGACTCTTATGTAAGTGCAACGATCCCCCGCCATATTTATTTATTTTTTCTTTTCACGTATTTTTTCATTTATTTTTATTTTATTTTTACTTTTATTTTATTTTGAAATAATTTATTTTTGGACATTATGGACAAAAAGCTAACTTATCCTATTGCTGTGAGGTTGCACTTGAACTTTCATTTACTTCTGGTTAAAGCGGGTGTTAACAATGTTTACATTTGAGGTTGTTTATATACCGAGTGATTACAAACTTATATACAAGAGAGCTCTGGGCCCAAGGTATTAGTTGGGTATGATAGTTTTAGGGAGCATTCAACGGAGGTCCCGATTGGTGTTTTTGGATGGCGCCGAGTGTTCAGGGGGTCAGTGCCTGGGGGAACGGGGAGGTTTTGTTTCTATTTGTTTTTTTTCTGTTTGTTTCCAGAGAGGCATTTTCTTTAAGCTTATTGTTGAAAGACTACTAAGTCACTGTCAAATCCTTAATCTTTTTACATGAATAAGGTGTTGAAATTTGTCAGTTTTAATGTCAATGGTCTTAACGGACCCGTTAAAAGGAAGAGGGTGTTAACATATTTAAAAAAGATTCAAACAGATATAGCCTTTATCCAGGAGACTCATCTGACAGCGCAGGAACATAATAAATTAAAAAGAGGATGGATCGGCCAAGTCTTCTCTTCATCTCTCAGCTCTAAAGCCAGAGGAGTTGCTATTTTGATAAACAAAAACATTCCCATCACTGTTCAGGAAACAATAAGTGATCCACTAGGCCGCTATGTCTTAATAAACTGTCTAATTTACTCTGAACAATGGACCTTGCTAAACCTTTACGCCCCTAATTATGATGACACTTCCTTTATTCAAGACATTTTTCTTAAAGTATCAGGGGGTCGTGAACATATTCTTATGGGAGGAGATTTTAATTTCTGTTTAGACCCAATTTTGGATAAATCAGTAACCTCCACTGCAAAGTCTAAGTCAGCCTCAACTACTCTATCATTTATGAAAGATTTAAATCTAACAGATGTTTGGAGGCAAATACATCCCCAAACCATAGACTATTCTTTTTATTCAAACTGTCATAATTCACATACTAGAATTGATCTTTTCTTACTGTCAACACATGTGGCTTACAGAGCATTAGAGTCTGATTATCTGCCAAGGATACTTTCTGATCATTCTCCACTCACTCTATCTATAGTAATGCCTGAGAAAATGGCCAGCATGTACAGGTGGCGTTTGAATCCGACCCTCCTTAAAAAAAGTGACTTCTGTAAATTTGTCAGGGATCAAATCAAACTATTCTGTGAAACAAACTGTCCTTCTTCCCCTAATAGTTTCATACTATGGGATACATTAAAAGCTTATTTAAGAGGACAAATAATCTCATATACAAAAGGACTTAAAAAATCATATGTAGCTGAAGTGGAAAAATTTGAAAAAGAAATTCTTGGGCTGGAAAAAGACTTTCAGCAACATAGGGATAAGAAGATATACAGTTTATTGGTAAAAAGAAAACTCAAGTATAATACACTATGCACTTATAGGGCTGAGAAAGACATTTTGAGAACGAAACAAAGGTACTACGAACTGGGGGAGAAGGCTCATAAAGTCCTATCCTGGCAATTAAAGAAAGAGGAGAGTTCAAAAACAATTAACCAAATTGAAGACGAACATGGCTGTATTACACAGAACCCAAAAGAAATAAATGAAACTTTTAAAAAGTTTTATGTTAATTTATACAAGTCGGAATCACCAGAAGATCTGTCCACAATAGATACATTCTTAAATAATATTGATTTGCCTAAACTGAGTCAAGACGACCAGAGGTATTTAGATTCACCATTTACCTCCAAAGAGATCGAAAACGCTCTAGCAACGCTGCAATCTAATAAATCACCAGGGGAGGATGGGTTTCCCCCCGAATTTTATAAAGAGTTTAAGGATTTGCTTATACCTCTCCTTATGGATGTAATTAATCTAGCATCTAAAACACAAAGCCTCCCTGATTCATTTTCAATGGCTATAATTACAGTGATCCATAAAAAAAACCAAGACCCCTTAAAATGCTCCTCTTTCCGACCAATTTCACTCTTGAATGCGGATTATAAATTGTTTTCTAAAGCTATAGCAAACAGGTTGAGTGAATTCTTACCAAAATTGATAAACCGAGACCAGGTTGGCTTTATCCAGAAGAGATCCTCTGCCAATAACATGTGTAGGTTACTTAACGTTATTCATATGGCAACCTCCACTACTGAACCTAGTATAGCCGTTACGCTGGACGCGGAAAAGGCCTTTGATAGGCTTGAGTGGCCCTATCTATTCAAGGTTCTATGTAAATTTGGATTTGGCTCCTATTTTATTAATTGGGTCAGAATGCTGTATAAGAATCCACAGGCCAGAATAATTACTAATGGACAAATGTCCACTGTCTTCCCCCTCAGTCGATCGAGCAGACAAGGGTGTCCCTTATCCCCTGGGCTTTTCGTTATAGCTATTGAACCTCTGGCCGAGACAATCAGACACGATTCAGAGATAAAAGGTGTGAAAGTGGACCAGACGATACATAAAATCAATCTGATGGCAGATGATATAATTCTGTATTTAACAAAACCATCTGATTCCCTTGCTAAATTGAAAACCGTTTTGCATGCATTTGGATATGTCTCTGGATATAAGGTAAATTACGATAAATGTGAAATTCTTCCACTTTCAAATTTTGACTACACTGAACATCAGCAAAGAGGTCCATTTAAATGGTCTCCAAGCGGGATAAGATACCTTGGAATTATGGTGGATAACAACCTTAAAAATGTGTACAAACTCAACTACTCACCACTAGTTAGTCGAATAATAGAGGATTTACAGAAATGGATGAGCTTACCTATCACTTTGATCGGCCGAATAAATTGCATTAAAATGAATATATTACCAAGGCTGCAGTACCTCTTTCAGTCCTTACCAATCCCAGTGCCATCCAGCTTTTTTAAAAACCTGAATAAACATATTAGACAATTCATATGGAATGGTAAGACTCCAAGGGTTTCAATGGAAAAACTTACATGGGATTATAAACTGGGGGGTCTTCGACTGCCTAACCTTGAAAAGCATTATTTGGCTGCCCAGATGCGACTTGTTTCTTTTTTATTTGAAAGGGAAAATGTCCCACCTTGGGTTTCAATTGGAATGTATGCTGTTAAAGAAAAGGTTCCTGCAGACTTCAGCTATAAATGGACACCTACAACCATCTCCAGAAGAACTGACAACCCTGTTTTGACCCATATCATCAAAACATGGCATGAAGTCCGGAAAAATACTGGACTAAAAAATATATTTTCACCCAGGACACCATTGAAACAGAACAAACTCATACCTATGTCAGTGGATAATAAGATCCTGGAAACGTGGCACCAGAAAGGGATTCATCATTTGGAGGACTGTTATAAGGATGGATGCCTGATGTCTTTTGAGGACCTAAGGAGGAAATATGATCTGTCCAGTAGAAACTTTTTTTGTTATTTACAGTTAAGATCATTTCTTAAATCTGTTTTGGGATCTGAAATTACTTTACCCATGCTCAGCGATCTGGAAAAACTGCTTCAGGAGGGTAACGCACCCCATCTTATTGCAAAAGTCTACTCCCTCTTGATGGATGATGCTCCAAAACCAGGTTTACATAAATCAAGGGAGAAATGGGAGTCTGACTTGGGTGTGACAATGGGTACAGAGCTCTGGGCTGAATTGTGTCAAAAAAGTCTAACTGCCACTCTTAATTCTAGATACAGGCTGACTTATTATAACTTTCTTCATCAAACCTATCTTACGCCACAGAAATTACATAAATATAAACCTGAGATATCCAACCTGTGCTTTAGATGTAGTATAGAAGAGGGTTCATTCCTACACTGCACTTGGTTATGCACAAAACTTAACACATTCTGGCATGATTTCTCTGGCATCATGACAAAACTCCTAGGACTACATCTCCCATTAGATCCTCAAACCTGCTTATTAGGAGATACTACAAATATTAATGCACGATTAATAAAAGCTCAAAAGAGGTTCCTCTCTTAGCCTTAGTCCCTGATGCACATACGGAAAAATCAGACTCCTGGCTCAATGCCTTTAGGAATTATTACAAAAAACACACCCGAACGGCTGACCTTTGACCTTTCCAAAGGTTGCACGGGTCTGAAACTTGGCACCCTGGATAAGCCTTAGTCCCTGATACAGATACGGAAAAATCAGACCACTGGCTGAATGCCTTTAGGAATTATTACAAAAAACACACCCGAACGGCTGACCATTGACCTTTCCGAAGGTTGCACAGGCCTGAAACTCTGCACCCGGGATAAGCCTAAATCCCTGATACACATACGGAAAAATCAGACTCCTGGCTCAATGCCTTTAGGAATTATTACAAAAAACACACCCGAACGGCTGACCATTGACCTTTCCGAAGGTTGCACAGGTCTGAAACTCGGCTACCGGGATAAGCCTAAATCCCTGATACACATACGGAAAAATCAGACTCCTGGCTCAATGCCTTTAGGAATTATTACAAAAAACACACCCGAACGGCTGACCATTGACCTTTCCGAAGGTTGCACAGGTCTGAAACTCGGCTAGCGGGATAAGCTTTAGTCCCTGATACACATACGGAAAAATCAGACTCCTGGCTCAATGCCTTTAGGAATTATTACAAAAAACACACCCGAACGGCTGACCATTGACCTTTCCGAAGGTTGCACTGGTCTGAAACTCGGCACCCTAGATTAGCCTTAGTCCCTGATACAGATACGGAAAAATCAGACCACTGGCTGAATGCCTTTAGGAATTATTACAAAAAACACACCCCAACGGCTGACCATTGACCTTTCCGAAGGTTGCACAGGCCTGAAAATCTGCACCCGGGATAAGCCTAAATCCCTGATACACATACGGAAAAATCAGACTCCTGACTCAATGCCTTTAGGAATTATTACAAAAAACACACCCGAACGACTGACTATTGACCTTTCCGAAGGTTGCACTGGTCTGAAACTCGGCACCCTAGATTAGCCTTAGTCCCTGATGCACATCAGGGACAAAAAAATCAGACTCCTGGCTCAATGCCTTTAGGAATTATTACAAAAAACACACCCGAACGGCTGACCATTGACCTTTCCGAGGGTTGCACAGGTCTGAAACTCGGCAACCGGGATAAGCTTTAGTCCCTGATACACATACGGAAAAATCAGACTCCTGGCTTAAGGCCTTTAGGAATTATTACAAAAAACACACCCGAACGGCTGACCTTTGACCTTTCCAAAGGTTGCACGGGTCTGAAACTTGGCACCCTGGATAAGCCTTAGTCCCTGATACAGATACGGAAAAATCAGACCACTGGCTGAATGCCTTTAGGAATTATTACAAAAAACACACCCCAACGGCTGACCATTGACCTTTCCGAAGGTTGCACAGGTCTGAAACTCTGCACCGGGGATAAGCCTAAATCCCTGATACACATACGGAAAGATCAGCCTCCGGGCTCATTGCCTTTAGGAATTATTGAAGAAAAGACAGTTTCCCACCTTTCTTACGTTTGAATTTTACAGACTGTGTTTTTGGCAGTTTTTTTTGGCCGGGGGAAAAAAGCCCAAAGTCCTGTATCCAAAAACTGAAAATCAGGTCATGTCAGACTCTATACAGCCTTACCCTGGATTTCCACTGGACGCGGAACGGCCGCGGAACGGCCGCGGAACGGCCGTGGCGCGGTTCTGCTTCGTCCTCTCCCAAACATCAATCCCCACCGGGCGCGTTACGGCAGCGGCGCGGAGCCTTGGGAGCCAGCGGTATTCACGGAAGATCGCGCGATAATCTCGAACGGACGCGAGATCCCGCGATAGACTGTGTGTATAAAGGAAACAACAACAACAACACAGCTTCTTTCATTTCTCCACTTCCATAATCAGTCTCTCGTCGTCCATTGTCTCCGAGACCCTCGGATCAAATGACTGTTGACCTGGGAGCACCGTAACGTTGAGGTGAAGTTGTGACCTGCGTATTGTGTTTTATTTTGAAAGGGGGGCGGAAAGTGTTTTACTTTGATACTGTGTCGGACTTCCTGTCTTGTGCGATCTGCTTCGTTGAAATTTACGAGGTTCAGCAGCGGCAACGGAAAAAATAGAACTGATTCCTATCGATAGCGCTGCGGCGCGGCGAGCCGCTTCTGGGCCGCTGCTGATCCGGGCCGCAGTGCGGCCGGTGGGAATGCTCACATTGATTAGAATGGAAGCGATTTGCAACGGCTACCGTTCCGCGGCCGTTCCGCGGCCATTCCGCGGCCGTTCCGCGGCCGTTCCGCGTCCAGTGGAAATCCAGGGTTAGACCCTTTTGGCCAGAGTGAAAGAGGAACTACAGGTCGCAGGAGTGTGAATATTTCATATGTCGTTTGGGGTCCCAAGATGAGCGGAACGACGAGGGTACATTAGTATATCTTATAAGATGTTAACTTTATTTGTGAGGTTTATGTTATGGGACAGTAGAAAATGAAAAAAAATCAGAAAACAGCCTTATCTCAGCTGAATGCGCACACAAACA
Organism: Solea solea; assembly: GCF_958295425.1. Classification (NCBI taxonomy): domain Eukaryota; kingdom Metazoa; phylum Chordata; class Actinopteri; order Pleuronectiformes; family Soleidae; genus Solea; species Solea solea. Next base: position 471,802 of record NC_081146.1, read on the forward strand.
GACACCAATAGAAAAACACATCCAAACAGTGAAATCATTGCAAAATCAAACACTGAGGGTACAGAACTAAATCTTTTAAGATGTTAACTTCATTTGTGAGGTTTATGTTATGGGACAGCAGAAAAATTAAAAAAATCCTTAAACAGCCTTATCTCAGCTGAATGCGCACACAAACAGATACTTGTAGAAAAACACATCCCAACAGTGAAATCGTTGCAAAATTAAACACTGAGGGTAAAGAAGTATATCTTATAAGATGTTAACTTCATTTGTGAGGTTTATGTTATGGGACAGCAGAAAAATTAAAAAAATCCGGAAACAGCCTTATCTCAGCTGAATGCGAACACAAACAGACACCAATAGAAAAACACATCCAAACAGTGAAATCATTGCAATATCAAACAGTGAGTGTACAGAACTAAATCTTTTAAGATGTTAACTTCATTTGTGAGGTTTATGTTATGGGACAGCAGAAAAATTAAAAAGATCCGGAAACAGCCTTATCTCAGCTGTATGCGCACACAAACAGACAACAAATAGAAAAACACATCCAAACAGTGAAATCAATGCAAAATCAAACAGTGAGTGTACAGAACTAAATCTTTTAAGATGTTAACTTCATTTGTGAGGTTTATGTTATGGGACAGCAGAAAATGAAAAAAAATCAGAAAACAGCCTTATCTCAGCTGAATGCGAACACAAACAGACACCAATAGAAAAACACATCCAAACAGTGAAATATTTGCAAAATTAAACACTGAGGGTAAAGAAGTATATCTTATAAGATGTTAATTTCATTTGTTAGGTTTATATTATGGGAAAGTAGAAAAATGAAAACATTTCGAAAATAGCCTTATCTCAGCTCAATGGGGCACAAACAGACACTTGTAGAAAAACACATCCCAACAGTGAAATCATTGCAAAATCAAACACTGAGGGTACAGAACTAAATCTTTTAAGATGTTAACTTCATTTGTGAGGTTTATGTTATGGGACAGCAGAAAAATTAAACAAATCCGTAAACAGCCTTATCTCAGCTGAATGCGCACACAAACAGACACCAATAGAAAAACACATCCAAACAGTGAAATATTTGCAAAATTAAACACTGAGGGTAAAGAAGTATATCTTATAAGATGTTAAGTTCGTTTGTTAGGTTTATATTATGGGAAAGTAGAAAAATGAAAAAAATCCGAAAACAGCCTTATCTCAGCTGTATGCGCACACAAACAGACACCAATAGAAAAACACATCCAAACAGTGAAATCAATGCAAAATCAAACAGTGAGTGTACAGAACTAAATCTTTTAAGATGTTAACTTCATTTGTGAGGTTTATGTTATGGGACAGCAGAAAAATTAAAAAAATCCGTAAACAGCCTTATGTCAGCTGAATGCGCACACAAACAGACACTTGTAGAAAAACACATCCCAACAGTGAAACCATTGCAAAATCAAACACTGAGGGTACAGAACTAAATATTTTAAGATGTTAACTTCATTTGTGAGGTTTATGTTATGGGACAGCAGAAAAATTAAAAAAATCCGGAAACAGCCTTATCTCAGCTGAATGCGCACACAAACAGACTTCAATAGAAACACACATCCAAACAGTGAAATCTTTGCAAAATTAAACACTGAGGGTAAAGAAGTATATCTTATAAGATGTTAAGTTCATTTGTTAGGTTTATATTATGGGAAAGTAGAAAAATGAAAAAAATCCGAAAACAGCCTTATCTCAGCTGAATGCGCACACAAACAGACACTTGTAGAAAAACACATCCCAACAGTGAAACCATTGCAAAATCAAACACTTGAGGGTACAGAACTAAATATTTTAAGATGTTAACTTCATTTGTGAGGTTTATGTTATGGGACAGCAGAAAAATGAAAAAAATCCGTAAACAGCCTTATCTCAGCTGAATGCGCACACAAACAGACACCAATAGAAAAACACATCCAAACAGTGAAATCTTTGCAAAATTAAACACTGAGGGTAAAGAAGTATATTTTATAAGATGTTAAGTTCATTTGTTAGGTTTATATTATGGGAAAGTAGAAAAATGAAAAAAATCCGAAAACAGCCTTATCTCAGCTGTATGCGCACACAAACAGACACCAATAGAAAAACACATCCAAACAGTGAAATCAATGCAAAATCAAACAGTGAGTGTACAGAACTAAATCTTTTAAGATGTTAACTTCATTTGTGAGGTTTATGTTATGGGACAGCAGAAAAATTAAAAAAATCCGTAAACAGCCTTATCTCAGCTGAATGCGCACACAAACAGGCACTTGTAGAAAAACACATCCCAACAGTGAAATCATTGCAAAATCAAACACTGAGGGTACAGAACTAAATCTTTTAAGATGTTAACTTCATTTGTGAGGTTTATGTTATGGGACAGCAGAAAAATTAAACAAATCCGGAAACAGCCTTATCTCAGCTGAATGCGCACACAAACAGACACCAATAGAAAAACACATCCAAACAGTGAAATCTTTGCAAAATTAAACACTGAGGGTAAAGAAGTATATCTTATAAGATGTTAACTTCATTTGTGAGGTTTATGTTATGGGACAGCAGAAAAATGAAAAAAATCCGTAAACAGCCTTATCTCAGCTGAATGCGCACACAAACAGACACCAATAGAAAAACACATCCAAACAGTGAAATCTTTGCAAAATTAAACACTGAGGGTAAAGAAGTATATTTTATAAGATGTTAAGTTCATTTGTTAGGTTTATATTATGGGAAAGTAGAAAAATGAAAAAAATCCGAAAACAGCCTTATCTCAGCTGTATGCGCACACAAACAGACACCAATAGAAAAACACATCCAAACAGTGAAATCAATGCAAAATCAAACAGTGAGTGTACAGAACTAAATCTTTTAAGATGTTAACTTCATTTGTGAGGTTTATGTTATGGGACAGCAGAAAAATTAAAAAAATCCGTAAACAGCCTTATCTCAGCTGAATGCGCACACAAACAGGCACTTGTAGAAAAACACATCCCAACAGTGAAATCATTGCAAAATCAAACACTGAGGGTACAGAACTAAATCTTTTAAGATGTTAACTTCATTTGTGAGGTTTATGTTATGGGACAGCAGAAAAATTAAACAAATCCGGAAACAGCCTTATCTCAGCTGAATGCGCACACAAACAGACACCAATAGAAAAACACATCCAAACAGTGAAATATTTGCAAAATTAAACACTGAGGGTAAAGAAGTATATCTTATAAGATGTTAAGTTCATTTGTTAGGTTTATATTATGGGAAAGTAGAAAAATGAAAAAAATCCGAAAACAGCCTTATCTCAGCTGTATGCGCACACAAACAGACACCAATAGAAAAACACATCCAAACAGTGAAATCAATGCAAAATCAAACAGTGAGTGTACAGAACTAAATCTTTAAAGATGTTAACTTCATTTGTGAGGTTTATGTTATGGGACAGCAGAAAAATTAAACAAATCCGGAAACAGCCTTATCTCAGCTGAATGCGCACACAAACAGACACCAATAGAAAAACACATCCAAACAGTGAAATCAATGCAAAATCAAACAGTGAGTGTACAGAACTAAATCTTTTAAGATGTTAACTTCATTTGTGAGGTTTATGTTATGGGACAGCAGAAAAATGAAAAAAATCCGTAAACAGCCTTATCTCAGCTGAATGCGCACACAAACAGACACCAATAGAAAAACACATCCAAACAGTGAAATCTTTGCAAAATTAAACACTGAGGGTAAAGAAGTATATTTTATAAGATGTTAAGTTCATTTGTTAGGTTTATATTATGGGAAAGTAGAAAAATGAAAAAAATCCGAAAACAGCCTTATCTCAGCTGTATGCGCACACAAACAGACACCAATAGAAAAACACATCCAAACAGTGAAATCAATGCAAAATCAAACAGTGAGTGTACAGAACTAAATCTTTTAAGATGTTAACTTCATTTGTGAGGTTTATGTTATGGGACAGCAGAAAAATTAAAAAAATCCGTAAACAGCCTTATCTCAGCTGAATGCGCACACAAACAGGCACTTGTAGAAAAACACATCCAAACAGTGAAATCAATGCAAAATCAAACAGTGAGTGTACAGAACTAAATCTTTTAAGATGTTAACTTCATTTGTGAGGTTTATGTTATGGGACAGCAGAAAAATTAAAAAAATCCGTAAACAGCCTTATCTCAGCTGAATGCGCACACAAACAGGCACTTGTAGAAAAACACATCCCAACAGTGAAATCATTGCAAAATCAAACACTGAGGGTACAGAACTAAATCTTTTAAGATGTTAACTTCATTTGTGAGGTTTATGTTATGGGACAGCAGAAAAATTAAACAAATCCGGAAACAGCCTTATCTCAGCTGAATGCGCACACAAACAGACACCAATAGAAAAACACATCCAAACAGTGAAATCTTTGCAAAATTAAACACTGAGGGTAAAGAAGTATATCTTATAAGATGTTAACTTCATTTGTGAGGTTTATGTTATGGGACAGCAGAAAAATGAAAAAAATCCGTAAACAGCCTTATCTCAGCTGAATGCGCACACAAACAGACACCAATAGAAAAACACATCCAAACAGTGAAATCTTTGCAAAATTAAACACTGAGGGTAAAGAAGTATATTTTATAAGATGTTAAGTTCATTTGTTAGGTTTATATTATGGGAAAGTAGAAAAATGAAAAAAATCCGAAAACAGCCTTATCTCAGCTGTATGCGCACACAAACAGACACCAATAGAAAAACACATCCAAACAGTGAAATCAATGCAAAATCAAACAGTGAGTGTACAGAACTAAATCTTTTAAGATGTTAACTTCATTTGTGAGGTTTATGTTATGGGACAGCAGAAAAATTAAAAAAATCCGTAAACAGCCTTATCTCAGCTGAATGCGCACACAAACAGGCACTTGTAGAAAAACACATCCCAACAGTGAAATCATTGCAAAATCAAACACTGAGGGTACAGAACTAAATCTTTTAAGATGTTAACTTCATTTGTGAGGTTTATGTTATGGGACAGCAGAAAAATTAAACAAATCCGGAAACAGCCTTATCTCAGCTGAATGCGCACACAAACAGACACCAATAGAAAAACACATCCAAACAGTGAAATCTTTGCAAAATTAAACACTGAGGGTAAAGAAGTATATCTTATAAGATGTTAAGTTCATTTGTTAGGTTTATATTATGGGAAAGTAGAAAAATGAAAAAAATCCGAAAACAGCCTTATCTCAGCTGTATGCGCACACAAACAGACACCAATAGAAAAACACATCCAAACAGTGAAATCAATGCAAAATCAAACAGTGAGTGTACAGAACTAAATCTTTAAAGATGTTAACTTCATTTGTGAGGTTTATGTTATGGGACAGCAGAAAAATTAAACAAATCCGGAAACAGCCTTATCTCAGCTGAATGCGCACACAAACAGACACCAATAGAAAAACACATCCAAACAGTGAAATCAATGCAAAATCAAACAGTGAGTGTACAGAACTAAATCTTTTAAGATGTTAACTTCATTTGTGAGGTTTATGTTATGGGACAGCAGAAAAATGAAAAAAATCCGTAAACAGCCTTATCTCAGCTGAATGCGCACACAAACAGACACCAATAGAAAAACACATCCAAACAGTGAAATCTTTGCAAAATTAAACACTGAGGGTAAAGAAGTATATTTTATAAGATGTTAAGTTCATTTGTTAGGTTTATATTATGGGAAAGTAGAAAAATGAAAAAAATCCGAAAACAGCCTTATCTCAGCTGTATGCGCACACAAACAGACACCAATAGAAAAACACATCCAAACAGTGAAATCAATGCAAAATCAAACAGTGAGTGTACAGAACTAAATCTTTTAAGATGTTAACTTCATTTGTGAGGTTTATGTTATGGGACAGCAGAAAAATTAAAAAAATCCGTAAACAGCCTTATCTCAGCTGAATGCGCACACAAACAGGCACTTGTAGAAAAACACATCCCAACAGTGAAATCATTGCAAAATCAAACACTGAGGGTACAGAACTAAATCTTTTAAGATGTTAACTTCATTTGTGAGGTTTATGTTATGGGACAGCAGAAAAATGAAAAAAATCCGTAAACAGCCTTATCTCAGCTGAATGCGCACACAAACAGACACCAAAAGAAAAACACATCCAAACAGTGAAATCTTTGCAAAATTAAACACTGAGGGTAAAGAAGTATATTTTATAAGATGTTAAGTTCATTTGTTAGGTTTATATTATGGGAAAGTAGAAAAATGAAAAAAATCCGAAAACAGCCTTATCTCAGCTGTATGCGCACACAAACAGACACCAATAGAAAAACACATCCAAACAGTGAAATCAATGCAAAATCAAACAGTGAGTGTACAGAACTAAATCTTTTAAGATGTTAACTTCATTTGTGAGGTTTATGTTATGGGACAGCAGAAAAATTAAAAAAATCCGTAAACAGCCTTATCTCAGCTGAATGCGCACACAAACAGGCACTTGTAGAAAAACACATCCCAACAGTGAAATCATTGCAAAATCAAACACTGAGGGTACAGAACTAAATCTTTTAAGATGTTAACTTCATTTGTGAGGTTTATGTTATGGGACAGCAGAAAAATTAAAAAAATCCGTAAACAGCCTTATCTCAGCTGAATGCGCACACAAACAGGCACTTGTAGAAAAACACATCCCAACAGTGAAATCATTGCAAAATCAAACACTGAGGGTACAGAACTAAATCTTTTAAGATGTTAACTTCATTTGTGAGGTTTATGTTATGGGACAGCAGAAAAATGAAAAAAATCCGGAAACAGCCTTATCTCAGCTGAATGCGCACACAAACAGACACCAATAGAAAAACACATCCAAACAGTGAAATCTTTGCAAAATTAAACACTGAGGGTAAAGAAGTATATTTTATAAGATGTTAAGTTCATTTGTTAGGTTTATATTATGGGACAGCAGAAAAATTAAAAAAATCCGTAAACAGCCTTATGTCAGCTGAATGCGCACACAAACAGACACTTGTAGAAAAACACATCCCAACAGTGAAACCATTGCAAAATCAAACACTGAGGGTATAGAACTAAATATTTTAAGATGTTAACTTCATTTGTGAGGTTTATGTTATGGGACAGCAGAAAAATTAAAAAAATCCGGAAACAGCCTTATCTCAGCTGAATGCGCACACAAACAGACTTCAATAGAAACACACATCCAAACAGTGAAATCTTTGCAAAATTAAACACTGAGGGTAAAGAAGTATATCTTATAAGATGTTAAGTTCATTTGTTAGGTTTATATTATGGGAAAGTAGAAAAATGAAAAAAATCCGAAAACAGCCTTATCTCAGCTGAATGCGCACACAAACAGACACTTGTAGAAAAACACATCCCAACAGCGAAACCATTGCAAAATCAAACACTGAGGGTACAGAACTAAATATTTTAAGATGTTAAGTTCATTTGTTAGGTTTATATTATGGGAAAGTAGAAAAATGAAAAAAATCCGAAAACAGCCTTATCTCAGCTGTATGCGCACACAAACAGACACCAATAGAAAAACACATCCAAACAGTGAAATCAATGCAAAATCAAACAGTGAGTGTACAGAACTAAATCTTTTAAGATGTTAACTTCATTTGTGAGGTTTATGTTATGGGACAGCAGAAAAATTAAAAAAATCCGTAAACAGCCTTATCTCAGCTGAATGCGCACACAAACAGACACTTGTAGAAAAACACATCCCAACAGTGAAACCATTGCAAAATCAAACACTGAGGGTACAGAACTAAATATTTTAAGATGTTAAGTTCATTTGTTAGGTTTATATTATGGGAAAGTAGAAAAATGAAAAAAATCCGAAAACAGCCTTATCTCAGCTGTATGCGCACACAAACAGACACCAATAGAAAAACACATCCAAACAGTGAAATCAATGCAAAATCAAACAGTGAGTGTACAGAACTAAATCTTTTAAGATGTTAACTTCATTTGTGAGGTTTATGTTATGGGACAGCAGAAAAATTAAAAAAATCCGTAAACAGCCTTATCTCAGCTGAATGCGCACACAAACAGACACCAATAGAAAAACACATCCAAACAGTGAAATCTTTGCAAAATTAAACACTGAGGGTAAAGAAGTATATTTTATAAGATGTTAAGTTCATTTGTTAGGTTTATATTATGGGACAGCAGAAAAATTAAAAAAATCCGTAAACAGCCTTATCTCAGCTGAATGCGCACACAAACAGGCACTTGTAGAAAAACACATCCCAACAGTGAAATCATTGCAAAATCAAACACTGAGGGTACAGAACTAAATCTTTTAAGATGTTAACTTCATTTGTGAGGTTTATGTTATGGGACAGCAGAAAAATTAAACAAATCCGGAAACAGCCTTATCTCAGCTGAATGCGCACACAAACAGACACCAATAGAAAAACACATCCAAACAGTGAAATCAATGCAAAATCAAACAGTGAGTGTACAGAACTAAATCTTTTAAGATGTTAACTTCATTTGTGAGGTTTATGTTATGGGACAGCAGAAAAATTTAAAAAATCCGTAAACAGCCTTATCTCAGCTGAATGCGCACACAAACAGACACCAATAGAAAAACACATCCCAACAGTGAAATCATTGACAAAATCAAACACTGAGGGTACAGAACTAAATCTTTTAAGATGTTAACTTCATTTGTTAGGTTTATATAATGGAAAGTAGAAAAATGAAAAAAATCCGAAAACAGCCTTATCTCAGCTGTATGCGCACACAAACAGACACCAATAGAAAAACACATCCAAACAGTGAAATCAATGCAAAATCAAACAGTGAGTGTACAGAACTAAATCTTTTAAGATGTTAACTTCATTTGTGAGGTTTATGTTATGGGACAGCAGAAAAATTAAAAAAATCCGTAAACAGCCTTATCTCAGCTGAATGCGCACACAAACAGACACTTGTGGAAAAACACATCCCAACAGTGAAACCATTGCAAAATCAAACACTGAGGGTACAGAACTAAATATTTTAAGATGTTAAGTTCATTTGTTAGGTTTATATTATGGGAAAGTAGAAAAATGAAAAAAATCCGAAAACAGCCTTATCTCAGCTGTATGCGCACACAAACAGACACCAATAGAAAAACACATCCAAACAGTGAAATCAATGCAAAATCAAACAGTGAGTGTACAGAACTAAATCTTTTAAGATGTTAACTTCATTTGTGAGGTTTATGTTATGGGACAGCAGAAAAATTAAAAAAATCCGTAAACAGCCTTATCTCAGCTGAATGCGCACACAAACAGACACCAATAGAAAAACACATCCAAACAGTGAAATCTTTGCAAAATTAAACACTGAGGGTAAAGAAGTATATTTTATAAGATGTTAAGTTCATTTGTTAGGTTTATATTATGGGACAGCAGAAAAATGAAAAAAATCCGAAAACAGCCTTATCTCAGCTGTATGCGCACACAAACAGACACCAATAGAAAAACACATCCAAACAGTGAAATCAATGCAAAATCAAACAGTGAGTGTACAGAACTAAATCTTTTAAGATGTTAACTTCATTTGTTAGGTTTATATTATGGGAAAGTAGAAAAATGAAAAAAATCCGGAAACAGCCTTATCTCAGCTGAATGCGCACACAAACAGACACCAATAGAAAAACACATCCCAACAGTGAAATCATTGCAAAATCAAACACTGAGGGTACAGAACTAAATCTTTTAAGATGTTAACTTCATTTGTGAGGTTTATGTTATGGGACAGCAGAAAAATTAAACAAATCCGGAAACAGCCTTATCTCAGCTGAATGCGCACACAAACAGACACCAATAGAAAAACACATCCAAACAGTGAAATCAATGCAAAATCAAACAGTGAGTGTACAGAACTAAATCTTTTAAGATGTTAACTTCATTTGTGAGGTTTATGTTATGGGACAGCAGAAAAATTTAAAAAATCCGTAAACAGCCTTATCTCAGCTGAATGCGCACACAAACAGACACCAATAGAAAAACACATCCCAACAGTGAAATCATTGACAAAATCAAACACTGAGGGTACAGAACTAAATCTTTTAAGATGTTAACTTCATTTGTTAGGTTTATATAATGGAAAGTAGAAAAATGAAAAAAATCCGAAAACAGCCTTATCTCAGCTGTATGCGCACACAAACAGACACCAATAGAAAAACACATCCAAACAGTGAAATCAATGCAAAATCAAACAGTGAGTGTACAGAACTAAATCTTTTAAGATGTTAACTTCATTTGTGAGGTTTATGTTATGGGACAGCAGAAAAATTAAAAAAATCCGTAAACAGCCTTATCTCAGCTGAATGCGCACACAAACAGACACTTGTGGAAAAACACATCCCAACAGTGAAACCATTGCAAAATCAAACACTGAGGGTACAGAACTAAATATTTTAAGATGTTAAGTTCATTTGTTAGGTTTATATTATGGGAAAGTAGAAAAATGAAAAAAATCCGAAAACAGCCTTATCTCAGCTGTATGCGCACACAAACAGACACCAATAGAAAAACACATCCAAACAGTGAAATCAATGCAAAATCAAACAGTGAGTGTACAGAACTAAATCTTTTAAGATGTTAACTTCATTTGTGAGGTTTATGTTATGGGACAGCAGAAAAATTAAAAAAATCCGTAAACAGCCTTATCTCAGCTGAATGCGCACACAAACAGACACCAATAGAAAAACACATCCAAACAGTGAAATCTTTGCAAAATTAAACACTGAGGGTAAAGAAGTATATTTTATAAGATGTTAAGTTCATTTGTTAGGTTTATATTATGGGACAGCAGAAAAATGAAAAAAATCCGAAAACAGCCTTATCTCAGCTGTATGCGCACACAAACAGACACCAATAGAAAAACACATCCAAACAGTGAAATCAATGCAAAATCAAACAGTGAGTGTACAGAACTAAATCTTTTAAGATGTTAACTTCATTTGTGAGGTTTATGTTATGGGACAGCAGAAAAATTAAAAAAATCCGTAAACAGCCTTATCTCAGCTGAATGCGCACACAAACAGGCACTTGTAGAAAAACACATCCCAACAGTGAAATCATTGCAAAATCAAACACTGAGGGTACAGAACTAAATCTTTTAAGATGTTAACTTCATTTGTGAGGTTTATGTTATGGGACAGCAGAAAAATTAAAAAAATCCGTAAACAGCCTTATCTCAGCTGAATGCGCACACAAACAGGCACTTGTAGAAAAACACATCCCAACAGTGAAATCATTGCAAAATCAAACACTGAGGGTACAGAACTAAATCTTTTAAGATGTTAACTTCATTTGTGAGGTTTATGTTATGGGACAGCAGAAAAATGAAAAAAATCCGGAAACAGCCTTATCTCAGCTGAATGCGCACACAAACAGACACCAATAGAAAAACACATCCAAACAGTGAAATCTTTGCAAAATTAAACACTGAGGGTAAAGAAGTATATTTTATAAGATGTTAAGTTCATTTGTTAGGTTTATATTATGGGACAGCAGAAAAATTAAAAAAATCCGTAAACAGCCTTATGTCAGCTGAATGCGCACACAAACAGACACTTGTAGAAAAACACATCCCAACAGTGAAACCATTGCAAAATCAAACACTGAGGGTATAGAACTAAATATTTTAAGATGTTAACTTCATTTGTGAGGTTTATGTTATGGGACAGCAGAAAAATTAAAAAAATCCGGAAACAGCCTTATCTCAGCTGAATGCGCACACAAACAGACTTCAATAGAAACACACATCCAAACAGTGAAATCTTTGCAAAATTAAACACTGAGGGTAAAGAAGTATATCTTATAAGATGTTAAGTTCATTTGTTAGGTTTATATTATGGGAAAGTAGAAAAATGAAAAAAATCCGAAAACAGCCTTATCTCAGCTGAATGCGCACACAAACAGACACTTGTAGAAAAACACATCCCAACAGCGAAACCATTGCAAAATCAAACACTGAGGGTACAGAACTAAATATTTTAAGATGTTAAGTTCATTTGTTAGGTTTATATTATGGGAAAGTAGAAAAATGAAAAAAATCCGAAAACAGCCTTATCTCAGCTGTATGCGCACACAAACAGACACCAATAGAAAAACACATCCAAACAGTGAAATCAATGCAAAATCAAACAGTGAGTGTACAGAACTAAATCTTTTAAGATGTTAACTTCATTTGTGAGGTTTATGTTATGGGACAGCAGAAAAATTAAAAAAATCCGTAAACAGCCTTATCTCAGCTGAATGCGCACACAAACAGACACCAATAGAAAAACACATCCAAACAGTGAAATCTTTGCAAAATTAAACACTGAGGGTAAAGAAGTATATTTTATAAGATGTTAAGTTCATTTGTTAGGTTTATATTATGGGACAGCAGAAAAATTAAAAAAATCCGTAAACAGCCTTATCTCAGCTGAATGCGCACACAAACAGGCACTTGTAGAAAAACACATCCCAACAGTGAAATCATTGCAAAATCAAACACTGAGGGTACAGAACTAAATCTTTTAAGATGTTAACTTCATTTGTGAGGTTTATGTTATGGGACAGCAGAAAAATTAAACAAATCCGGAAACAGCCTTATCTCAGCTGAATGCGCACACAAACAGACACCAATAGAAAAACACATCCAAACAGTGAAATCAATGCAAAATCAAACAGTGAGTGTACAGAACTAAATCTTTTAAGATGTTAACTTCATTTGTGAGGTTTATGTTATGGGACAGCAGAAAAATTTAAAAAATCCGTAAACAGCCTTATCTCAGCTGAATGCGCACACAAACAGACACCAATAGAAAAACACATCCCAACAGTGAAATCATTGACAAAATCAAACACTGAGGGTACAGAACTAAATCTTTTAAGATGTTAACTTCATTTGTTAGGTTTATATAATGGAAAGTAGAAAAATGAAAAAAATCCGAAAACAGCCTTATCTCAGCTGTATGCGCACACAAACAGACACCAATAGAAAAACACATCCAAACAGTGAAATCAATGCAAAATCAAACAGTGAGTGTACAGAACTAAATCTTTTAAGATGTTAACTTCATTTGTGAGGTTTATGTTATGGGACAGCAGAAAAATTAAAAAAATCCGTAAACAGCCTTATCTCAGCTGAATGCGCACACAAACAGACACTTGTGGAAAAACACATCCCAACAGTGAAACCATTGCAAAATCAAACACTGAGGGTACAGAACTAAATATTTTAAGATGTTAAGTTCATTTGTTAGGTTTATATTATGGGAAAGTAGAAAAATGAAAAAAATCCGAAAACAGCCTTATCTCAGCTGTATGCGCACACAAACAGACACCAATAGAAAAACACATCCAAACAGTGAAATCAATGCAAAATCAAACAGTGAGTGTACAGAACTAAATCTTTTAAGATGTTAACTTCATTTGTGAGGTTTATGTTATGGGACAGCAGAAAAATTAAAAAAATCCGTAAACAGCCTTATCTCAGCTGAATGCGCACACAAACAGACACCAATAGAAAAACACATCCAAACAGTGAAATCTTTGCAAAATTAAACACTGAGGGTAAAGAAGTATATTTTATAAGATGTTAAGTTCATTTGTTAGGTTTATATTATGGGACAGCAGAAAAATGAAAAAAATCCGAAAACAGCCTTATCTCAGCTGTATGCGCACACAAACAGACACCAATAGAAAAACACATCCAAACAGTGAAATCAATGCAAAATCAAACAGTGAGTGTACAGAACTAAATCTTTTAAGATGTTAACTTCATTTGTTAGGTTTATATTATGGGAAAGTAGAAAAATGAAAAAAATCCGGAAACAGCCTTATCTCAGCTGAATGCGCACACAAACAGACACCAATAGAAAAACACATCCCAACAGTGAAATCATTGCAAAATCAAACACTGAGGGTACAGAACTAAATCTTTTAAGATGTTAACTTCATTTGTGAGGTTTATGTTATGGGACAGCAGAAAAATTAAAAAAATCCGGAAACAGCCTTATCTCAGCTGAATGCGCACACAAACAGACACCAATAGAAAAACACATCCAAACAGTGAAATCTTTGCAAAATTAAACACTGAGGGTAAAGAAGTATATCTTATAATATGTTAAGTTCATTTGTTAGGTTTATATTATGGGAAAGTAGAAAAATGAAAAAAATCCGGAAACAGCCTTATCTCAGCTGAATGCGCACACAAACAGACACCAATAGAAAAACACATCCCAACAGTGAAATCTTTGCAAAATCAAACACTGAGGGTACAGAACTAAATATTTTAAGTTCTTAACTTCATTTGTGAGGTTTATGTTATGGGACAGCAGAAAAATGAAAAAAATCCGGAAACAGCCTTATCTCAGCTGAATGCGCACACAAACAGACACCAATAGAAAAACACATCCCAACAGTTAAATCTTTGCAAAATCAAACAGTGAGTGTACAGAACTAAATCTTTTAAGATGTGAACTTCATTTGTGAGGTTTATATTATGGGACAGCAGAAAAATTTAAAAAAATCCGGAAACAGCCATATCTCAGCAGAATGCGCTTACAAACAGACACCAATAGAAAAACACATCCGTGAAATCATTGCAAAATCAAACACTGAGAGTACAGAAGTATATCTTATAAGATGTACATTTCATTTGTTCAGTTACCTGTATGGTTATTTGTCATAATCAAACTTCAAAAAAATATTTCTACACTGTTTTTTTCAACAAATGTTGCTTTCACAGCACACATTATTGTTGTAATCATATCATTATTATTATTAATATTATTATTATTATCGCTGTAAATATTATTATTGTTATCATCACCATCATTATATTTATATCATTAATACATTGACATTATATTAACATAAAAAAACAAAAACTCGCGCACTCATTCTATTGGGAACAATGACATGATGATGCTGTAGGGCCACCTTCAGCATTCGCTTCCGATTTTCATTAAGTTTCGATTCCACCTTAAAAAAAATGCACGTTTCGGCCAGTAGGGAGAAGTGCAAATTCAGGAATGGTTGCAATAGAATTCAGTCAGCATTTAT
Source organism: Solea solea (assembly GCF_958295425.1). Lineage (NCBI taxonomy): Eukaryota > Metazoa > Chordata > Actinopteri > Pleuronectiformes > Soleidae > Solea > Solea solea. The sequence goes on from NC_081146.1 coordinate 486,907, forward strand.
ATTTGAGATGGACTTTCTCCTATAGTCCAAAGTAGATATGGACATATAGGGGATCACTGGAAAATTAAGGAGCTGTAGCATGCAAAGCAGGTGACATATTTCATGTGAAATCATATTAGGCCACTAGAGGGCAGTGCAAAGTCACAAATTGTTGCAAAATAATTGTCAAAATCTTGACTTTTGAGCTTGATTTTCTCCAAAATTCTCAAACCAGGAAAATTCATCACAAATACCCGATCACGATATGACAATATCAAAATTCTAAGATCATATCTTGTCTCATGTCATGATATAGCTATAATATTGTCATGCCTTCCTCATCATAGTTCACATTCCATTTGTCAGAGATAAAATATGAATCCATAACCCATTTTGAGAGGCAGGTTCTCATAAGGTTGGGATGTGTCAACTATTTGGGTTGCCACTAGACTCCCCTGTTTAAATGTAGGAGTTTAGTATTTTGGGCAACACCATGTTAGTTTTTGAAACCAGAAACAACCATAGTTATAAGAGAAGGGATGGATACTGATAGCTTGTCCACTACAAATCCACCTATAACTGCAACTTTGCAAACATGAAATGCAGAGCTGTCAATCACACACTGACAGCTCTGCATTTAAATGTAAAATTAAATTTACATTGTGGACATGCAGCTCTACTGAAGAGGAACTAAGACCATAAACCCTTTAGAACAATGTATGCAGGGCACCAGACTAACTTTTTACTAGGAGCACAGTAGCCCCCCCTATAACTGAATGTTTTAGGAGAGCAAGCAGAACATTTAGGGGCGCACACCTTAAACATTTCCTCTCATTTTCACTGTATTACTGATCAATACTCCGATAATAATTGAATAAATTGCAATGTGCTGTTTAGAATTCCCAGTGAATTTTTATTGTGCACTTGTTTGTTAAAGAATAACATCACATAAGAGACATTAAGTGTACATAAAATACCATCACTGTCACTACAGTACAATTATTAACTAGAAGTGGCCCGGTACTGTCCAGTACACAGAAACGGCACTTTTATTTGTGTACTGGCACATTTCACAAGATGCCGGTAATCTCTTATCAGTCCACTTGATTATGGTCCAGAGCAATAATGTCTCAGGGTACACTATGTGACGTTCACCTGTTCTCGCAAAAGTCAAGTGTTTATTCCTTGAGTTTGGAGTTTTTATTTTCTATCTAATCTCTATCTGGAAGACGACCGCTGTGGCGACCATCATCATGCTTCAAAAGCATGAGTTAGCTCATCCACACACTCATACTTTCTGATATAATAAAAATAAACATGGAGCTGGCAAGTTGAGGCTTGAAAATATCAGAGGAAGATGCACAGAAGGGATTAAGCTGGGCAATTGCCCGGTATCCTGGACTCTTGCTCAAAAATTAATAAATTGATAAAGTTGAACCTGAATTTTCCTTAACACTAAAACAAGGCCAGACCAAAAGTTTCACTCCCAGGGCTGGAGTATGCCAGGTGTAATATTATTAGATATTAATGTAGATGTGATGCAATAATTTGATGCACAAGCCTGTTTTCTTTGTGTATTACCTTAATGACTCTGTCCTGGCAGTGCTGGATGATCTTACACAGCTCCTCTGTACCCTGAGACTCGAGACTCTGATGAAGGATCTGCTCAAACATCTAGTAAAACACAATTTGTAGTTTTGTACCTAACTTTGTGACATACATGCATGTAACACCAGACAAACTGACTCATATAGGAATATCCCATGAAATAATGTGATAATGTTATTTATCACATGTGGACCCAGGTCCACAGTCTGTATTGTGGCATGTTTAACTGTTTAACTGTCCACTGAGTTATCAAACCGCCAAAAGATGTTCGCCTTTAGTTCTACTGTGTCCTTGATCAATGCCACAGTCAGAACCTCATCATTCAACTATTTGACAAACTCTAGTCAAACAGGAGCTACAGTGTAGGAAAATGATCAAGCAATATAATGAGTGTCAATAAAATGATTAGCTCTCATAGAAACTTCCCATTGTGTTAACCAGTTAACCAATAACCTATATCAGACTGGTTAGTCAGTAGTTGAGGTTTCACCTCTCTCATGGGGATCTGGGCCCTTTGGACAAACACTGACGGGCTGCTCACGTCAAACTGTTGCTGCAGACCCTCAAGGCTCAGGTTCACCACCTTCTCATAGCAGCTGTGCATCTTAACTGGATGGAAAGCCAGCATGGAGATCTTCTCCATGTGCTGAGGAGGAAGACAAGAAGGGAGAGGAAGAGATGGATGAGGCATGGACAGATTTGGGAAAAATGTATAATTGTGTCTCACAATAAATATACTACTGCAAAAGTATCACTAATGTTACACTAGACAAATGCTGTTTAAATCACAAACATATTTGGAATAGGAGTATAGGAATTGCGGATAGATAACATTTGTTTTGTAAAGATCCAGATTCTTGTGCTTCAACTGCGAAAATCAGAGTGCATTTTCTATACATAATCATTATATATTGTGCTTCAATTTAAGCACATTCTCATGTTATGGGTATTATTTAAAGCAACACAATTTTCAACCTTCACGTAATGTCTCTAAGCAGGGATGGGAAGTATTTCTGATACATGTATTAAAAAAAATACATATTTAAAATACGAAATATGCTCTTTTCTGGAGATGATGAAAAATTCCTTCAGATTTTGTACCAATATATTTCCATTATGTGTATTTTATTTAAAATACTGTAACATACATCCTTTGAAAAAAAGTGATGACATAAGAAGACAAATTGCAGGATGCTGCTTCAGATTGGACGTCATGGTGCTTGTGCCTACTTTAATTTGCCAGGACTTGTTAAGATCACAATTAGTCTACATAAGAATTGAATTGAGTCAAGCGATTACCATCAGAGCTGAGTTTCAAGACTTTAGAGCTCACTCTGTCGTTTACATCGATGACAGTGTTAAAGTCGCCACATAAAATAATTTTGTATCCGACCAATAGGGGTTCTTTAAGTCTTTTAAAAAGTTGAAAAATGTTTGTTCTCTCATGAGAGGTGTACACGTGTATCGTTCGTATTTTTTCTCCTCGGTAAAAACAATCCAACATGAGCAATCTACAAGGAATTAAATTAGGAAATCATTCGTTTTACGAATAATAGTGACATCACCAGTTTTAGAAAAAAGATCCCACCATCAGCTTTACTTTCGCCAATAGAAATTACACTTAGACCTTTGTTCCACATGCTGGATACCGTTACTCTTTACTTGTGTTCAGTCTCAGTTCTTGACAACATAATATGTCAAAGTCAGTTTTCAACAAGAATTTAATTTGTTGGGCTCTAAAAGAATTTGATTGGATGCCATGGGCATTCCAAGATGAAACTTTGGGGAAGGTCATAAATGTTTGGGGGGTTATGGTGTGGGTTTGTCGTGATTTTATAATATATATATATATATATATATATATTTATATATATTTATTTTAAAATAAGTTGTTGCCAAAGTTGTTGCTGTAAGGGGGGCTCTCTGCTGCGGGGTGCTGCCAACTCGCTGACCCTGACCCTTATACCTATTCCAAGCCCTACCAGTAGAGGTCCCCCAAGCCCCAATTTATGAGCTGGAATAAAATGATATCAAAGTTTAGTTGGGGTGGCAAAAGACCCACGATAAGACTGGAAACTCTCCAGCTGCCAAAAGAAGAAGGAGGGATGAGACTTCCAAAATTAAAGGAATACTACCATGCGGCCCAATTGAGATATATTGTAGGTTGGTGCAAACCAGACACAGTGAAATGAAATAGAAAAAGAGTTTGGAGAAAACCCAGTACAGAATATAATTGGGGATAAAGAAACATACAAGAAGATTCAAAACCAAATAGACACAATCACGATGTTCACATACAAAATATGGTTCAGCATAATAAAAAAATATAAGATACAGAAAGACACTAATTTATTGAATATGATAGCAATTTTACACCGACTAGGTACGATATAGGATTTAAACAGTGGACAACCAAGGGAATCACAGCATGGTGTGTTTTGGTGAAAGATGGACAGCTTGAGAGTTTCCAAAATATGACAGAAAAAAAGGATTTAGATAATCAATCATGAATTCTGTGGATTCCTGCAACTTAGAGACTACTATATGAAAGAGATCAGGATGGACCCCTCCTGAGAAGTGAATAGTGTGATCCAGATCATCATAATCAACGCATACAAAGAAACCACAATTAGAATTATATTGGGACTATATAAAAAAAAATGCTACAAAATACATAAAAAAAAAGATGGGAATCAGGATTTAACATAAAATTTAGTGATGAAGATTGGCTAAGATTGGTATAATCTGCCAGACATTAGCCTCATGTATGAAACAAAGTGATTTTGAAGCAGAAACATATTTAGGTTACAAGGTCAGAGCTGCAGTGACTTCCTGACAAGTACAAATGAGCATTTCATGGGTTGTACTGGCAACAGATATGACAAATGTTGGGGGGCTGGGAGATTTTTTTTTAATCAGTCTTGAATATGTCAAAGATTACCCACAATATTAACTTTGAAGCATTGTTAGTTTTGTGTAGCATCAGCTAAAACATGTACTCCCTCCCCTCTTAATTTGAAAAGAGGACATTTGTAATATGGAAATGATTGAATATTTGGTGGTTTGAGGAGGACTGATGCAGGACAAAAGTATTAATCTTTTATGACAACAATTCTTGGGAGTGAACATTCCTGCCATATACTCAAGTGTATGGTGAAAACAATGTTCAGTGTTCTATTGATCTATTAATAAAATGTTTTCATTTGAATTCCAATTTGCCAAGAGACCTTCTTACAAGAAAGTGTGCCATATGCACTAACACAGTGGAAATGAATCATAATGAAGCCTGAGGGTTAAGGAAACAGTTTGTCATCAACTAAATACTGTAGGTGTCCAAAGCCTGAGGGTCAGCCTCTTTCCCCGGATGAAGCAGAATCCAGTCACGTTAACTGTGCGTTGTAAGAATGGAAAAGACTGTCATAAAAAAAAAATAATAATTACAACACCCACACTGTATCAACATTCAGAGTGGACCTAATTTTTAAGAATAGAGGGATAGATTTAGTGTATAGCCTACTTGTTAAATAGACAGGACAGTGCAGCAGCAGCACCAGCGAAGCTCTCTGAACAGATCAGCAATGTGACCCACAGTCCTCACAACCGAAGACGCAGCCGAAACACAGCAAGCGGTTCCGCGAAAACGGGAGCTTTGCAGCTGCGGGTTCGGGTGAGAGGACATCGGTTCTCACAGTGGAACTGTTCAGACAGCAAGTCTGGCTCCCGTGTAACGTCGCAGACAACACCATCTCAGAGATAGGATACTGACTGCATTTAAACACTAAACTTTCGAAAAAAACAGCAAAGCGAAAAAGAAAAAAAAGAGCATGGAACATTTACATGTGCATATATTAGTATTAACTATATTTCGATTAATGCGTGTGTGTTTAAATGCATGTGTATGTATGTAGTGAAAAGACGTAGTTACTGTAATTAACGAACACATTTTAGCAATGGCCTGCTGTTTAGCTCATTATAATAATGTAAAATTTCACTTACCTCTACATTTTTGAGCATCTTCCTGTGACATGTCAATAGCCTCCCTCTACCACCAACTTCCCCAGTAATTCCTTGGTCAGCGACTGATGCTGCAACTCCATTACATGTTCATCCACCTGCTGAGCAGACACTAACCTGTTCACGTTTTGGATATTAATCCGCTGCTGCTGTGGTGGGGAACTACGTTGCGTTGGAGTGTGACGATGGTCGATAATTATCTTAAAGCTACAGTAGTAGTTGAAATAAACTGCCCCTTTGTTTCACCACACATGCATGGCAGAAATGTTCGCTTCCAAGATTTTTTGTAATAAAAACATAACAGATTAATCCTCTGCATTCTTTGTGCGTTTGGATTTTTTTTTGAGGATATCTTACACCAAATTGCTTCAAATTTGGTGAAGGTGAAGTTATTTTCCACTGTCAGGGAATATCAACATTTTTCATTATCATATAACACACTATTCAATCAATATCTGAAGCTAAAATGATGTGGGTGTATTTTAGGGATATCATAGTATGGTGTGAATGTGGGTTTAGGAATAAATGTGTGTGTGTGTGTGTCTGTGTCTGTGTGTCTGTGTGTATGTGCGACTCCAGGCACTTCTTGTTCTCACATCAAGTTCAAATCGACATGATACACAGGCACCTACACCTACAAAGAGGCTCATACACACATTCACTCCTTTGAGTAAAAAAAAGAAACAGGCATCTTGAGGGACTTCAAAGACTTGCCCTCTACGTGAACCCAAACAAAAGTCTGGTTTTGTTTACACAGGTGCAATTACAGGTAAACACAATGTTTCACTTTGTTTGGGGCTCAATTCATCCTGACTGTCAAAGACACAGCCTCAGACGCTGAAGACCTCGACCTCATCAACATCAGTCACAATGTACTGAAAAAGAAAAAGGTTAAATAATTTATCAAAACTAACCCTAACCCTATCATATTATAGTGATTACATGTAAAATAATTACATCAAATCAAACATAAGCTAGATGTTTTGTATGACCTGTGTGATCATCCGTTTTTGATGAAGTTTAAAATCCATAATTTGTATTAGTAGTGTATGATTTCACTTTCACTGAACTCAGTACCACTTATACTTCATATACTAGTAGTATGGAGTACTTTTACTGTATACGTTTTGGAGGAATATAGGGTCAAAGTTCACTTTTTGCAACAAACAATAGGGTAACATTTTTTGATGAAGTATAAAATCCTTATTTTTTATCAGTACTTTATGATTTAACTTTCACTGGACGTATTCAGCTGAGGTTAGGCTGTTTTCGGATTTTTTTCTTTTTTCTACTGTCCCATAATATAAACCTCACTAATGAAGTTAACATCATATAAGATATACTTCTGTACCCTCAGTGTTTGATTTTGCAATGATTTCACTGTTGGGATGTGTTTTTCTATTGGTGTCTGTTTGTGTGCGCATCCAGCCGAGATAAGGCTGTTTCGGATTTTTTTCTACTGTCCACAGTACTGTGCAAAGGTTTTAGGCAGTTGTGAAAAAAATGAATCAATCATCAATCAACAAAATGCAGTGAATAAACAAAAGAGAAATCTAAATCACCCTTTGTGAGGTTTATGTTATGGGACAGTAGAAAAATGAAAAAAATCAGAAAACAGCCGTATCCCTGCTGAATGCGCACAAAAACAGAGACAAATAGAAAAACACATCCAAACAGTGAAATCATTGCAAAATCAAACACTGAAGGTATATAACTATATCTTATGAGATGTTAACTTTATTTGTGAGGTTTATGTTATGGGACAGTAGAAAAATGAAAAAAATTGCGAAAACAGCCGCATCCATGCTGAATGCGCACAAAAACAGAGACAAATAGAAAAACACATCCAAACAGTGAAATCATTGCAAAATCAAACACTGAGGGTACATCAATATACCTTATAAGATGTTAACTTCATATTATAGGACGGTAGAAAAAAGATTAAAATACCCTCGATCAGCCTTAGTCCCTGATACACATACGGAAAAATCAGACTCCTGGCTTAATGCCTTTAGGAATTATTACAAAAAAACACACCACAGCGGCTGACCTTTGACCTTTCCAAAGGTTGCACGGGTCTGAAACTCAGCACCCTGGATCAGCCAGGAGTCCCTGATACACATACGGAGAAATCAGCATCCGGGCTCATTGCCTTTAGGAATTATTGAAGAAAAGACAGTTTCCCACGTTTCTTACATTTGAATTTTACAGACTGTGTTTTTGGCAGTTTTTTTTGGCCAGGGGGAAAAAAGCCCACAGTCCTGTGTCCAAAAACTGAAGACTCTATACAGTCTTAGACTCTTTGGCCAGAGTGGAAGTTTTGGAGGAACTACATTTCTACAGGTCGCAGGAGTGTGAATATTTCATATGTCGTTTGGGGTCCCAAGACGAGCGGAACGACGAGGGTACATTAGTATATCTTATAAGATGTTAACTTTATTTGTGAGGTTTATGTTATGGGACAGTTAAAAAATGAAAAAAAATCAGAAAACAGTCGTATTCCAGCTGAATGCGCACAAAAACAGACAAAAATAGAAAAACACATTCAAACAGTGAGATCATTGCAAAATCAAACACTGAAGGTATATAACTATATCTTATGAGATGTTAACTTTATTTGTGAGGTTTATGTTATGGGACAATAAAAAAATGAATAAAATCAGAAAACAGCCGTATCCCTGCTGAATGCACACAAAAACAGAGACAAATAGAAAAACACATCCAAACAGTGAAATCATTATAAATTCAAACACTGAGGGTACATCAATATACCTTATAAGATGTTAACTTCATATTATAGGACAGTAGAAAAAAGATTAAAATACCCTCGATCAGCCTTAGTCCCTGATACACATACGGAAAAATCAGACTCCTGGCTTAATGCCTTTAGGAATTATTACAAAAAACAAACCTAAACGGCTGACCTTTGACCTTTCCGAAGGTTACACAGGTCTGAAACTCGGCACCCTAGATTAGCCTTAGTCCCTGATACACATACGGAAAAATCAGACTCCTGGCTCGATGCCTTTATGAATTATTACAAAAAACACACCCGAACGGCTGACCATTGACCTTTCCGAAGGTTGCACAGGTCTGAAACTCGGCACCCTGGATCAGCCTTAGTCCCTATACACACACAGAAAAATCGCACTCCTGGCTCAATGCCTTTAGGAATTATTACAAAAAACACACCACAGCGGCTGACCTTTGACCTTTCCAAAGGTTGCACGGGTCTGAAACTCGGCACCCTGGATCAGCCAGGAGTCCCTGATACACATACGGAGAAATCAGCATCCGGGCTCATTGCCTTTAGGAATTATTGAAGAAAAGACAGTTTCCCACCTTTCTTACGTTTGAATTTTACAGACTGTGTTTTTGGCAGTTTTTTTTGGCCAGGGGGAAAAAAGCCCAAAGTCCTGTGTCCAAAAACTGAAAATCAGGTCATGTCAGACTCTATACAGTCTTAGACTCTTTGGCCAGACTCCTGGCTTAATGCCTTTAGGAATTATTACAAAAAACACACCCGAACGGCTGACCTTTGACCTTTCCAAAGGTTGCACGGGTCTGAAACTCGGCACCCTGGATTAGCCTTAGTCCCTGATACACATACAGAAAAATCAGACTCCTGGCTTAAAGCCTTTAGGAATTATTACAAAAAACACACCCGAACGGCTAACCATTGACCTTTTCCGAAAGTTGCACAGGTCTGAAACTCGGCAACCGGGATAAGCTTTAGTCCCTGATACACGTACGGAAAAATCAGACTCCTGACTCAATGCCTTTAGGAATTATTACAAAAAATACACCACAGTGGCTGACCTTTGACCTTTCCAAAGGTTGCACAGATCTGAAACTCAGCACCCTGGATCAGCCAGGAGTCCCTGATACACATACGGAGAAATCAGCATCCGGGCTCATTGCCTTTAGGAATTATTGAAGAAAAGACAGTTTCCCACCTTTCTTACGTTTGAATTTTACAGACTGTGTTTTTGGCAGTTTTTTTTGGCCAGGGGGAAAAAAGCCCAAAGTCCTGTGTCCAAAAACTGAAAATGAGGTCATGTCAGACTCTATACAGTCTTAGACTCTTTGGCCAGAGTGGAAGTTTCGGAGGAACTACATTTCTACAGGTCGCAGGAGTGTGAATATTTCATATGTCGTTTGGGGTCCCAAGACGAGCGGAACGACGAGGGTACATTAGTATATCTTATAAGATGTTAACTTTATTTGTGAGGTTTATGTTATGGGACAGTTAAAAAATGAAAAAAAATCAGAAAACAGTCGTATTCCAGCTGAATGCGCACAAAAACAGACAAAAATAGAAAAACACATTCAAACAGTGAGATCATTGCAAAATCAAACACTGAAGGTATATAACTATATCTTATGAGATGTTAACTTTATTTGTGAGGTTTATGTTATGGGACAATAAAAAAATGAATAAAATCAGAAAACAGCCGTATCCCTGCTGAATGCACACAAAAACAGAGACAAATAGAAAAACACATCCAAACAGTGAAATCATTATAAATTCAAACACTGAGGGTACATCAATATACCTTATAAGATGTTAACTTCATATTATAGGACAGTAGAAAAAAGATTAAAATACCCTCGATCAGCCTTAGTCCCTGATACACATACGGAAAAATCAGACTCCTGGCTTAATGCCTTTAGGAATTATTACAAAAAACAAACCTAAACGGCTGACCTTTGACCTTTCCGAAGGTTACACAGGTCTGAAACTCGGCACCCTAGATTAGCCTTAGTCCCTGATACACATACGGAAAAATCAGACTCCTGGCTCGATGCCTTTATGAATTATTACAAAAAACACACCCGAACGGCTGACCATTGACCTTTCCGAAGGTTGCACAGGTCTGAAACTCGGCACCCTGGATCAGCCTTAGTCCCTATACACACACGGAAAAATCGCACTCCTGGCTCAATGCCTTTAGGAATTATTACAAAAAACACACCACAGCGGCTGACCTTTGACCTTTCCAAAGGTTGCACGGGTCTGAAACTCGGCACCCTGGATCAGCCAGGAGTCCCTGATACACATACGGAGAAATCAGCATCCGGGCTCATTGCCTTTAGGAATTATTGAAGAAAAGACAGTTTCCCACCTTTCTTACGTTTGAATTTTACAGACTGTGTTTTTGGCAGTTTTTTTTGGCCAGGGGGAAAAAAGCCCAAAGTCCTGTGTCCAAAAACTGAAAATCAGGTCATGTCAGACTCTATACAGTCTTAGACTCTTTGGCCAGACTCCTGGCTTAATGCCTTTAGGAATTATTACAAAAAACACACCCGAACGGCTGACCTTTGACCTTTCCAAAGGTTGCACGGGTCTGAAACTCGGCACCCTGGATTAGCCTTAGTCCCTGATACACATACAGAAAAATCAGACTCCTGGCTTAATGCCTTTAGGAATTATTACAAAAAAACACACCCGAACGGCTAACCATTGACCTTTTCCGAAAGTTGCACAGGTCTGAAACTCGGCACCCTAGATTAGCCTTAGTCCCTGATACACATACGGAAAAATCAGACTCCTGGCTCAATGCCTTTAGGAATTATTACAAAAAACACACCCGAATGGCTGACCATTGACCTTTCCGAAGGTTGCACAGGTCTGAAACTCGGCACCCTGGATCAGCCTTAGTCCGTGATACACACACGGAAAAATCAGACACCTGGCTCAATGCCTTTAGGAATTATTACAAAAAACACACCCGAACGGCTGACCTTTGACCTTTCCAAAGCTTGCACGGGTCTGAAACTTGGCACCCTGGATTAGCCTTAGTCCCTGATACACATACGGAAAAATCTGACTCCTGGCTTAATGCCTTTAGGAATTATTACAAAAAACACACCCGAACGGCTGACCATTGACCTTTTCCGAAAGTTGCACAGGTCTGAAACTCGGCAACCGGGATAAGCTTTAGTCCCTGATACACATACGGAAAAATCAGACTCCTGACTCAATGCCTTTAGGAATTATTACAAAAAACACACCACAGCGGCTGACCTTTGACCTTTCCAAAGGTTGCACGGGTCTGAAACTCGGCACCCTGGATCAGCCAGGAGTCCCTGATACACATACGGAGAAATCAGCATCCGGGCTCATTGCCTTTAGGAATTATTGAAGAAAAGACAGTTTCCCACCTTTCTTACATTTGAATTTTACAGACTGTGTTTTTGGCAGTTTTTTTTGGCCAGGGGGAAAAAAGCCCACAGTCCTGTGTCCAAAAACTGAAGACTCTATACAGTCTTAGACTGTTTGGCCAGAGTGGAAGTTTTGGAGGAACTACATTTCTACAGGTCGCAGGAGTGTGAATATTTCATATGTCGTTTGGGGTCCCAAGACGAGCGGAACGACGAAGGTACATTAGTATATCTTATAAGATGTTAACTTTATTTCTGAGGTTTATGTTATGGGACAGTAGAAAAATGAACAAAAATCAGAAAACAGTCGTATTCCAGCTGAATGCGCACAAAAACAGACAAAAATAGAAAAACACATTCAAACAGTGAAATCATTGCAAAATCAAACACTGAAGGTATATAACTATATCTTATGAGATGTTAACTTTATTTGTGAGGTTTATGTTATGGGACAATAAAAAAATGAATAAAATCAGAAAACAGCCGTATCCCTGCTGAATGCACACAAAAACAGAGACAAATAGAAAAACACATCCAAACAGTGAAATCATTATAAATTCAAACACTGAGGGTACATCAATATACCTTATAAGATGTTAACTTCATATTATAGGACAGTAGAAAAAAGATTAAAATACCCTCGATCAGCCTTAGTCCCTGATACACATACGGAAAAATCAGACTCCTGGCTTAATGCCTTTAGGAATTATTACAAAAAACACACCTAAACGGCTGACCTTTGACCTTTCCGAAGGTTACAAAGGTCTGAAACTCGGCACCCTAGATTAGCCTTAGTCCCTGATACACAGTTTCCCACCTTTCTTACGTTTGAATTTTACAGACTGTGTTTTTGGCAGTATTTTTTGGCCAGGGGGAAAAAAGCCCAAAGTCCTGTGTCCAAAAACTGAAAATCAGGTCATGTCAGACTCTATACAGTCTTAGACTCTTTGGCCAGAGTGGAAGTTTTGGAGGAACTACATTTCTACAGGTTGCAGGAGTGTGAATATTTCATATGTCGTTTGGGGTCCCAAGACGAGCGGAACGACGAGGGTACATTAGTATATCTTATAAGATGTTAACTTTATTTGTGAGGTTTATGTTATGGGACAGTAGAAAATGAAAAAAAATCAGAAAACAGTCGTATTCCAGCTGAATGCGCACAAAAACAGACACAAATAGAAAAACACATCCAAACAGTGAAACTATTGCAAAATCAAACACTGAGGGTACCGAAGAATATCTTATAAGATGTTAATTTTATTTGTGAGGTTTATGTTATGGGACAGTAGAAAAATGAAAAAAAAATCAGAAAACAGTCGTATTCCAGCTTACTGCAAACAAAAACAGACAAAAATAGAAAAACACATTCAAACAGTGAAATCATTGCAAAATCAAACACTGAAGGTATATAACTATATCTTATAAGATGTTAAATTTATTTGTGAGGTTTATGTTATGGGACAGTAGAAAAATGAAAAAAAATCAGAAAACAGCCGTATCCCTGCTGAATGCACACAAAAACAGAGACAAATAGAAAAACACATCCAAACAGTGAAATCATTGCAAAATCAAACACTGAAGGTATATAACTATATCTTATAAGATTTTAACTTTATTTGTGAGGTTTATGTTATGGGACAGTAGAAAAATGAAAAAAATTGCGAAAACAGCCGTATCCCTGCTGAATGCGCACAAAAACAGACACAAATAGAAAAACACATCCAAACAGTAAAATCATTATAAATTCAAACACTGAGGGTACATCAATATACCTTATAAGATGTTAACTTCATATTATAGGACAGTAGAAAAAAGATTAAAATACCCTCGATCAGCCTTAGTCCCTGATACACATACGGAAAAATCAGACTCCTGGCTTAATGCCTTTAGGAATTATTACAAAAAACACACCTAAACGGCTGACCTTTGACCTTTCCGAAGGTTACACAGGTCTGAAACTCGGCACCCTAGATTAGCCTTAGTCCCTGATACACATACGGAAAAATCAGACTCCTGGCTCAATGCCTTTAGGAATTATTACAAAAAACACACCCGAATGGCTGACCATTGACCTTTCCGAAGGTTGCACAGGTCTGAAACTCGGCACCCTGGATCAGCCTTAGTCCCTGATACACACACGGAAAAATCAGACACCTGGCTCAATGCCTTTAGGAATTATTACAAAAAACACACCCGAACGGCTGACCTTTGACCTTTCCAAAGCTTGCACGGGTCTGAAACTTGGCACCCTGGATTAGCCTTAGTCCCTGATACACATACGGAAAAATCAGACTCCTGGCTTAATGCCTTTAGGAATTATTACAAAAAACACACCCGAACGGCTGACCATTGACCTTTTCCGAAAGTTGCACAGGTCTGAAACTCGGCAACCGGGATAAGCTTTAGTCCCTGATACACATACGGAAAAATCAGACTCCTGACTCAATGCCTTTAGGAATTATTACAAAAAACACACCACAGCGGCTGACCTTTGACCTTTCCAAAGGTTGCACGGGTCTGAAACTCGGCACCCTGGATCAGCCAGGAGTCCCTGATACACATACGGAGAAATCAGCATCCGGGCTCATTGCCTTTAGGAATTATTGAAGAAAAGACAGTTTCCCACCTTTCTTACATTTGAATTTTACAGACTGTGTTTTTGGCAGTTTTTTTTGGCCAGGGGGAAAAAAGCCCACAGTCCTGTGTCCAAAAACTGAAGACTCTATACAGTCTTAGACTCTTTGGCCAGAGTGGAAGTTTTGGAGGAACTACATTTCTACAGGTCGCAGGAGTGTGAATATTTCATATGTCGTTTGGGGTCCCAAGACGAGCGGAACGACGAAGGTACATTAGTATATCTTATAAGATGTTAACTTTATTTGTGAGGTTTATGTTATGGGACAGTAGAAAAATGAAAAAAAATCAGAAAACAGTCGTATTCCAGCTGAATGCGCACAAAAACAGACAAAAATAGAAAAACACATTCAAACATTGAAATCATTGCAAAATCAAACACTGAAGGTATATAACTATATCTTATGAGATGTTAACTTTATTTGTGAGGTTTATGTTATGGGACAATAAAAAAATGAATAAAATCAGAAAACAGCCGTATCTCTGCTGAATGCACACAAAAACAGAGACAAATAGAAAAACACATCCAAACAGTGAAATCATTGCAAAATCAAACACTGAAGGTATATAACTATATCTTATAAGATTTTAACTTTATTTGTGAGGTTTATGTTATGGGAGAGTAGAAAAATGAAAAAAATTGCGAAAACAGCCGTATCCCTGCTGAATGCGCACAAAAACAGACACAAATAGAAAAACACATCCAAACAGTGAAATCAATATAAATTTAAACACTGAGGGTACATCAATATACCTAATAAGATGTTAACTTCATATTATAGGACAGTAGAAAAAAGATTAAAATACCCTCGATCAGCCTTAGTCCCTGATACACATACGGAAAAATCAGACTCCTGGCTTAATGCCTTTAGGAATTATTACAAAAAACTAGTGCTGGGCCGTTAACGGCGTTAACGTGCTGCGTTAACGCGAGACTCTTATCGCGCGATAAGAAAATTATCGCCGTTAATCTATTCTCAAAGTTGGGTCTGGGACCTGGGTCCACATAGTGAGCAAGCTATGAATTTCACTTTGATATGTTAGCACGGATGTATACCTGGCCCAGAAGGCTCTGACCTGGCTGAGCGCGGATGTATACCTGGCCGAATTACGCTGTGGGGGCTGGGGTGTGCCGCGTGAGTCCGAACCGTGTGCATCAAACGTCAGCTGACATGGACGCTGCTGCGAAGCCCGCCGGGTTGCTTCAGGGGAAATTTATTTTCAAGAAGCTTCCCAATGGAAACCTCGATAAAACTAGGGTTGTATGCACTTTGTGCAACGCCGAGTTAGTTTACTGTAGAAGTTCGTCAAGTCTGAAGTACCACCTAAACGCAAAGCATCCCTTTGCTGATGTGAAAGGTGCCGGAGCAAGCACTGAAGCCGAGAAAAGTCGTGTTCGTCAGACTACAATGTTTGAATGCAACCGAGGCAAGCCCGTCAGCACAGCTCTGTCAGCTAAACTAACGGGCCTCTTAGCTCAGTGGATTGCCCTCAACTGCCGGCCTATCAGTGTGGTTGAAGATGAGGGGCTGGAGCTTCTTCTCCAGGCGGCCACAGGTGACCCATCTTATAAACTTCCTGCGAGGCGAACCATCGTACGGAGAATCAATGAACAGCACGCCGCACAGAAAGCGGCGAAAGAGGAGAAGTTGGCTGGGGCAACTTGTGTGGCACTGACTGGGGATCATTGATCGTCTGTTAACAATGAAAACTACCTTGGTGTTACTGTACACCTCATCGATGCCAGCTGGGAGCTTCACTCTTTCGCCCTAGGTAACGTTACGTTATGTAACCTCTCATGTAGGCCTACAGTTGTTCAATTAATGTCATATTATCCCAGAAATGGGGGTTGTTCAAATTGCCTGTACTGGTTAAATTGCCTACTGGTTATTTTGTGTTTATCTGAATAAACAATTACATAAACACATACATTTTACTGAACATTATTTCATATTTCATTACCAATAACTTTATCAAGCAGTTTTTGATGCATTTTCCAAACAGGAGATGGGCTTTTGGTCTAATGGACCAGCTGGCCTGAGAAACCCGTTCTCAAGGACTTACTTCTGGTCATTATTTAAGTAGCGCACACATATTTTGAATGCCTTCATCAGAATTCAAATGAGCCATTTTAATCTAGATTAATCTAGATTAACTCCAAGATTGCAGTGAGATTAATCTAGATTAAAAAAATTAATCTATGCCCAGCTCTACAAAAAACACACCCGAACGGCTGACCTTTGACCTTTCCGAAGGTTGCACAGGTCTGAAACTCGGCACCCTAGATCAGCCTTAGTCCCTGATACACACACGGAAAAATCAGACTCCTGGCTCAATGCCTTTAGGAATTATTACAAAAAACACACCCGAACGGCTGACCTTTGACCTTTCCAAAGGTTGCACGGGTCTGAAACTCGACACCCTGGATTAGCCTTAGTCCCTGATACACATACGGAAAAATCAGACTCCTGGCTTAATGCCTTTAGGAATTATTACAAAAAACACACCCGAACGGCTGACCTTTGACCTTTCCAAAGGTTGCACGGGTCTGAAACTCGGCATCCTGGATTAGCCTTAGTCCCTGATACACATACAGAAAAATCAGACTCCTGGCTAAATGCCTTTAGGAATTATTACAAAAAACACACCCGAACGGCTGACCATTGACCTTTTCCGAAAGTTGCACAGGTCTGAAACTCGGCAACCGGGATAAGCTTTAGTCCCTGATACACATACGGAAAAATCAGACTCCTGACTCAATGCCTTTAGGAATTATTACAAAAAACACACCACAGCGGCTGACCTTTGACCTTTCCAAAGGTTGCACGGGTCTGAAACTCTGCACCCTGGATCAGCCAGGAGTCCCTGATACACATACGGAGAAATCAGCATCCGGGCTCATTGCCTTTAGGAATTATTGAAGAAAAGACAGTTTCCCACCTTTCTTACGTTTGAATTTTACAGACTGTGTTTTTGGCAGTTTTTTTTGGCCAGGGGGAAAAAAGCCCAAAGTCCTTTGTCCAAAAACTGAAAATCAGGTCATGTCAGACTCTATACAGTCTTAGACTCTTTGGCCAGAGTGGAAGTTTTGGAGGAAATACATTTCTACAGGTCGCAGGAGTGTGAATATTTCATATGTCGTTTGGGGTCCCAAGACGAGCGGAACGACGAGGGTACATTAGTATATCTTATAAGATGTTAACTTTATTTGTGAGGTTTATGTTATGGGACAGTAGAAAATGAAAAAAAATCAAAAAACAGTCGTATTCCAACTGAATGCTCACAAAAACAGACACAAATAGAAAAACACATCCAAACAGTGAAATCATTGCAAAATCAAACACTGAGGGTACCGAAGAATATCTTATAAGATGTTAACTTTATTTGTGAGGTTTATGTTATGGGACAGTAGAAAAATGAAAAAAAAATTAGAAAACAGTCGTATTCCAGCTGAATGCGCACAAAAACAGACAAAAATAGAAAAACACATTCAAACAGTGAAATCATTGCAAAATCAAACACTGAAGGTACATAACAATATCTTATAAGATGTTAACTTTATTTCTGAGGTTTATGTTATGGGACAGTAGAAAAATTAAAAAAAATCAGAAAACAGTCGTATTCCAGCTGAATGCACACAAAAACAGAGACAAATAGAAAAACACATCCAAACAGTGAAATCATTGCAAAATCAAACACTGAAGGTATATAACTATATCTTATAAGATTTTAACTTTATTTGTGAGGTTTATGTTATGGGAGAGTAGAAAAATGAAAAAAATCAGAAAACAGCCGTATCCCTGCTGAATGCGCACAAAAACAGACACAAATAGAAAAACACATCCAAACAGTGAAATCAATATAAATTTAAACACTGAGGGTACATCAATATACCTTATAAGATGTTAACTTCGTATTATAGGACAGTAGAAAAAAGATTAAAATACCCTCGATCAGCCTTAGTCCCTGATACACATACGGAAAAATCAGACTCCTGGCTTAATGCCTTTAGGAATTATTACAAAAAACACACCCGAACGGCTGACCTTTGACCTTTCCGAAGGTTGCACAGGTCTGAAACTCGGCACCCTAGATCAGCCTTAGTCCCTGATACACACACGGAAAAATCAGAAGCCTGGCTCAATGCCTTTAGGAATTATTACAAAAAACACACCCGAACGGCTGACCTTTGACCTTTCCAAAGGTTGCACGGGTCTGAAACTCGACACCCTGGATTGGCCTTAGTCCCTGATACACATACGGAAAAATCAGACTCCTGGCTTAATGCCTTTAGGAATTATTACAAAAAACACACCCGAACGGCTGACCATTGACCTTTTCCGAAAGTTGCACAGGTCTGAAACTCGGCAACCGGGATAAGCTTTAGTCCCTGATACACATACGGAAAAATCAGACTCCTGACTCAATGCCTTTAGGAATTATTACAAAAAACACACCACAGCGGCTGACCTTTGACCTTTCCAAAGGTTGCACAGGTCTGAAACTCGGCACCCTTGATCAGCCAGGAGTCCCTGATACACATACGGAGAAATCAGCATCCGGGCTCATTGCCTTTAGGAATTATTGAAGAAAAGACAGTTTCCCACCTTTCTTACGTTTGAATTTTACAGACTGTGTTTTTGGCAGTTTTTTTTGGCCAGGGGGAAAAAAGCCCAAAGTCCTGTGTCCAAAAACTGAAAATCAGGTCATGTCAGACTCTATACAGTCTTAGACTCTTTGGCCAGAGTGGAAGTTTTGGAGGAACTACATTTCTACAGGTCGCAGGAGTGTGAATATTTCATATGTCGTTTGGGGTCCCAAGACGAGCGGAACGACGAGGGTACATTAGTATATCTTATAAGATGTTAACTTTATTTGTGAGGTTTATGTTATGGGACAGTAGAAAATGAAAAAAAATCAGAAAACAGTCGTATTCCAGCTGAATGCTCACAAAAACAGACACAAATAGAAAAACACATCCAAACAGTGAAATCATTGCAAAATCAAACACTGAGGGTACCGAAGAATATCTTATAAGATGTTAACTTTATTTGTGAGGTTTATGTTATGGGACAGTAGAAAAATGAAAAAAAATCAGAAAACAGTCGTATTCCAGCTGAATGCGCACAAAAACAGACAAAAATAGAAAAACACATTCAAACAGTGAAATCATTGCAAAATCAAACACTGAAGGTATATAACAATATCTTATAAGATGTTAACTTTATTTCTGAGGTTTATGTTATGTGACAGTAGAAAAATGAAAAAAAAATCAGAAAACAGTCGCATTCCAGCTGAATGCGCACAAAAACAGACAAAAATAGAAAAACACATTCAAACAGTGAAATCATTGCAAAATCAAACACTGAAGGTATATAACTATATCTTATAAGATTCTAACTTTATTTGTGAGGTTTATGTTATGGGAGAGTAGAAAAATGAAAAAAATTGCGAAAACAGCCGTATCCCTGCTGAATGCGCACAAAAACAGACACAAATAGAAAAACACATCCAAACAGTGAAATCAATATAAATTTAAACACTGAGGGTACATCAATATACCTTATAAGATGTTAACTTCATATTATAGGACAGTAGAAAAAAGATTAAAATACCCTCGATCAGCCTTAGTCCCTGATACACATACGGAAAAATCAGACTCCTGGCTTAATGCCTTTAGGAATTATTACAAAAAACACACCACAGCGGCTGACCTTTGACCTTTCCAAAGGTTGCACGGGTCTGAAACTCGACACCCTGGATTAGCCTTAGTCCCTGATACACATACGGAAAAATCAGACTCCTGGCTTAATGCCTTTAGGAATTATTACAAAAAACACACCCGAAATCAGACTCCTGACTCAATGCCTTACAAAAAATACACCACAGTGGCTGACCTTTGACCTTTCCAAAGGTTGCACAGATCTGAAACTCAGCACCCTGGATCAGCCAGGAGTCCCTGATACACATACGGAGAAATCAGCATCCGGGCTCATTGCCTTTAGGAATTATTGAAGAAAAGACAGTTTCCCACCTTTCTTACGTTTGAATTTTACAGACTGTGTTTTTGGCAGTTTTTTTTGGCCAGGGGGAAAAAAGCCCAAAGTCCTGTGTCCAAAACTGAAAATCAGGTCATGTCAGACTCTATACAGTCTTAGACTCTTTGGCCAGACTCCTGGCTTAATGCCTTTAGGAATTATTACAAAAAACACACCCGAACGGCTGACCTTTGACCTTTCCAAAGGTTGCACGGGTCTGAAACTCGGCACCCTGGATTAGCCTTAGTCCCTGATACACATACAGAAAAATCAGACTCCTGGCTTAATAGCTTTAGGAATTATTACAAAAAACACACCCGAACGGCTAACCATTGACCTTTTCCGAAAGTTGCACAGGTCTGAAACTCGGCAACCGGGATAAGCTTTAGTCCCTGATACACATACGGAGAAATCAGCATCTGGGCTCATTGCCTTTAGGAATTATTGAAGAAAAGACAGTTTCCCACCTTTCTTACATTTGAATTTTACAGACTGTGTTTTTGGCAGTTTTTTTTGGCCCGGGGGAAAAAAGCCCACAGTCCTGTGTCCAAAAACTGAAGACTCTATACAGTCTTAGACTCTTTGGCCAGAGTGGAAGTTTTGGAGGAACTACATTTCTACAGGGCCCTGCGATGGACTGGCGAACTGTCCAGGGTGTACCCCGCCTATCGCCCGATGTAGCTGAGATTGGCACAGCACCCCCGCGACCCTCTGGTTGAGGATAAAGCGGTAGATGATGACTGACTGACATTTCTACAGGTCGCAGGAGTGTGAATATTTCATATGTCGTTTGGGGTCCCAAGACGAGCGGAACGACGAAGGTACATTAGTATATCTTATAAGATGTTAACTTTATTTGTGAGGTTTATGTTATGGGACAGTAGAAAAATGAAAAAAAATCAGAAAACAGTCGTATTCCAGCTGAATGCGCACAAAAACAGACAAAAATAGAAAAACACATTCAAACAGTGAAATCATTGCAAAATCAAACACTGAAGGTATATAACTATATCTTATGAGATGTTAACTTTATTTGTGAGGTTTATGTTATGGGACAATAAAAAAATGAATAAAATCAGAAAACAGCCGTATCCCTGCTGAATGCACACAAAAACAGAGACAAATAGAAAAACACATCCAAACAGTGAAATCATTGCAAAATCAAACACTGAAGGTATATAACTATATCTTATAAGATTTTAACTTTATTTGTGAGGTTTATGTTATGGGAGAGTAGAAAAATGAAAAAAATTGCGAAAACAGCCGTATCCCTGCTGAATGCGCACAAAAACAGACACAAATAGAAAAACACATCCAAACAGTGAAATCAATATAAATTTAAACACTGAGGGTACATCAATATACCTTATAAGATGTTAACTTCATATTATAGGACAGTAGAAAAAAGATTAAAATACCCTCGATCAGCCTTAGTCCCTGATACACATACGGAAAAATCAGACTCCTGGCTTAATGCCTTTAGGAATTATTACAAAAAACACACCACAGCGGCTGACCTTTGACCTTTCCAAAGGTTGCACGGGTCTGAAACTCGACACCCTGGATTAGCCTTAGTCCCTGATACACATACGGAAAAATCAGACTCCTGGCTTAATGCCTTTAGGAATTATTACAAAAAACACACCCGAAATCAGACTCCTGACTCAATGCCTTACAAAAAATACACCACAGTGGCTGACCTTTGACCTTTCCAAAGGTTGCACAGATCTGAAACTCAGCACCCTGGATCAGCCAGGAGTCCCTGATACACATACGGAGAAATCAGCATCCGGGCTCATTGCCTTTAGGAATTATTGAAGAAAAGACAGTTTCCCACCTTTCTTACGTTTGAATTTTACAGACTGTGTTTTTGGCAGTTTTTTTTGGCCAGGGGGAAAAAAGCCCAAAGTCCTGTGTCCAAAACTGAAAATCAGGTCATGTCAGACTCTATACAGTCTTAGACTCTTTGGCCAGACTCCTGGCTTAATGCCTTTAGGAATTATTACAAAAAACACACCCGAACGGCTGACCTTTGACCTTTCCAAAGGTTGCACGGGTCTGAAACTCGGCACCCTGGATTAGCCTTAGTCCCTGATACACATACAGAAAAATCAGACTCCTGGCTTAATGCCTTTAGGAATTATTACAAAAAACACACCCGAACGGCTGACCTTTGACCTTTCCAAAGGTTGCACGGGTCTGAAACTCGGCACCCTGGATTAGCCTTAGTCCCTGATACACATACAGAAAAATCAGACTCCTGGCTTAATGCCTTTAGGAATTATTACAAAAAACACACCCGAACGGCTAACCATTGACCTTTTCCGAAAGTTGCACAGGTCTGAAACTCGGCAACCGGGATAAGCTTTAGTCCCTGATACACATACGGAGAAATCAGCATCCGGGCTCATTGCCTTTAGGAATTATTGAAGAAAAGACAGTTTCCCACCTTTCTTACATTTGAATTTTACAGACTGTGTTTTTGGCAGTTTTTTTTGGCCCGGGGGAAAAAAGCCCACAGTCCTGTGTCCAAAAACTGAAGACTCTATACAGTCTTAGACTCTTTGGCCAGAGTGGAAGTTTTGGAGGAACTACATTTCTACAGGGCCCTGCGATGGACTGGCGAACTGTCCAGGGTGTACCCCGCCTATCGCCCGATGTAGCTGAGATTGGCACAGCACCCCCGCGACCCTCTGGTTGAGGATAAAGCGGTAGATGATGACTGACTGACATTTCTACAGGTCGCAGGAGTGTGAATATTTCATATGTCGTTTGGGGTCCCAAGACGAGCGTAACGACGAAGGTACATTAGTATATCTTATAAGATGTTAACTTTATTTGTGAGGTTTATGTTATGGGACAGTAGAAAAATGAAAAAAAATCAGAAAACAGTCGTATTCCAGCTGAATGCGCACAAAAACAGACAAAAATAGAAAAACACATTCAAACAGTGAAATCATTGCAAAATCAAACACTGAAGGTATATAACTATATCTTATGAGATGTTAACTTTATTTGTGAGGTTTATGTTATGGGACAATAAAAAAATGAATAAAATCAGAAAACAGCCGTATCCCTGCTGAATGCACACAAAAACAGAGACAAATAGAAAAACACATCCAAACAGTGAAATCATTGCAAAATCAAACACTGAAGGTATATAACTATATCTTATAAGATTTTAACTTTATTTGTGAGGTTTATGTTATGGGAGAGTAGAAAAATGAAAAAAATTGCGAAAACAGCCGTATCCCTGCTGAATGCGCACAAAAACAGACACAAATAGAAAAACACATCCAAACAGTGAAATCAATATAAATTTAAACACTGAGGGTACATCAATATACCTTATAAGATGTTAACTTCATATTATAGGACAGTAGAAAAAAGATTAAAATACCCTCGATCAGCCTTAGTCCCTGATACACATACGGAAAAATCAGACTCCTGGCTTAATGCCTTTAGGAATTATTACAAAAAACACACCACAGCGGCTGACCTTTGACCTTTCCAAAGGTTGCACAGGTCTGAAACTCGACACCCTGGATTAGCCTTAGTCCCTGATACACATACGGAAAAATCAGACTCCTGGCTTAATGCCTTTAGGAATTATTACAAAAAACACACCCGAAATCAGACTCCTGACTCAATGCCTTACAAAAAATACACCACAGTGGCTGACCTTTGACCTTTCCAAAGGTTGCACAGATCTGAAACTCAGCACCCTGGATCAGCCAGGAGTCCCTGATACACATACGGAGAAATCAGCATCCGGGCTCATTGCCTTTAGGAATTATTGAAGAAAAGACAGTTTCCCACCTTTCTTACGTTTGAATTTTACAGACTGTGTTTTTGGCAGTTTTTTTTGGCCAGGGGGAAAAAAGCCCAAAGTCCTGTGTCCAAAACTGAAAATCAGGTCATGTCAGACTCTATACAGTCTTAGACTCTTTGGCCAGACTCCTGGCTTAATGCCTTTAGGAATTATTACAAAAAACACACCCGAACGGCTGACCTTTGACCTTTCCAAAGGTTGCACGGGTCTGAAACTCGGCACCCTGGATTAGCCTTAGTCCCTGATACACATACAGAAAAATCAGACTCCTGGCTTAATGCCTTTAGGAATTATTACAAAAAACACACCCGAACGGCTGACCTTTGACCTTTCCAAAGGTTGCACGGGTCTGAAACTCGGCACCCTGGATTAGCCTTAGTCCCTGATACACATACAGAAAAATCAGACTCCTGGCTTAATGCCTTTAGGAATTATTACAAAAAACACACCCGAACGGCTAACCATTGACCTTTTCCGAAAGTTGCACAGGTCTGAAACTCGGCAACCGGGATAAGCTTTAGTCCCTGATACACATACGGAGAAATCAGCATCCGGGCTCATTGCCTTTAGGAATTATTGAAGAAAAGACAGTTTCCCACCTTTCTTACATTTGAATTTTACAGACTGTGTTTTTGGCAGTTTTTTTTGGCCCGGGGGAAAAAAGCCCACAGTCCTGTGTCCAAAAACTGAAGACTCTATACAGTCTTAGACTCTTTGGCCAGAGTGGAAGTTTTGGAGGAACTACATTTCTACAGGGCCCTGCGATGGACTGGCGAACTGTCCAGGGTGTACCCCGCCTATCGCCCGATGTAGCTGAGATTGGCACAGCACCCCCGCGACCCTCTGGTTGAGGATAAAGCGGTAGATGATGACTGACTGACATTTCTACAGGTCGCAGGAGTGTGAATATTTCATATGTCGTTTGGGGTCCCAAGACGAGCGTAACGACGAAGGTACATTAGTATATCTTATAAGATGTTAACTTTATTTGTGAGGTTTATGTTATGGGACAGTAGAAAAATGAAAAAAAATCAGAAAACAGTCGTATTCCAGCTGAATGCGCACAAAAACAGACAAAAATAGAAAAACACATTCAAACAGTGAAATCATTGCAAAATCAAACACTGAAGGTATATAACTATATCTTATGAGATGTTAACTTTATTTGTGAGGTTTATGTTATGGGACAATAAAAAAATGAATAAAATCAGAAAACAGCCGTATCCCTGCTGAATGCACACAAAAACAGAGACAAATAGAAAAACACATCCAAACAGTGAAATCATTGCAAAATCAAACACTGAAGGTATATAACTATATCTTATAAGATTTTAACTTTATTTGTGAGGTTTATGTTATGGGAGAGTAGAAAAATGAAAAAAATTGCGAAAACAGCCGTATCCCTGCTGAATGCGCACAAAAACAGACACAAATAGAAAAACACATCCAAACAGTGAAATCAATATAAATTTAAACACTGAGGGTACATCAATATACCTTATAAGATGTTAACTTCATATTATAGGACAGTAGAAAAAAGATTAAAATACCCTCGATCAGCCTTAGTCCCTGATACACATACGGAAAAATCAGACTCCTGGCTTAATGCCTTTAGGAATTATTACAAAAAACACACCACAGCGGCTGACCTTTGACCTTTCCAAAGGTTGCACAGGTCTGAAACTCGACACCCTGGATTAGCCTTAGTCCCTGATACACATACGGAAAAATCAGACTCCTGGCTTAATGCCTTTAGGAATTATTACAAAAAACACACCCGAAATCAGACTCCTGACTCAATGCCTTACAAAAAATACACCACAGTGGCTGACCTTTGACCTTTCCAAAGGTTGCACAGATCTGAAACTCAGCACCCTGGATCAGCCAGGAGTCCCTGATACACATACGGAGAAATCAGCATCCGGGCTCATTGCCTTTAGGAATTATTGAAGAAAAGACAGTTTCCCACCTTTCTTACGTTTGAATTTTACAGACTGTGTTTTTGGCAGTTTTTTTTGGCCAGGGGGAAAAAAGCCCAAAGTCCTGTGTCCAAAACTGAAAATCAGGTCATGTCAGACTCTATACAGTCTTAGACTCTTTGGCCAGACTCCTGGCTTAATGCCTTTAGGAATTATTACAAAAAACACACCCGAACGGCTGACCTTTGACCTTTCCAAAGGTTGCACGGGTCTGAAACTCGGCACCCTGGATTAGCCTTAGTCCCTGATACACATACAGAAAAATCAGACTCCTGGCTTAATGCCTTTAGGAATTATTACAAAAAACACACCCGAACGGCTAACCATTGACCTTTTCCGAAAGTTGCACAGGTCTGAAACTCGGCAACCGGGATAAGCTTTAGTCCCTGATACACATACGGAGAAATCAGCATCCGGGCTCATTGCCTTTAGGAATTATTGAAGAAAAGACAGTTTCCCACCTTTCTTACATTTGAATTTTACAGACTGTGTTTTTGGCAGTTTTTTTTGGCCCGGGGGAAAAAAGCCCACAGTCCTGTGTCCAAAAACTGAAGACTCTATACAGTCTTAGACTCTTTGGCCAGAGTGGAAGTTTTGGAGGAACTACATTTCTACAGGGCCCTGCGATGGACTGGCGAACTGTCCAGGGTGTACCCCGCCTATCGCCCGATGTAGCTGAGATTGGCACAGCACCCCCGCGACCCTCTGGTTGAGGATTAAGCGGTAGATGATGACTGACTGACATTTCTACAGGTCGCAGGAGTGTGAATATTTCATATGTCGTTTGGGGTCCCAAGACGAGCGGAACGACGAAGGTACATTAGTATATCTTATAAGATGTTAACTTTATTTGTGAGGTTTATGTTATGGGACAGTAGAAAAATGAAAAAAAATCAGAAAACAGTCGTATTCCAGCTGAATGCGCACAAAAACAGACAAAAATAGAAAAACACATTCAAACAGTGAAATCATTGCAAAATCAAACACTGAAGGTATATAACTATATCTTATGAGATGTTAACTTTATTTGTGAGGTTTATGTTATGGGACAATAAAAAAATGAATAAAATCAGAAAACAGCCGTATCCCTGCTGAATGCACACAAAAACAGAGACAAATAGAAAAACACATCCAAACAGTGAAATCATTGCAAAATCAAACACTGAAGGTATATAACTATATCTTATAAGATTTTAACTTTATTTGTGAGGTTTATGTTATGGGAGAGTAGAAAAATGAAAAAAATTGCGAAAACAGCCGTATCCCTGCTGAATGCGCACAAAAACAGACACAAATAGAAAAACACATCCAAACAGTGAAATCAATATAAATTTAAACACTGAGGGTACATCAATATACCTTATAAGATGTTAACTTCATATTATAGGACAGTAGAAAAAAGATTAAAATACCCTCGATCAGCCTTAGTCCCTGATACACATACGGAAAAATCAGACTCCTGGCTTAATGCCTTTAGGAATTATTACAAAAAACACACCACAGCGGCTGACCTTTGACCTTTCCAAAGGTTGCACGGGTCTGAAACTCGACACCCTGGATTAGCCTTAGTCCCTGATACACATACGGAAAAATCAGACTCCTGGCTTAATGCCTTTAGGAATTATTACAAAAAACACACCCGAAATCAGACTCCTGACTCAATGCCTTACAAAAAATACACCACAGTGGCTGACCTTTGACCTTTCCAAAGGTTGCACAGATCTGAAACTCAGCACCCTGGATCAGCCAGGAGTCCCTGATACACATACGGAGAAATCAGCATCCGGGCTCATTGCCTTTAGGAATTATTGAAGAAAAGACAGTTTCCCACCTTTCTTACGTTTGAATTTTACAGACTGTGTTTTTGGCAGTTTTTTTTGGCCAGGGGGAAAAAAGCCCAAAGTCCTGTGTCCAAAACTGAAAATCAGGTCATGTCAGACTCTATACAGTCTTAGACTCTTTGGCCAGACTCCTGGCTTAATGCCTTTAGGAATTATTACAAAAAACACACCCGAACGGCTGACCTTTGACCTTTCCAAAGGTTGCACTGGTCTGAAACTCGGCACCCTGGATTAGCCTTAGTCCCTGATACACATACAGAAAAATCAGACTCCTGGCTTAATAGCTTTAGGAATTATTACAAAAAACACACCCGAACGGCTAACCATTGACCTTTTCCGAAAGTTGCACAGGTCTGAAACTCGGCAACCGGGATAAGCTTTAGTCCCTGATACACATACGGAGAAATCAGCATCCGGGCTCATTGCCTTTAGGAATTATTGAAGAAAAGACAGTTTCCCACCTTTCTTACATTTGAATTTTACAGACTGTGTTTTTGGCAGTTTTTTTTGGCCCGGGGGAAAAAAGCCCACAGTCCTGTGTCCAAAAACTGAAGACTCTATACAGTCTTAGACTCTTTGGCCAGAGTGGAAGTTTTGGAGGAACTACATTTCTACAGGGCCCTGCGATGGACTGGCGAACTGTCCAGGGTGTACCCCGCCTATCGCCCGATGTAGCTGAGATTGGCACAGCACCCCCGCGACCCTCTGGTTGAGGATAAAGCGGTAGATGATGACTGACTGACATTTCTACAGGTCGCAGGAGTGTGAATATTTCATATGTCGTTTGGGGTCCCAAGACGAGCGGAACGACGAAGGTACATTAGTATATCTTATAAGATGTTAACTTTATTTGTGAGGTTTATGTTATGGGACAGTAGAAAAATGAAAAAAAATCAGAAAACAGTCGTATTCCAGCTGAATGCGCACAAAAACAGACAAAAATAGAAAAACACATTCAAACAGTGAAATCATTGCAAAATCAAACACTGAAGGTATATAACTATATCTTATGAGATGTTAACTTTATTTGTGAGGTTTATGTTATGGGACAATAAAAAAATGAATAAAATCAGAAAACAGCCGTATCCCTGCTGAATGCACACAAAAACAGAGACAAATAGAAAAACACATCCAAACAGTGAAATCATTGCAAAATCAAACACTGAAGGTATATAACTATATCTTATAAGATTTTAACTTTATTTGTGAGGTTTATGTTATGGGAGAGTAGAAAAATGAAAAAAATTGCGAAAACAGCCGTATCCCTGCTGAATGCGCACAAAAACAGACACAAATAGAAAAACACATCCAAACAGTGAAATCAATATAAATTTAAACACTGAGGGTACATCAATATACCTTATAAGATGTTAACTTCATATTATAGGACAGTAGAAAAAAGATTAAAATACCCTCGATCAGCCTTAGTCCCTGATACACATACGGAAAAATCAGACTCCTGGCTTAATGCCTTTAGGAATTATTACAAAAAACACACCACAGTGGCTGACCTTTGACCTTTCCAAAGGTTGCACGGGTCTGAAACTCGACACCCTGGATTAGCCTTAGTCCCTGATACACATACGGAAAAATCAGACTCCTGGCTTAATGCCTTTAGGAATTATTACAAAAAACACACCCGAAATCAGACTCCTGACTCAATGCCTTACAAAACATACACCACAGTGGCTGACCTTTGACCTTTCCAAAGGTTGCACAGATCTGAAACTCAGCACCCTGGATCAGCCAGGAGTCCCTGATACACATACGGAGAAATCAGCATCCGGGCTCATTGCCTTTAGGAATTATTGAAGAAAAGACAGTTTCCCACCTTTCTTACATTTGAATTTTACAGACTGTGTTTTTGGCAGTTTTTTTTGGCCCGGGGGAAAAAAGCCCACAGTCCTGTGTCCAAAAACTGAAGACTCTATACAGTCTTAGACTCTTTGGCCAGAGTGGAAGTTTTGGAGGAACTACATTTCTACAGGTCGCAGGAGTGTGAATATTTCATATGTCGTTTGGGGTCCCAAGACGAGCGGAACGACGAGGGTACTTAGTATATCTTATAAGATGTTAACTTTATTTGTGAGGTTTATGTTATGGGACAGTAGAAAAATGAAAAAAAATCAGAAAACAGTCGTATTCCAGCTGAATGCGCACAAAAACAGACAAAAATAGAAAAACACATTCAAACAGTGAAATCATTGCAAAATCAAACACTGAAGGTATATAACTATATCTTATAAGATTTTAACTTTATTTGTGAGGTTTATGTTATGGGACAGTAGAAAAATGAAAAAAAATCAGAAAACAGTCGTATTCCAGCTGAATGCGCACAAAAACAGACAAAAATAGAAAAACACATTCAAACAGTGAAATCATTGCAAAATCAAACACTGAAGGTATATAACTATATCTTATAAGATGTTAACTTTATTTGTGAGGTTTATGTTATGGGACAGTTAAAAAATGAAAAAAAATCAGAAAACAGTCGTATTCCAGCTGAATGCGAACAAAAACAGACAAAAATAGAAAAACACATTCAAACAGTGAGATCATTGCAAAATCAAACACTGAAGGTATATAACTATATCTTATGAGATGTTAACTTTATTTGTGAGGTTTATGTTATGGGACAATAAAAAAATGAATAAAATCAGAAAACAGCCGTATCCCTGCTGAATGCACACAAAAACAGAGACAAATAGAAAAACACATCCAAACAGTGAAATCATTGCAAAATCAAACACTGAAGGTATATAACTATATCTTATAAGATTTTAACTTTATTTGTGAGGTTTATGTCATGGGACAGTAGAAAATTGAAAAAAATCAGAAAACAGTCGTATTCCAGCTGAATGCGCACAAAAACAGACAAAAATAGAAAAACACATTCAAACAGTGAGATCATTGCAAAATCAAACACTGAAGGTATATAACTATATCTTATGAGATGTTAACTTTATTTGTGAGGTTTATGTTATGGGACAATGAAAAAAATGAAAAAACATCAGAAAACAGCCGTTTCCCTGCTGAATGCACACAAAAACAGAGACAAATAGAAAAACACATCCAAACAGTGAAATCATTATAAATTCAAACACTGAGGGTACATCAATATACCTTATAAGATGTTAACTTCATATTATAGGACAGTAGAAAAAAGATTAAAATACCCTCGATCAGCCTTAGTCCCTGATACACATACGGAAAAATCAGACTCCTGGCTTAATGCCTTTAGGAATTATTACAAAAAACACACCTAAACGGCTGACCTTTGACCTTTCCGAAGGTTACACAGGTCTGAAACTCGGCACCCTAGATTAGCCTTAGTCCCTGATACACATACGGAAAAATCAGACTCCTGGCTCGATGCCTTTATGAATTATTACAAAAAACACACCCGAACGGCTGACCTTTGACCTTTCCAAAGGTTGCACGGGTCTGAAACTCGGCACCCTGGATTAGCCTTAGTCCCTGATACACATACAGAAAAATCAGACTCCTGGCTTAATGCCTTTAGGAATTATTACAAAAAACACACCCGAACGGCTAACCATTGACCTTTTCCGAAAGTTGCACAGGTCTGAAACTCTGCAACCGGGATAAGCTTTAGTCCCTGATACACATACGGAAAAATCAGACTCCTGACTCAATGCCTTTAGGAATTATTCCAAAAAATACACCACAGTGGCTGACATTTGACCTTTCCAAAGGTTGCACAGATCTGAAACTCAGCACCCTGGATTAGCCTTAGTCCCTGATACACATACAGAAAAATCAGACTCCTGGCTTAATGCCTTTAGGAATTATTACAAAAAACACACCCGAACGGCTAACCATTGACCTTTTCCGAAAGTTGCACAGGTCTGAAACTCGGCAACCGGGATAAGCTTTAGTCCCTGATACACATACGGAAAAATCAGACTCCTGACTCAATGCCTTTAGGAATTATTACAAAAAACACACCACAGCGGCTGACCTTTGACCTTTCCAAAGGTTGCACGGGTCTGAAACTCGGCACCCTGGATCAGCCAGGAGTCCCTGATACACATACGGAGAAATCAGCATCCGGGCTCATTGCCTTTAGGAATTATTGAAGAAAAGACAGTTTCCCACCTTTCTTTCGTTTGAATTTTACAGACTGTGTTTTTGGCAGTTTTTTTTGGCCAGGGGGAAAAAAGCCCAAAGTCCTGTGTCCAAAAACTGAAAATCAGGTCATGTCAGACTCTATACAGTCTTAGACTCTTTGGCCAGAGTGGAAGTTTTGGAGGAACTACATTTCTACAGGTCGCAGGAGTGTGAATATTTCATATGTCGTTTGGGGTCCCAAGATGAGCGGAACGACGAGGGTACATTAGTATATCTTATAAGATGTTAACTTTATTTGTGAGGTTTATGTTATGGGACAGTAGAAAATGAAAAAAAATCAGAAAACAGTCGTATTCCAGCTTACTGCAAACAAAAACAGACAAAAATAGAAAAACACATTCAAACAATGAAATCATTGCAAAATCAAACACTGAAGGTATATAACTATATCTTATAAGATGTTAAATTTATTTGTGAGGTTTATGTTATGGGACAGTAGAAAAATGAAAAAAAATCAGAAAACAGCCGTATCCCTGCTGAATGCACACAAAAACAGAGACAAATAGAAAAACACATCCAAACAGTGAAATCATTGCAAAATCAAACACTGAAGGTATATAACTATATCTTATAAGATTTTAACTTTATTTGTGAGGTTTATGTTATGGGACAGTAGAAAAATGAAAAAAATTGCGAAAACAGCCGTATCCCTGCTGAATGCGCAAAAAAACAGACACAAATAGAAAAACACATCCAAACAGTAAAATCATTATAAATTCAAACACTGAGGGTACATCAATATACCTTATAAGATGTTAACTTCATATTATAGGACAGTAGAAAAAAGATTAAAATACCCTCGATCAGCCTTAGTCCCTGATACACATACGGAAAAATCAGACTCCTGGCTTAATGCCTTTAGGAATTATTACAAAAAACACACCTAAACGGCTGACCTTTGACCTTTCCGAAGGTTACACAGGTCTGAAACTCGGCACCCTAGATTAGCCTTAGTCCCTGATACACATACGGAAAAATCAGACTCCTGGCTCAATGCCTTTAGGAATTATTACAAAAAACACACCCGAACGGCTGACCATTGACCTTTCCGAAGGTTGCACAGGTCTGAAACTCGGCACCCTGGATCAGCCTTAGTCCCTGATACACATACGGAAAAATCAGACTCCTGGCTTAATGCCTTTAGGAATTATTACAAAAAACACACCCGAACGGCTGACCATTGACCTTTTCCGAAAGTTGCACAGGTCTGAAACTCGGCAACCGGGATAAGCTTTAGTCCCTGATACACATACGGAAAAATCAGACTCCTGACTCAATGCCTTTAGGAATTATTACAAAAAACACACCACAGCGGCTGACCTTTGACCTTTCCAAAGGTTGCACGGGTCTGAAACTCGGCACCCTGGATCAGCCAGGAGTCCCTGATACACATACGGAGAAATCAGCATCCGGGCTCATTGCCTTTAGGAATTATTGAAGAAAAGACAATTTCCCACCTTTCTTACGTTTGAATTTTACAGACTGTGTTTTTGGCAGTTTTTTTTGGCCAGGGGGAAAAAAGCCCAAAGTCCTGTGTCCAAAAACTGAAAATCAGGTCATGTCAGACTCTATACAGTCTTAGACTCTTTGGCCAGAGTGGAAGTTTTGGAGGAACTACATTTCTACAGGTCACAGGAGTGTGAATATTTCATATGTCGTTTGGGGTCCCAAGACGAGCGGAACGACGAGGGTACATTAGTATATCTTATAAGATGTTAACTTTATTTGTGAGGTTTATGTTATGGGACAGTAGAAAATGAAAAAAAATCAGAAAACAGTCGTATTCCAGCTGAATGCTCACAAAAACAGACACAAATAGAAAAACACATCCAAACAGTGAAATCATTGCAAAATCAAACACTGAGGGTACCGAAGAATATCTTATAAGATGTTAACTTTATTTGTGAGGTTTATGTTATGGGACAGTAGAAAAATGAAAAAAAATCAGAAAACAGTCGTATTCCAGCTGAATCCACACAAAAACAGACAAAAATAGAAAAACACATTCAAACAGTGAAATCATTGCAAAATCAAACACTGAAGGTATATAACAATATCTTATAAGATGTTAACTTTATTTCTGAGGTTTATGTTATGGGACAGTAGAAAAATGAAAAAAAATCAGAAAACAGTCGTATTCCAGCTGAATGTGCACAAAAACAGACAAAAATAGAAAAACACATTCAAACAGTGAAATCATTGCAAAATCAAACACTGAAGGTATATAACTATATCTTATAAGATTTTAACTTTATTTGTGAGGTTTATGTTATGGGACAGTAGAAAAATGAAAAAAATTGCGAAAACAGCCGTATCCCTGCTGAATGCGCACAAAAACAGACACAAATAGAAAAACACATCCAAACAGTAAAATCATTATAAATTCAAACACTGAGGGTACATCAATATACCTTATAAGATGTTAACTTCATATTATAGGACAGTAGAAAAAAATTAAAATACCCTCGATCAGCCTTAGTCCCTGATACACATACGGAAAAATCAGACTCCTGGCTTAATGCCTTTAGGAATTATTACAAAAAACACACCTAAACGGCTGACCTTTGACCTTTCCGAAGGTTACACAGGTCTGAAACTCGGCACCCTAGATTAGCCTTAGTCCCTGATACACATACCGAAAAATCAGACTCCTGGCTCAATGCCTTTAGGAATTATTACAAAAAACACACCCGAACGGCTGACCATTGACCTTTCTGAAGGTTGCACAGGTCTGAAACTCGGCACCCTGGATCAGCCTTAGTCCCTGATACACACACGGAAAAATCAGACACCTGGCTCAATGCCTTTAGGAATTATTACAAAAAACACACCCGAACGGCTGACCTTTGACCTTTCCAAAGCTTGCACGGGTCTGAAACTCGGCACCCTGGATTAGCCTTAGTCCCTGATACACATACGGAAAAATCAGACTCCTGGCTTAATGCCTTTAGGAATTATTACAAAAAACACACCCGAACGGCTGACCATTGACCTTTTCCGAAAGTTGTACAGGTCTGAAACTCGGCAACCGGGATAAGCTTTAGTCCCTGATACACATACGGAAAAATCAGACTCCTGACTCAATGCCTTTAGGAATTATTACAAAAAACACACCACAGCGGCTGACCTTTGACCTTTCCAAAGGTTGCACGGGTCTGAAACTCGGCACCCTGGATCAGCCAGGAGTCCCTGATACACATACGGAGAAATCAGCATCCGGGCTCATTGCCTTTAGGAATTATTGAAGAAAAGACAGTTTCCCACCTTTCTTACGTTTGAATTTTACAGACTGTGTTTTTGGCAGTTTTTTTTGGCCAGGGGGAAAAAAGCCCAAAGTCCTGTGTCCAAAAACTGAAAATCAGGTCATGTCAGACTCTATACAGTCTTAGACTCTTTGGCCAGAGTGGAAGTTTTGGAGGAACTACATTTCTACAGGTCGCAGGAGTGTGAATATTTCATATGTCGTTTGGGGTCCCAAGACGAGCGGAACGACGAGGGTACATTAGTATATCTTATAAGATGTTAACTTTATTTGTGAGGTTTATGTTATGGGACAGTAGAAAAATGAAAAAAAATCAGAAAACAGTCGTATTCCAGCTGAATGCTCACAAAAACAGACACAAATAGAAAAACACATCCAAACAGTGAAATCATTGCAAAATCAAACACTGAGGGTACCGAAGAATATCTTATAAGATGTTAACTTTATTTGTGAGGTTTATGTTATGGGACAGTAGAAAAATGAAAAAAAATCAGAAAACAGTCGTATTCCAGCTGAATCCGCACAAAAACAGACAAAAATAGAAAAACACATTCAAACAGTGAAATCATTGCAAAATCAAACACTGAAGGTATATAACAATATCTTATAAGATGTTAACTTTATTTGTGAGGTTTATGTTATGGGACAGTAGAAAAATGAAAAAAAATCAGAAAACAGTCGTATTCCAGCTGAATCCGCACAAAAACAGACAAAAATAGAAAAACACATTCAAACAGTGAAATCATTGCAAAATCAAACACTGAAGGTATATAACAATATCTTATAAGATGTTAACTTTATTTCTGAGGTTTATGTTATGGGACAGTAGAAAAATGAAAAAAAATCAGAAAACAGTCGTATTCCAGCTGAATGCGCACAAAAACAGACAAAAATAGAAAAACACATTCAAACAGTGAAATCATTGCAAAATCAAACACTGAAGGTATATAACTATATCTTATAAGATTTTAACTTTATTTGTGAGGTTTATGTTATGGGACAGTAGAAAAATGAAAAAAAATCAGAAAACAGTCGTATTCCAGCTGAATGCGCACAAAAACAGACAAAAATAGAAATACACATTCAAACAGTGAAATCATTGCAAAATCAAACACTGAAGGTATATAACTATATCTTATAAGATTTTAACTTTATTTGTGAGGTTTATGTTATGGGACAGTAGAAAAATGAAAAAAATTGTGAAAACAGCCGTATTCCTTCTGAATGCGCACAAAAACAGACACAAATAGAAAAACACATCCAAACAGTGAAATCATTATAAATTTAAACACTGAGGGTACATCAATATACCTTATAAGATGTTAACTTCATATTATAGGACAGTAGAAAAAAGATTAAAATACCCTCGATCAGCCTTAGTCCCTGATACACATACGGAAAAATCAGACTCCTGGCTTAATGCCTTTAGGAATTATTACAAAAAACACACCCAAATGGCTGACCTTTGACCTTTCCAAAGGTTGCACGGGTCTTAAACTCGGCACCCTAGATACACATACGGAAAAATCAGACTTCTGGCTTAA
The DNA here is from genome assembly GCF_958295425.1 of Solea solea. NCBI lineage: Eukaryota > Metazoa > Chordata > Actinopteri > Pleuronectiformes > Soleidae > Solea > Solea solea. Next base: position 523,955 of record NC_081146.1, read on the forward strand.
TGCCTTTAGGAATTATTACAAAAAACACACCCGAACGGCTGACCATTGACCTTTCCGAAGGTTGCACAGGTCTGAAACTCGGCTACCGGGATAAGCCTAAATCCCTGATACACATACGGAAAAATCAGACTCCTGGCTCAATGCCTTTAGGAATTATTACAAAAAACACACCCGAACGGCTGACCATTGACCTTTCCGAGGGTTGCACAGGTCTGAAACTTGGCACCCTGGATAAGCCTTAGTCCCTGATACAGATACGGAAAAATCAGACCACTGGCTGAATGCCTTTAGGAATTATTACAAAAAACACACCCCAACGGCTGACCATTGACCTTTCCGAAGGTTGCACAGGCCTGAAAATCTGCACCCGGGATAAGCCTAAATCCCTGATACACATACGGAAAAATCAGACTCCTGACTCAATGCCTTTAGGAATTATTACAAAAAACACACCCGAACGACTGACTATTGACCTTTCCGAAGGTTGCACTGGTCTGAAACTCGGCACCCTAGATTAGCCTAAAAAAATCAGACTCCTGGCTCAATGCCTTTAGGAATTATTACAAAAAACACACCCGAACGGCTGACCATTGACCTTTCCGAGGGTTGCACAGGTCTGAAACTCGGCAACCGGGATAAGCTTTAGTCCCTGATACACATACGGAAAAATCAGACTCCTGGCTTAAGGCCTTTAGGAATTATTACAAAAAACACACCCGAACGGCTGACCTTTGACCTTTCCAAAGGTTGCACGGGTCTGAAACTTGGCACCCTGGATAAGCCTTAGTCCCTGATACAGATACGGAAAAATCAGACCACTGGCTGAATGCCTTTAGGAATTATTACAAAAAACACACCCCAACGGCTGACCATTGACCTTTCCGAAGGTTGCACAGGTCTGAAACTCTGCACCGGGGATAAGCCTAAATCCCTGATACACATACGGAAAGATCAGCCTCCGGGCTCATTGCCTTTAGGAATTATTGAAGAAAAGACAGTTTCCCACCTTTCTTACGTTTGAATTTTACAGACTGTGTTTTTGGCAGTTTTTTTTGGCCGGGGGAAAAAAGCCCAAAGTCCTGTATCCAAAAACTGAAAATCAGGTCATGTCAGACTCTATACAGTCTTACCCTGGATTTCCACTGGACGCGGAACGGCCGCGGAACGGCCGTGGCGCGGTTCTGCTTCGTCCTCTCCCAAACATCAATCCCCACCGGGCGCGTTACGGCAGCGGCGCGGAGCCTTGGGAGCCAGCGGTATTCACGGAAGATCGCGCGATAATCTCGAACGGACGCGAGATCCCGCGATAGACTGTGTGTATAAAGGAAACAACAACAACACAGCTTCTTTCATTTCTCCACTTCCATAATCAGTCTCTCGTCGTCCATTGTCTCCGAGACCCTCGGATCAAATGACTGTTGACCTGGGAGCACCGTAACGTTGAGGTGAAGTTGTGACCTGCGTATTGTGTTTTATTTTGAAAGGGGGGCGGAAGTGTTTTACTTTAATACTGTGTCGGACTTCCTGTCTTGTGCGATCTGCTTCGTTGAAATTTACGAGGTTCAGCAGCGGCAACGGAAAAAATAGAACTGATTCCTATCGATAGCGCTGCGGCGCGGCGAGCCGCTTCTGGGCCGCTGCTGATCCGGGCCGCAGTGCGGCCGGTGGGAATGCTCACATTGATTAGAATGGAAGCGATTTGCAACGGCTACCGTTCCGCGGCCGTTCCGCGGCCGTTCCGCGGCCGTTCCGCGTCCAGTGGAAATCCAGGGTTAGACCCTTTTGGCCAGAGTGAAAGAGGAACTACAGGTCGCAGGAGTGTGAATATTTCATATGTCGTTTGGGGTCCCAAGATGAGCGGAACGACGAGGGTACATTAGTATATCTTATAAGATGTTAACTTCATTTGTGAGGTTTATGTTATGGGACAGCAGAAAAATTAAACAAATCCGGAAACAGCCTTATCTCAGCTGAATGCGCACACAAACAGACACCAATAGAAAAACACATCCAAACAGTGAAATCTTTGCAAAATTAAACACTGAGGGTAAAGAAGTATATCTTATAAGATGTTAAGTTCATTTGTTAGGTTTATATTATGGGAAAGTAGAAAAATGAAAAAAATCCGAAACAGCCTTATCTCAGCTGTATGCGCACACAAACAGACACCAATAGAAAAACACATCCAAACAGTGAAATCAATGCAAAATCAAACAGTGAGTGTACAGAACTAAATCTTTTAAGATGTTAACTTCATTTGTGAGGTTTATGTTATGGGACAGCAGAAAAATTAAAAAAATCCGTAAACAGCCTTATCTCAGCTGAATGCGCACACAAACAGACACTTGTAGAAAAAAACATCCCAACAGTGAAACCATTGCAAAATCAAACACTGAGGGTACAGAACTAAATATTTTAAGATGTTAAGTTCATTTGTTAGGTTTATATTATGGGAAAGTAGAAAAATGAAAAAAATCCGAAAACAGCCTTATCTCAGCTGTATGCGCACACAAACAGACACCAATAGAAAAACACATCCAAACAGTGAAATCAATGCAAAATCAAACAGTGAGTGTACAGAACTAAATCTTTTAAGATGTTAACTTCATTTGTGAGGTTTATGTTATGGGACAGCAGAAAAATTAAAAAAATCCGTAAACAGCCTTATCTCAGCTGAATGCGCACACAAACAGACACTTGTAGAAAAAAACATCCCAACAGTGAAACCATTGCAAAATCAAACACTGAGGGTACAGAACTAAATATTTTAAGATGTTAAGTTCATTTGTTAGGTTTATATTATGGGAAAGTAGAAAAATGAAAAAAATCCGAAAACAGCCTTATCTCAGCTGTATGCGCACACAAACAGACACCAATAGAAAAACACATCCAAACAGTGAAATCAATGCAAAATCAAACAGTGAGTGTACAGAACTAAATCTTTTAAGATGTTAACTTCATTTGTGAGGTTTATGTTATGGGACAGCAGAAAAATTAAAAAAATCCGTAAACAGCCTTATCTCAGCTGAATGCGCACACAAACAGACACTTGTAGAAAAAAACATCCCAACAGTGAAACCATTGCAAAATCAAACACTGAGGGTACAGAACTAAATATTTTAAGATGTTAAGTTCATTTGTTAGGTTTATATTATGGGAAAGTAGAAAAATGAAAAAAATCCGAAAACAGCCTTATCTCAGCTGTATGCGCACACAAACAGACACCAATAGAAAAACACATCCAAACAGTGAAATCAATGCAAAATCAAACAGTGAGTGTACAGAACTAAATATTTTAAGATGTTAACTTCATTTGTGAGGTTTATGTTATGGGACAGCAGAAAAATTAAAAAAATCCGTAAACAGCCTTATCTCAGCTGAATGCGCACACAAACAGACACCAATAGAAAAACACATCCAAACAGTGAAATCTTTGCAAAATTAAACACTGAGGGTAAAGAAGTATATTTTATAAGATGTTAAGTTCATTTGTTAGGTTTATATTATGGGAAAGTAGAAAAATGAAAAAAATCCGAAAACAGCCTTATCTCAGCTGTATGCGCACACAAACAGACACCAATAGAAAAACACATCCAAACAGTGAACTCAATGCAAAATCAAACAGTGAGTGTACAGAACTAAATCTTTTAAGATGTTAACTTCATTTGTGAGGTTTATGTTATGGGACAGCAGAAAAATTAAAAAAATCCGTAAACAGCCTTATCTCAGCTGAATGCGCACACAAACAGGCACTTGTAGAAGAACACATCCCAACAGTGAAATCATTGCAAAATCAAACACTGAGGGTACAGAACTAAATCTTTTAAGATGTTAACTTCATTTGTGAGGTTTATGTTATGGGACAGCAGAAAAATTAAACAAATCCGGAAAAAGCCTTATCTCAGCTGAATGCGCACACAAACAGACACCAATAGAAAAACACATCCAAACAGTGAAATCTTTGCAAAATTAAACACTGAGGGTAAAGAAGTATATCTTATAAGATGTTAACTTCATTTGTTAGGTTTATATTATGGGAAAGTAGAAAAATGAAAAAAATCCGAAAACAGCCTTATCTCAGCTGTATGCGCACACAAACAGACACCAATAGAAAAACACATCCAAACAGTGAAATCAATGCAAAATCAAACAGTGAGTGTACAGAACTAAATCTTTTAAGATGTTAACTTCATTTGTGAGGTTTATGTTATGGGACAGCAGAAAAATTAAAAAAATCCGTAAACAGCCTTATCTCAGCTGAATGCGCACACAAACAGACACTTGTAGAAAAAAACATCCCAACAGTGAAACCATTGCAAAATCAAACACTGAGGGTACAGAACTAAATATTTTAAGATGTTAAGTTCATTTGTTAGGTTTATATTATGGGAAAGTAGAAAAATGAAAAAAATCCGAAAACAGCCTTATCTCAGCTGTATGCGCACACAAACAGACACCAATAGAAAAACACATCCAAACAGTGAAATCAATGCAAAATCAAACAGTGAGTGTACAGAACTAAATATTTTAAGATGTTAACTTCATTTGTGAGGTTTATGTTATGGGACAGTAGAAAAATTAAAAAAATCCGTAAACAGCCTTATCTCAGCTGAATGCGCACACAAACAGACACCAATAGAAAAACACATCCAAACAGTGAAATCTTTGCAAAATTAAACACTGAGGGTAAAGAAGTATATTTTATAAGATGTTAAGTTCATTTGTTAGGTTTATATTATGGGAAAGTAGAAAAATGAAAAAAATCCGAAAACAGCCTTATCTCAGCTGTATGCGCACACAAACAGACACCAATAGAAAAACACATCCAAACAGTGAACTCAATGCAAAATCAAACAGTGAGTGTACAGAACTAAATCTTTTAAGATGTTAACTTCATTTGTGAGGTTTATGTTATGGGACAGCAGAAAAATTAAAAAAATCCGTAAACAGCCTTATCTCAGCTGAATGCGCACACAAACAGGCACTTGTAGAAAAACACATCCCAACAGTGAAATCATTGCAAAATCAAACACTGAGGGTACAGAACTAAATCTTTTAAGATGTTAACTTCATTTGTGAGGTTTATGTTATGGGACAGCAGAAAAATTAAACAAATCCGGAAACAGCCTTATCTCAGCTGAATGCGCACACAAACAGACACCAATAGAAAAACACATCCAAACAGTGAAATCTTTGCAAAATTAAACACTGAGGGTAAAGAAGTATATCTTATAAGATGTTAAGTTCATTTGTTAGGTTTATATTATGGGAAAGTAGAAAAATGAAAAAAATCCGAAAACAGCCTTATCTCAGCTGTATGCGCACACAAACAGACACCAATAGAAAAACACATCCAAACAGTGAAATCAATGCAAAATCAAACAGTGAGTGTACAGAACTAAATCTTTTAAGATGTTAACTTCATTTGTGAGGTCAATGTTATGGGACAGCAGAAAAATTTAAAAAATCCGTAAACAGCCTTATCTCAGCTGAATGCGCACACAAACAGACACTTGTAGAAAAACACATCCCAACAGTGAAATCATTGCAAAATCAAACACTGAGGGTACAGAACTAAATCTTTTAAGATGTTAACTTCATTTGTGAGGTTTATATTATGGGAAAGTAGAAAAATGAAAAAAATCCGAAAACAGCCTTATCTCAGCTGTATGCGCACACAAACAGACACCAATAGAAAAACACATCCAAACAGTGAAATCAATGCAAAATCAAACAGTGAGTGTACAGAACTAAATATTTTAAGATGTTAACTTCATTTGTGAGGTTTATGTTATGGGACAGCAGAAAAATTAAAAAAATCCGTAAACAGCCTTATCTCAGCTGAATGCGCACACATTCACACATTTACAGACACCAATAGAAAAACACATCCAAATAGTGAAATCATTGCAAAATCAAACAGTGAGTGTACAGAACTAAATCTTTTTAAGATGTTAACTTCATTTGTGAGGTTTATGTTATGGGACAGCAGAAAAATTAAAAAAATCCGTAAACAGCCTTATCTCAGCTGAATGCGCTCACAAACAGACACCAATAGAAAAGCACATCCAAACAGTGAAATCTTTGCAAAATTAAACACTGAGGGTAAAGAAGTATATCTTATAAGATGTTAAGTTCGTTTGTTAGGTTTATATTATGGGAAAGTAGAAAAATGAAAAAAATCCGAAAACAGCCTTATCTCAGCTGAATGCGCACACAAACAGACACCAATAGAAAAACACATCCAAACAGTGAAATCATTGCAAAATCAAACAGTGAGTGTACAGAACTAAATCTTTTAAGATGTTAACTTTAATGGTGAGGTTTATGTTATGGGACAGCAGAAAAATTAAAAAAATCCGTAAACAGCCTTATCTCAGCTGAATGCGCACACAAACAGACACCAATAGAAAAACACATCCAAACAGTGAAATCATTGCAAAATCAAACACTGAGGGTACAGACCTAAATCTTTTAAGATGTTAACTTCATTTGTGAGGTTTATGTTATGGGACAGCGGAAAAATTAAAAAAATCCGGAAACAGCCTTATCTCAGCTGAATGCGCACACAAACAGACTTCAATAGAAAAACATGTGTTTTTCTATCTGAAGTCTAAACAGTGAAATCTTTGCAAAATTAAACACTGAGGGTAAAGAAGTATATCTTATAAGATGTTAAGTTCATTTGTTAGGTTTATATTATGGGAAAGTAGAAAAATGAAAAAAATCCGAAAACAGCCTTATCTCAGCTGAATGCGCACACAAACAGACACTTGTAGAAACACACATCCAAACAGTGAAATCATTGCAAAATCAAACAGTGAGTGTACAGAACTAAATCTTTTAAGATGTTAACTTCATTTGTGAGGTTTATGTTATGGGACAGCAGAAAAATTAAAAAAATCCGTAAACAGCCTTATCTCAGCTGAATGCGCACACAAACAGACACCAATAGAAAAACACATCCAAACAGTGAAATCATTGCAAAATCAAACACTGAGGGTACAGACCTAAATCTTTTAAGATGTTAACTTCATTTGTGAGGTTTATGTTATGGGACAGCAGAAAAATTAAAAAAATCCGGAAACAGCCTTATCTCAGCTGAATGCGCACACAAACAGACTTCAATAGAAAAACATGTGTTTTTCTATCTGAAGTCCAAACAGTGAAATCTTTGCAAAATTAAACACTGAGGGTAAAGAAGTATATCTTATAAGATGTTAAGTTCATTTGTTAGGTTTATATTATGGGAAAGTAGAAAAATGAAAAAAATCCGAAAACAGCCTTATCTCAGCTGAATGCGCACACAAACAGACACTTGTAGAAACACACATCCAAACAGTGAAATCATTGCAAAATCAAACAGTGAGTGTACAGAACTAAATCTTTTAAGATGTTAACTTCATTTGTGAGGTTTATGTTAAGGGACAGCAGAAAAATTAAAAAAATCCGTAAACAGCCTTATCTCAGCTGAATGCGCACACAAGCAGACACTTGTAGAAAAACACATCCCAACAGTGAAATCAATGCAAAATCAAACAGTAAGGGTACAGAACTAAATATTTTAAGATGTTAACTCAATTTGTGAGGTTTATGTTATGGGACAGCAGAAAAATGAAAAAAATCCGGAAACAGCCTTATCTCAGCTGAATGCGCACACATTCACACATTTACAGACACCAATAGAAAAACACATCCAAACAGTGAAATCATTGCAAAATCAAACAGTGAGTGTACAGAACTAAATCTTTTTAAGATGTTAACTTCATTTGTGAGGTTTATGTTATGGGACAGCAGAAAAATTAAAAAAATCCGTAAACAGCCTTATCTCAGCTGAATGCGCACACAAACAGACACCAATAGAAAAGCACATCCAAACAGTGAAATCTTTGCAAAATTAAACACTGAGGGTAAAGAAGTATATTTTATAAGATGTTAAGTTCATTTGTTAGGTTTATATTATGGGAAAGTAGAAAAATGAAAAAAATCCGAAAACAGCCTTATCTCAGCTGTATGCGCACACAAACAGACACCAATAGAAAAACACATCCAAACAGTGAACTCAATGCAAAATCAAACAGTGAGTGTACAGAACTAAATCTTTTAAGATGTTAACTTCATTTGTGAGGTTTATGTTATGGGACAGCAGAAAAATTAAAAAAATCCGTAAACAGCCTTATCTCAGCTGAATGCGCACACAAACAGGCACTTGTAGAAAAACACATCCCAACAGTGAAATCATTGCAAAATCAAACACTGAGGGTACAGAACTAAATCTTTTAAGATGTTAACTTCATTTGTGAGGTTTATGTTATGGGACAGCAGAAAAATTAAACAAATCCGGAAACAGCCTTATCTCAGCTGAATGCGCACACAAACAGACACCAATAGAAAAACACATCCAAACAGTGAAATCTTTGCAAAATTAAACACTGAGGGTAAAGAAGTATATCTTATAAGATGTTAACTTCATTTGTTAGGTTTATATTATGGGAAAGTAGAAAAATGAAAAAAATCCGAAAACAGCCTTATCTCAGCTGTATGCGCACACAAACAGACACCAATAGAAAAACACATCCAAACAGTGAAATCAATGCAAAATCAAACAGTGAGTGTACAGAACTAAATCTTTTAAGATGTTAACTTCATTTGTGAGGTTTATGTTATGGGACAGCAGAAAAATTAAAAAAATCCGTAAACAGCCTTATCTCAGCTGAATGCGCACACAAACAGACACTTGTAGAAAAAAACATCCCAACAGTGAAACCATTGCAAAATCAAACACTGAGGGTACAGAACTAAATATTTTAAGATGTTAAGTTCATTTGTTAGGTTTATATTATGGGAAAGTAGAAAAATGAAAAAAATCCGAAAACAGCCTTATCTCAGCTGTATGCGCACACAAACAGACACCAATAGAAAAACACATCCAAACAGTGAAATCAATGCAAAATCAAACAGTGAGTGTACAGAACTAAATATTTTAAGATGTTAACTTCATTTGTGAGGTTTATGTTATGGGACAGTAGAAAAATTAAAAAAATCCGTAAACAGCCTTATCTCAGCTGAATGCGCACACAAACAGACACCAATAGAAAAACACATCCAAACAGTGAAATCTTTGCAAAATTAAACACTGAGGGTAAAGAAGTATATTTTATAAGATGTTAAGTTCATTTGTTAGGTTTATATTATGGGAAAGTAGAAAAATGAAAAAAATCCGAAAACAGCCTTATCTCAGCTGTATGCGCACACAAACAGACACCAATAGAAAAACACATCCAAACAGTGAACTCAATGCAAAATCAAACAGTGAGTGTACAGAACTAAATCTTTTAAGATGTTAACTTCATTTGTGAGGTTTATGTTATGGGACAGCAGAAAAATTAAAAAAATCCGTAAACAGCCTTATCTCAGCTGAATGCGCACACAAACAGGCACTTGTAGAAAAACACATCCCAACAGTGAAATCATTGCAAAATCAAACACTGAGGGTACAGAACTAAATCTTTTAAGATGTTAACTTCATTTGTGAGGTTTATGTTATGGGACAGCAGAAAAATTAAACAAATCCGGAAACAGCCTTATCTCAGCTGAATGCGCACACAAACAGACACCAATAGAAAAACACATCCAAACAGTGAAATCTTTGCAAAATTAAACACTGAGGGTAAAGAAGTATATCTTATAAGATGTTAAGTTCATTTGTTAGGTTTATATTATGGGAAAGTAGAAAAATGAAAAAAATCCGAAAACAGCCTTATCTCAGCTGTATGCGCACACAAACAGACACCAATAGAAAAACACATCCAAACAGTGAAATCAATGCAAAATCAAACAGTGAGTGTACAGAACTAAATCTTTTAAGATGTTAACTTCATTTGTGAGGTCAATGTTATGGGACAGCAGAAAAATTTAAAAAATCCGTAAACAGCCTTATCTCAGCTGAATGCGCACACAAACAGACACTTGTAGAAAAACACATCCCAACAGTGAAATCATTGCAAAATCAAACACTGAGGGTACAGAACTAAATCTTTTAAGATGTTAACTTCATTTGTGAGGTTTATATTATGGGAAAGTAGAAAAATGAAAAAAATCCGAAAACAGCCTTATCTCAGCTGTATGCGCACACAAACAGACACCAATAGAAAAACACATCCAAACAGTGAAATCAATGCAAAATCAAACAGTGAGTGTACAGAACTAAATATTTTAAGATGTTAACTTCATTTGTGAGGTTTATGTTATGGGACAGCAGAAAAATTAAAAAAATCCGTAAACAGCCTTATCTCAGCTGAATGCGCACACATTCACACATTTACAGACACCAATAGAAAAACACATCCAAATAGTGAAATCATTGCAAAATCAAACAGTGAGTGTACAGAACTAAATCTTTTTAAGATGTTAACTTCATTTGTGAGGTTTATGTTATGGGACAGCAGAAAAATTAAAAAAATCCGTAAACAGCCTTATCTCAGCTGAATGCGCTCACAAACAGACACCAATAGAAAAGCACATCCAAACAGTGAAATCTTTGCAAAATTAAACACTGAAGGTAAAGAAGTATATCTTATAAGATGTTAAGTTCGTTTGTTAGGTTTATGTTATGGGACAGCAGAAAAATTAAAAAAATCCGTAAACAGCCTTATCTCAGCTGAATGCGCACACAAACAGACACCAATAGAAAAACACATCCAAACAGTGAAATCATTGCAAAATCAAACACTGAGGGTACAGACCTAAATCTTTTAAGATGTTAACTTCATTTGTGAGGTTTATGTTATGGGACAGCGGAAAAATTAAAAAAATCCGGAAACAGCCTTATCTCAGCTGAATGCGCACACAAACAGACTTCAATAGAAAAACATGTGTTTTTCTATCTGAAGTCCAAACAGTGAAATCTTTGCAAAATTAAACACTGAGGGTAAAGAAGTATATCTTATAAGATGTTAAGTTCATTTGTTAGGTTTATATTATGGGAAAGTAGAAAAATGAAAAAAATCCGAAAACAGCCTTATCTCAGCTGAATGCGCACACAAACAGACACTTGTAGAAACACACATCCAAACAGTGAAATCATTGCAAAATCAAACAGTGAGTGTACAGAACTAAATCTTTTAAGATGTTAACTTCATTTGTGAGGTTTATGTTATGGGACAGCAGAAAAATTAAAAAAATCCGTAAACAGCCTTATCTCAGCTGAATGCGCACACAAACAGACACCAATAGAAAAACACATCCAAACAGTGAAATCATTGCAAAATCAAACACTGAGGGTACAGACCTAAATATTTTAAGATGTTAACTTCATTTGTGAGGTTTATGTTATGGGACAGCAGAAAAATTAAAAAAATCCGGAAACAGCCTTATCTCAGCTGAATGCGCACACAAACAGACTTCAATAGAAAAACATGTGTTTTTCTATCTGAAGTCCAAACAGTGAAATCTTTGCAAAATTAAACACTGAGGGTAAAGAAGTATATCTTATAAGATGTTAAGTTCATTTGTTAGGTTTATATTATGGGAAAGTAGAAAAATGAAAAAAATCCGAAAACAGCCTTATCTCAGCTGTATGCGCACACAAACAGACACCAATAGAAAAACACATCCAAACAGTGAACTCAATGCAAAATCAAACAGTGAGTGTACAGAACTAAATATTTTAAGATGTTAACTTCATTTGTGAGGTTTATGTTATGGGACAGCAGAAAAATTAAAAAAATCCGTAAACAGCCTTATCTCAGCTGAATGCGCACACAAACAGGCACTTGTAGAAAAACACATCCCAACAGTGAAATCATTGCAAAATCAAACACTGAGGGTACAGAACTAAATCTTTTAAGATGTTAACTTCATTTGTGAGGTTTATGTTATGGGACAGCAGAAAAATTAAACAAATCCGGAAACAGCCTTATCTCAGCTGAATGCGCACACAAACAGACACCAATAGAAAAACACATCCAAACAGTGAAATCTTTGCAAAATTAAACACTGAGGGTAAAGAAGTATATCTTATAAGATGTTAAGTTCATTTGTTAGGTTTATATTATGGGAAAGTAGAAAAATGAAAAAAATCCGAAAACAGCCTTATCTCAGCTGTATGCGCACACAAACAGACACCAATAGAAAAACACATCCAAACAGTGAAATCAATGCAAAATCAAACAGTGAGTGTACAGAACTAAATCTTTTAAGATGTTAACTTCATTTGTGAGGTTTATGTTATGGGACAGCAGAAAAATTTAAAAAATCCGTAAACAGCCTTATCTCAGCTGAATGCGCACACAAACAGACACTTGTAGAAAAACACATCCCAACAGTGAAATCATTGCAAAATCAAACACTGAGGGTACAGACCTAAATATTTTAAGATGTTAACTTCATTTGTGAGGTTTATGTTATGGGACAGCAGAAAAATTAAAAAAATCCGGAAACAGCCTTATCTCAGCTGAATGCGCACACAAACAGACTTCAATAGAAAAACATGTGTTTTTCTATCTGAAGTCCAAACAGTGAAATCTTTGCAAAATTAAACACTGAGGGTAAAGAAGTATATCTTATAAGATGTTAAGTTCATTTGTTAGGTTTATATTATGGGAAAGTAGAAAAATGAAAAAAATCCGAAAACAGCCTTATCTCAGCTGTATGCGCACACAAACAGACACCAATAGAAAAACACATCCAAACAGTGAACTCAATGCAAAATCAAACAGTGAGTGTACAGAACTAAATATTTTAAGATGTTAACTTCATTTGTGAGGTTTATGTTATGGGACAGCAGAAAAATTAAAAAAATCCGTAAACAGCCTTATCTCAGCTGAATGCGCACACAAACAGGCACTTGTAGAAAAACACATCCCAACAGTGAAATCATTGCAAAATCAAACACTGAGGGTACAGAACTAAATCTTTTAAGATGTTAACTTCATTTGTGAGGTTTATGTTATGGGACAGCAGAAAAATTAAACAAATCCGGAAACAGCCTTATCTCAGCTGAATGCGCACACAAACAGACACCAATAGAAAAACACATCCAAACAGTGAAATCTTTGCAAAATTAAACACTGAGGGTAAAGAAGTATATCTTATAAGATGTTAAGTTCATTTGTTAGGTTTATATTATGGGAAAGTAGAAAAATGAAAAAAATCCGAAAACAGCCTTATCTCAGCTGTATGCGCACACAAACAGACACCAATAGAAAAACACATCCAAACAGTGAAATCAATGCAAAATCAAACAGTGAGTGTACAGAACTAAATCTTTTAAGATGTTAACTTCATTTGTGAGGTTTATGTTATGGGACAGCAGAAAAATTTAAAAAATCCGTAAACAGCCTTATCTCAGCTGAATGCGCACACAAACAGACACTTGTAGAAAAACACATCCCAACAGTGAAATCATTGCAAAATCAAACACTGAGGGTACAGAACTAAATCTTTTAAGATGTTAACTTCATTTGTGAGGTTTATATTATGGGAAAGTAGAAAAATGAAAAAAATCCGAAAACAGCCTTATCTCAGCTGTATGCGCACACAAACAGACACCAATAGAAAAACACATCCAAACAGTGAAATCAATGCAAAATCAAACAGTGAGTGTACAGAACTAAATATTTTAAGATGTTAACTTCATTTGTGAAGTTTATGTTATGGGACAGCAGAAAAATTAAAAAAATCCGTAAACAGCCTTATCTCAGCTGAATGCGCACACATTCACACATTTACAGACACCAATAGAAAAACACATCCAAATAGTGAAATCATTGCAAAATCAAACAGTGAGTGTACAGAACTAAATCTTTTTAAGATGTTAACTTCATTTGTGAGGTTTATGTTATGGGACAGCAGAAAAATTAAAAAAATCCGTAATTAGCCTTATCTCAGCTGAATGCGCTCACAAACAGACACCAATAGAAAAGCACATCCAAACAGTGAAATCTTTGCAAAATTAAACACTGAGGGTAAAGAAGTATATCTTATAAGATGTTAAGTTCGTTTGTTAGGTTTATATTATGGGAAAGTAGAAAAATGAAAAAAATCCGAAAACAGCCTTATCTCAGCTGAATGCGCACACAAACAGACACTTGTAGAAAAACACATCCAAACAGTGAAATCATTGCAAAATCAAACAGTGAGTGTACAGAACTAAATCTTTTAAGATGTTAACTTCATTTGTGAGGTTTATGTTATGGGACAGCAGAAAAATTAAAAAAATCCGTAAACAGCCTTATCTCAGCTGAATGCGCACACAAACAGACACCAATAGAAAAACACATCCAAACAGTGAAATCATTGCAAAATCAAACACTGAGGGTACAGACCTAAATCTTTTAAGATGTTAACTTCATTTGTGAGGTTTATGTTATGGGACAGCAGAAAAATTAAAAAAATCCGGAAACAGCCTTATCTCAGCTGAATGCGCACACAAACAGACTTCAATAGAAAAACATGTGTTTTTCTATCTGAAGTCCAAACAGTGAAATCTTTGCAAAATTAAACACTGAGGGTAAAGAAGTATATCTTATAAGATGTTAAGTTCATTTGTTAGGTTTATATTATGGGAAAGTAGAAAAATGAAAAAAATCCGAAAACAGCCTTTTCTCAGCTGAATGCGCACACAAACAGACACTTGTAGAAACACACATCCAAACAGTGAAATCATTGCAAAATCAAACAGTGAGTGTACAGAACTAAATCTTTTAAGATGTTAACTTCATTTGTGAGGTTTATGTTAAGGGACAGCAGAAAAATTAAAAAAATCCGTAAACAGCCTTATCTCAGCTGAATGCGCACACAAGCAGACACTTGTAGAAAAACACATCCCAACAGTGAAATCAATGCAAAATCAAACAGTAAGGGTACAGAACTAAATATTTTAAGATGTTAACTTCATTTGTGAGGTTTATGTTATGGGACAGCAGAAAAATGAAAAAAATCCGGAAACAGCCTTATCTCAGCTGAATGCGCACACATTCACACATTTACAGACACCAATAGAAAAACACATCCAAACAGTGAAATCATTGCAAAATCAAACAGTGAGTGTACAGAACTAAATCTTTTTAAGATGTTAACTTCATTTGTGAGGTTTATGTTATGGGACAGCAGAAAAATTAAAAAAATCCGTAAACAGCCTTATCTCAGCTGAATGCGCACACAAACAGACACCAATAGAAAAACACATCCAAACAGTGAAATCATTGCAAAATCAAACACTGAGGGTACAGACCTAAATCTTTTAAGATGTTAACTTCATTTGTGAGGTTTATGTTATGGGACAGCAGAAAAATTAAAAAAATCCGGAAACAGCCTTATCTCAGCTGAATGCGCACACAAACAGACTTCAATAGAAAAACATGTGTTTTTCTATCTGAAGTCCAAACAGTGAAATCTTTGCAAAATCAAACACTGAGGGTAAAGAAGTATATCTTATAAGATGTTAAGTTCATTTGTTAGGTTTATATTATGGGAAAGTAGAAAAATGAAAAAAATCCGAAAACAGCCTTATCTCAGCTGAATGCGCACACAAACAGACACTTGTAGAAACACACATCCAAACAGTGAAATCATTGCAAAATCAAACAGTGAGTGTACAGAACTAAATCTTTTAAGATGTTAACTTCATTTGTGAGGTTTATGTTAAGGGACAGCAGAAAAATTAAAAAAATCCGTAAACAGCCTTATCTCAGCTGAATGCGCACACAAGCAGACACTTGTAGAAAAACACATCCCAACAGTGAAATCAATGCAAAATCAAACAGTAAGGGTACAGAACTAAATATTTTAAGATGTTAACTCAATTTGTGAGGTTTATGTTATGGGACAGCAGAAAAATGAAAAAAATCCGGAAACAGCCTTATCTCAGCTGAATGCGCACACATTCACACATTTACAGACACCAATAGAAAAACACATCCAAACAGTGAAATCATTGCAAAATCAAACAGTGAGTGTACAGAACTAAATCTTTTTAAGATGTTAACTTCATTTGTGAGGTTTATGTTATGGGACAGCAGAAAAATTAAAAAAATCCGTAAACAGCCTTATCTCAGCTGAATGCGCACACAAACAGACACCAATAGAAAAACACATCCAAACAGTGAAATCATTGCAAAATCAAACACTGAGGGTACAGACCTAAATCTTTTAAGATGTTAACTTCATTTGTGAGGTTTATGTTATGGGACAGCAGAAAAATTAAAAAAATCCGGAAACAGCCTTATCTCAGCTGAATGCGCACACAAACAGACTTCAATAGAAAAACATGTGTTTTTCTATCTGAAGTCCAAACAGTGAAATCTTTGCAAAATTAAACACTGAGGGTAAAGAAGTATATCTTATAAGATGTTAAGTTCATTTGTTAGGTTTATATTATGGGAAAGTAGAAAAATGAAAAAAATCCGAAAACAGCCTTATCTCAGCTGAATGCGCACACAAACAGACACTTGTAGAAACACACATCCAAACAGTGAAATCATTGCAAAATCAAACAGTGAGTGTACAGAACTAAATCTTTTAAGATGTTAACTTCATTTGTGAGGTTTATGTTAAGGGACAGCAGAAAAATTAAAAAAATCCGTAAACAGCCTTATCTCAGCTGAATGCGCACACAAGCAGACACTTGTAGAAAAACACATCCCAACAGTGAAATCAATGCAAAATCAAACAGTAAGGGTACAGAACTAAATATTTTAAGATGTTAACTTCATTTGTGAGGTTTATGTTATGGGACAGCAGAAAAATGAAAAAAATCCGGAAACAGCCTTATCTCAGCTGAATGCGCACACATTCACACATTTACAGACACCAATAGAAAAACACATCCAAACAGTGAAATCATTGCAAAATCAAACAGTGAGTGTACAGAACTAAATCTTTTTAAGATGTTAACTTCATTTGTGAGGTTTATGTTATGGGACAGCAGAAAAATTAAAAAAATCCGTAAACAGCCTTATCTCAGCTGAATGCGCACACAAACAGACACCAATAGAAAAACACATCCAAACAGTGAAATCATTGCAAAATCAAACACTGAGGGTACAGACCTAAATCTTTTAAGATGTTAACTTCATTTGTGAGGTTTATGTTATGGGACAGCAGAAAAATTAAAAAAATCCGGAAACAGCCTTATCTCAGCTGAATGCGCACACAAACAGACTTCAATAGAAAAACATGTGTTTTTCTATCTGAAGTCCAAACAGTGAAATCTTTGCAAAATGAAACACTGAGGGTAAAGAAGTATATCTTATAAGATGTTAAGTTCATTTGTTAGGTTTATATTATGGGAAAGTAGAAAAATGAAAAAAATCCGAAAACAGCCTTATCTCAGCTGAATGCGCACACAAACAGACACTTGTAGAAACACACATCCAAACAGTGAAATCATTGCAAAATCAAACAGTGAGTGTACAGAACTAAATCTTTTAAGATGTTAACTTCATTTGTGAGGTTTATGTTAAGGGACAGCAGAAAAATTAAAAAAATCCGTAAACAGCCTTATCTCAGCTGAATGCGCTTACAAACAGACACCAATAGAAAAACACATCCGTGAAATCATTGCAAAATCAAACACTGAGAGTACAGAAGTATATCTTATAAGATGTACATTTCATTTGTTCAGTTAACTGTATGGTTATTTGTCATAATCAAACTTCAAAAAAATATTTCTACAATGTTTTTTTCAACAAATGTTGCTTTCACAGCACACATTATTGTTGTAATCATATCATTATTATTAATATTATTATTATTATCGCTGTTAATATTATTATTGTTATCATCACCATCATTATATTTATATCATTAATACATTGACATTATATTAACATAAAAAAACAAAAACTCGCGCACTCATTCTATTGGGAACAATGACATGATGATGCTGTAGGGCCACCTTCAGCATTCGCTTCCGATTTTCATTAAGTTTCGATTCCACCTTAAAAAAAATGCACGTTTCGGCCAGTAGGGAGAAGTGCAAATTCAGGAATGGTTGCAATAGAATTCAGTCAGCATTCATATTTGAGATGGACTTTCTCCTATAGTCCAAAGTAGATATGGACATATAGGGGATCACTGGAAAAATAAGGAGCTGTAGCATGCAAAGCAGGTGACATATTTCATGTGAAATCATATTAGGCCACTAGGGGGCAGTGCAAAGTCACAAATTGTTGCAAAATAATTGTCAAAATCTTGACTTTTGAGCTTGATTTTCTCCAAAATTCTCAAACCAGGAAAATTCATCACAAATACCCGATCACGATATGACAATATCAAAATTCTAAGATCATATCTTGTCTCATGTCATGATATAGCTATAATATTGTCATGCCTTCCTCATCATAGTTCACATTCCATTTGTCAGAGATAAAATATGAATCCATAACCCATTTTGAGAGGCAGGTTCTCATAAGGTTGGGATGTGTCAACTATTTGGGTTGCCACTAGACTCCCCTGTTTAAATGTAGGAGTTTAGTATTTTGGGCAACACCATGTTAGTTTTTGAAACCAGAAACAACCATAGTTATAAGAGAAGGGATGGATACTGATAGCTTGTCCACTACAAATCCACCTATAACTGCAACTTTGCAAACATGAAATGCAGAGCTGTCAATCACACACTGACAGCTCTGCATTTAAATGTAAAATTAAATTTACATTGTGGACATGCAGCTCTACTGAAGAGGAACTAAGACCATAAACCCTTTAGAACAATGTATGCAGGGCACCAGACTAACTTTTTACTAGGAGCACATTAGCCCCCCCTATAACTGAATGTTTTAGGAGAGCAAGCAGAACATTTAGGGGCGCACACCTTAAACATTTCCTCTCATTTTCACTGTATTACTGATCAATACTCCGATAATAATTGAATAAATTGCAATGTGCTGTTTAGAATTCCCAGTGAATTTTTATTGTGCACTTGTTTGTTAAAGAATAAGATCACATAAGAGACATTAAGTGTACATAAAATACCATCACTGTCACTACAGTACAATTATTAACTAGAAGTGGCCCGGTACTGTCCAGTACACAGAACCGGCACTTTTATTTGTGTACTGGCACATTTCACAAGATGCCGGTAATCTCTTATCAGTCCACTTGATTATGGTCCAGAGCAATAATGTCTCAGGGTACACTATGTGACGTTCACCTGTTCTCGCAAAAGTCAAGTGTTTATTCCTTGAGTTTGGAGTTTTTATTTTCTATCTAATCTCTATCTGGAAGACGACCGCTGTGGCGACCATCATCATGCTTCAAAAGCATGAGTTAGCTCATCCACACACTCATACTTTCTGATATAATAAAAATAAACATGGAGCTGGCAAGTTGAGGCTTGAAAATATCAGAGGACGATGCACAGAAGGGATTAAGCTGGGCAATAGCCCGGTATCCTGGACTCTTGCTCAAAAATTAATAAATTGATAAAGTTGAACCTGAATTTTCCTTAACACTAAAACAAGGCCAGACCAAAAGTTTCACTCCCAGGGCTGGAGTATGCCAGGTGTAATATTATTAGATATTAATGTAGATGTGATGCAATAATTTGATGCACAAGCCTGTTTTCTTTGTGTATTACCTTAATGACTCTGTCCTGGCAGTGCTGGATGATCTTACACAGCTCCTCTGTACCCTGAGACTCGAGACTCTGATGAAGGATCTGCTCAAACATCTAGTAAAACACAATTTGTAGTTTTGTACCTAACTTTGTGACATACATGCATGTAACACCAGACAAACTGACTCATATAGGAATATCCCATGAAATAATGTGATAATGTTATTTATCACATGTGGAACCAGTTAACCAATAACAGTTAACCAATAACCAGTTAACCAATAACCTATATCAGACTGTTTAGTCAGTAGTTGAGGTTTCACCTCTCTCATGGGGATCTGGGCCCTTTGGACAAACACTGACGGGCTGCTCACGTCAAACTGTTGCTGCAGACCCTCAAGGCTCAGGTTCACCACCTTCTCATAGCAGCTGTGCATCTTAACTGGATGGAAAGCCAGCATGGAGATCTTCTCCATGTGCTGAGGAGGAAGACAAGAAGGGAGAGGAAGAGATGGATGAGGCATGGACAGATTTGGGAAAAATGTATAATTGTGTCTCACAATAAATATACTACTGCAAAAGTATCACTAATGTTACACTAGACAAATGCTGTTTAAATCACAAACATATTTGGAATAGGAGTATAGGAATTGCGGATAGATAACATTTGTTTTGTAAAGATCCAGATTCTTGTGCTTCAACTGCGAAAATCAGAGTGCATTTTCTATACATAATCATTATATATTGTGCTTCAATTTAAGCACATTCTCATGTTATGGGTTTTATTTAAAGCAACACAATTTTCAACCTTCACGTAATGTCTCTAAGCAGGGATGGGAAGTATTTCTGATACATGTATTAAAAAAAATACATATTTAAAATACGAAATATGCTCTTTTCTGGAGATGATGAAAAATTCCTTCAGATTTTGTACCAATATATTTCCATTATGTGTATTTTATTTAAAATACTGTAACATACATCCTTTGAAAAAAAGTGATGACATAAGAAGACAAATTGCAGGATGCTGCTTCAGATTGGACTTCATGGTGCTTGTGCCTACTTTAATTTGCCAGGACTTGTTAAGATCACAATTAGTCTACATAAGAATTGAATTGAGTCAAGCGATTACCATCAGAGCTGAGTTTCAAGACTTTAGAGCTCACTCTGTCGTTTACATCGATGACAGTGTTAAAGTCGCCACATAAAATTATTTTGTATCCGACCAATAGGGGTTCTTTAAGTCTTTTAAAAAGTTGAAAAATGTTTGTTCTCTCATGAGAGGTGTACACGTGTATCGTTCGTATTTTTTCTCCTCGGTAAAAACAATCCAACATGAGCAATCTACAAGGAATTAAATTAGGAAATCATTCATTTTACGAATAATAGTGACATCACCAGTTTTAGAAAAAAGATCCCACCATCAGCTTTACTTTCGCCAATAGAAATTACACTTAGACCTTTGTTCCACATGCTGGATACCGTTACTCTTTACTTGTGTTCAGTCTCAGTTCTTGACAACATAATATGTCAAAGTCAGTTTTCAACAAGAATTTAATTTGTTGGGCTCTAAAAGAATTTGATTGGATGCCATGGGCATTCCAAGATGAAACTTTGTGGAAGGTCATAAATGTTTGGGGGGTTATGGTGTGGGTTTGTCGTGATTTTATAATATATATATATATATATTTATATATATTTATTTTAAAATAAGTTGTTGCCAAAGTTGTTGCTGTAAGGGGGGCTCTCTGCTACAGCCTGCGGGTAAAGCGGGGTGCTGCCAACTCGCTGACCCTGACCCTTATACCTATTCCAAGCCCTACCAGTAGAGGTCCCCCAAGCCCCAATTTATGTGCTGGAATAAAATGATATCAAAGTTTAGTTGGGGTGGCAAAAGACCCACGATAAGACTGGAAACTCTCCAGCTGCCAAAAGAAGAAGGAGGGATGAGACTTCCAAAATTAAAGGAATACTACCATGCGGCCCAATTGAGATATATTGTAGGTTGGTGCAAACCAGACACAGTGAAATGAAATAGAAAAAGAGTTTGGAGAAAACCCAGTACAGAATATAATTGGGGATAAAGAAACATACAAGAAGATTCAAAACCAAATAGACACAATCACGATGTTCACATACAAAATATGGTTCAGCATAATAAAAAAATATAAGATACAGAAAGACACTAATTTATTGAATATGATAGCAATTTTACACCGACTAGGTACGATATAGGATTTAAACAGTGGACAACCAAGGGAATCACAGCATGGTGTGTTTTGGTGAAAGATGGACAGCTTGAGAGTTTCCAAAATATGACAGAAAAAAAGGATTTAGATAATCAATCATGAATTCTGTGGATTCCTGCAACTTAGAGACTACTATATGAAAGAGATCAGGATGGACCCCTCCTGAGAAGTGAATAGTGTGATCCAGATCATCATAATCAACGCATACAAAGAAACCACAATTAGAATTATATTGGGACTATATAAAAAAAAATGCTACAAAATACATAAAAAAAAAGATGGGAATCAGGATTTAACATAAAACTTAGTGATGAAGATTGGCTAAGATTGGTATAATCTGCCAGACATTAGCCTCATGTATGAAACAAAGTGATTTTGAAGCAGAAACATATTTAGGTTACAAGGTCAGAGCTGCAGTGACTTCCTGACAAGTACAAATGAGCATTTCATGGGTTGTACTGGCAACAGATATGACAAATGTTGGGTGGCTGGGAGATTTTTTTTAATCAGTCTTGAATATGTCAAAGATTACCCACAATATTAACTTTGAAGCATTGTTAGTTTTGTGTAGCATCAGCTAAAACATGTACTCCCTCCCCTCTTAATTTGAAAAGAGGACATTTGTAATATGGAAATGATTGAATATTTGGTGGTTTTGAGGAGGACTGATGCAGGACAAAAGTATTAATCTTTTATGACAACAATTCTTGGGAGTGAACATTCCTGCCATATACTCAAGTGTATGGTGAAAACAATGTTCAGTGTTCTATTGATCTATTAATACAATGTTTTCATTTAAATTC
The DNA here is from genome assembly GCF_958295425.1 of Solea solea. NCBI lineage: Eukaryota > Metazoa > Chordata > Actinopteri > Pleuronectiformes > Soleidae > Solea > Solea solea. Next base: position 546,568 of record NC_081146.1, read on the forward strand.
CAATTTGCCAAGAGACCTTCTTACAAGAAAGTGTGCCATATGCACTAACACAGTGGAAATGAATCATAAGGGGGGTGAGGGTTAAGGAAACAGTTTGTCATCAACTAAATACTGTAGGTGTCCAAAGCCTGAGGGTCAGCCTCTTTCCCCGGATGAAGCAGAATCCAGTCACGTTAACTGTGCGTTGTAAGAATGGAAAAGACTGTCATAAAAAAAAAATAATAATTACAACACCCACACTGTATCAACATTCAGAGTGGACCTAATTTTTAAGAATAGAGGGATAGATTTAGTGTATAGCCTACTTGTTAAATAGACAGGACAGTGCAGCAGCAGCACCAGCGAAGCTCTCTGAACAGATCAGCAATGTGACCCACAGTCCTCACAACCGAAGACGCAGCCGAAACACAGCAAGCGGTTCCGCGAAAACGGGAGCTTTGCAGCTGCGGGTCCGGGTGAGAGGACATCGGTTCTCACAGTGGAACTGTACAGACAGCAAGTCTGGCTCCCGTGTAACGTCGCAGACAACACCATCTCAGAGATAGGATACTGACTGCATTTAAACACTAAACTTTCGAAAAAAACAGCAAAGCGAAAAAGAAAAAAAAGAGCATGGAACATTTACATGTGCATATATTAGTATTAACTATATTTCGATTAATGCGTGTGTGTTTAAATGCATGTGTATGTATGTAGTGAAAAGACGTAGTTACTGTAATTAACGAACACATTTTAGCAATGGCCTGCTGTTTAGCTCATTATAATAATGTAAAATTTCACTTACCTCTACATTTTTGAGCATCTTCCTGTGACATGTCAATAGCCTCCCTCTACCACCAACTTCCCCAGTAATTCCTTGGTCAGCGACTGATGCTGCAACTCCATTACATGTTCATCCACCTGCTGAGCAGACACTAACCTGTTCACGTTTTGGATATTAATCCGCTGCTGCTGTGGTGGGGAACTACGTTGCGTTGGAGTGTGACGATGGTCGATAATTATCTTAAAGCTACAGTAGTAGTTGAAATAAACTGCCCCTTTGTTTCACCACACATGCATGGCAGAAATGTTCGCTTCCAAGATTTTTTGTAATAAAAACATAACAGATTAATCCTCTGCATTCTTTGTGCGTTTGGATTTTTTTTTGAGGATATCTTACACCAAATTGCTTCAAATTTGGTGTAGGTGAAGTTATTTTCCACTGTCAGGGAATATCAACATTTTTCATTATCATATAACACACTATTCAATCAATATCTGAAGCTAAAATGATGTGGGTGTATTTTAGGGATATCATAGTATGGTGTGAATGTGGGTTTAGGAATAAATGTGTGTGTGTGTGTCTGTGTCTGTGTGTCTGTGTGTATGTGCAACTCCAGGCACTTCTTGTTCTCACATCAAGTTCAAATCGACATGATACACAGGCACCTACACCTACAAAGAGGCTCATACACACATTCACTCCTTTGAGTAAAAAAAAGAAACAGGCATCTTGAGGGACTTCAAAGACTTGCCCTCTACGTGAACCCAAACAAAAGTCTGGTTTTGTTTACACAGGTGCAATTACAGGTAAACACAATGTTTCACTTTGTTTGGGGCTCAATTCATCCTGACTGTCAAAGACACAGCCTCAGACGCTGAAGACCTCGACCTCATCAACATCAGTCACAATGTACTGAAAAAGAAAAAGGTTAAATAATTTATCAAAACTAACCCTAACCCTATCATATTATAGTGATTACATGTAAAATAATTACATCAAATCAAACATAAGCTAGATGTTTTGTATGACCTGTGTGATCATCCGTTTTTGATGAAGTTTAAAATCCATAATTTGTATTAGTAGTGTATGATTTCACTTTCACTGAACTCAGTACCACTTATACTTCATATACTAGTAGTATGGAGTACTTTTACTGTATACGTTTTGGAGGAATATAGGGTCAAAGTTCACTTTTTGCAACAAACAATAGGGTAACATTTTTTGATGAAGTATAAAATCCTTATTTTTTATCAGTAGTTTATGATTTTACTTTCACTGGACGTATTCAGCTGAGGTTAGGCTGTTTTCGGATTTTTTTCTTTTTTCTACTGTCCCATAATATAAACCTCACTAATGAAGTTAACATCATATAAGATATACTTCTGTACCCTCAGTGTTTGATTTTGCAATGATTTCACTGTTGGGATGTGTTTTTCTATTGGTGTCTGTTTGTGTGCGCATCCAGCCGAGATAAGGCTGTTTTCGGATTTTTTTCTACTGTCCACAGTACTGTGCAAAGGTTTTAGGCAGTTGTGAAAAAAATGAATCAATCATCAATCAACAAAATGCAGTGAATAAACAAAAGAGAAATCTAAATCACCCTTTGTGAGGTTTATGTTATGGGACAGTAGAAAAATGAAAAAAATCCGAAAACAGCCGTATCCCTGCTGAATGCGCACAAAAACAGAGACAAATAGAAAAACACATCCAAACAGTGAAATCATTGCAAAATCAAACACTGAAGGTATATAACTATATCTTATGAGATGTTAACTTTATTTGTGAGGTTTATGTTATGGGACAGTAGAAAAATGAAAAAAATTGCGAAAACAGCCGTATCCCTGCTGAATGCGCACAAAAACAGACACAAATAGAAAAACACATCCAAACAGTAAAATCATTATAAATTGAAACACTGAGGGTACATCAATATACCTTATAAGATGTTAACTTCATATTATAGGACAGTAGAAAAAAGATTAAAATACCCTCGATCAGCCTTAGTCCCTGATACACATACGGAAAAATCAGACTCCTGGCTTAATGCCTTTAGGAATTATTACAAAAAACACACCTAAACGGCTGACCTTTGACCTTTCCAAAGGTTACACAGGTCTGAAACTCGGCACCCTAGATTAGCCTTAGTCCCTGATACACATACGGAAAAATCAGACTCCTGGCTCAGAGCCTTTTGGAATTATTACAAAAAACACACCCGAACGGCTGACCATTGACCTTTCCGAAGGTTGCACAGGTCTGAAACTCGGCACCCTGGATCACCCTTAGTCCCTGATACACATACGGAAAAATCAGACTCCTGGCTCAATGCCTTTAGGAATTATTACAAAAAACACACCCAAACGGCTGACCTTTGACCTTTCCAAAGCTTGCACGGGTCTGAAACTCGGCACCCTGGATAAGCCTTAGTCCCTGATACACATACGGAAAAATCAGACTCCTGGCTTAATGCCTTTAGGAATTATTACAAAAAACACACCCGAACGGCTGACCATTGACCTTTTCCGAAAGTTGCACAGGTCTGAAACTCGGCAACCGGGATAAGCTTTAGTCCCTGATACACATACGGAAAAATCAGACTCCTGACTCAATGCCTTTAGGAATTATTACAAAAAACACACCACAGCGGCTGACCTTTGACCTTTCCAAAGGTTGCACAGGTCTGAAACTCGGCACCCTGGATCAGCCAGGAGTCCCTGATACACATACGGAGAAATCAGCATCCGGGCTCATTGCCTTTAGGAATTATTGAAGAAAAGACAGTTTCCCACCTTTCTTACATTTGAAATTTACAGACTGTGTTTTTGGCAGTTTTTTTTGGCCAGGGGGAAAAAAGCCCACAGTCCTGTGTCCAAAAACTGAAAATCAGGTCATGTCAGACTCTATACAGTCTTAGACTCTTTGGCCAGAGTGGAAGTTTTGGAGGAACTACATTTCTACAGGTCGCAGGAGTGTGAATATTTCATATGTCGTTTGGGGTCCCAAGACGAGCGGAACGACGAGGGTACATTAGTATATCTTATAAGATGTTAACTTTATTTGTGAGGTTTATGTTATGGGACAGTAGAAAAAGAAAAAAAATCAGAAAACAGTCGTATACCAGCTGAATGCACACAAAAACAGACACAAATAGAAAAACACATCCAAACAGTGAAATCATTGCAAAATCAAACACTGAGGGAACCGAAGAATATCTTATAAGATGTTAACTTTATTTGTGAGGTTTATGTTATGGGACAGTAGAAAAATGAAAAAAAAATCAGAAAACAGTCGTATTCCAGCTTACTGCAAACAAAAACAGACAAAAATAGAAAAACACATTCAAACAGTGAAATCATTGCAAAATCAAACACTGAAGGTATATAACTATATCTTATAAGATTTTAACTTTATTTGTGAGGTTTATGTTATGGGACAGTAGAAAAATGAAAAAAATTGCGAAAACAGCCGTATCCCTGCTGAATGCGCACAAAAACAGACACAAATAGAAAAACACATCCAAACAGTGAAATCATTATAAATTTAAACACTGAGGGTACATCAATATACCTTATAAGATGTTAACTTCATATTATAGGACAGTAGAAAAAAGATTAAAATACCCTCGATCAGCCTTAGTCCCTGATACACATACGGAAAAATCAGACTCCTGGCTTAATGCCTTTAGGAATTATTACAAAAAACACACCCAAATGGCTGACCTTTGACCTTTCCAAAGGTTGCATGGGGCTTAAACTCGGCACCCTAGATACACATACGGAAAAATCAGACTCCTGGCTTAATGCCTTTAGGAATTATTACAAAAAACACACCCGAACGGCTGACCTTTGACCTTTCCAAAGGTTGCACGGGTCTGAAACTCGGCACCCTGGATTAGCCTTAGTCCCTGATACACATACAGAAAAATCAGACTCCTGGCTAAATGCCTTTAGGAATTATTACAAAAAACACACCCGAACGGCTGACCATTGACCTTTCCGAAAGTTGCACAGGTCTGAAACTCGGCAACCGGGATAAGCTTTAGTCCCTGATACACATACGGAAAAATCAGACTCCTGACTCAATGCCTTTAGGAATTATTACAAAAAATACACCACAGTGGCTGACCTTTGACCTTTCCAAAGGTTGCACAGATCTGAAACTCAGCACCCTGGATCAGCCAGGAGTCCCTGATACACATACGGAGAAATCAGCATCCGGGCTCATTGCCTTTAGGAATTATTGAAGAAAAGACAGTTTCCCACCTTTCTTACGTTTGAATTTTACAGACTGTGTTTTTGGCAGTTTTTTTTGGCCAGGGGGAAAAAAGCCCAAAGTCCTGTGTCCAAAAACTGAAAATCAGGTCATGTCAGACTCTATACAGTCTTAGACTCTTTGGCCAGACTCCTGGCTTAATGCCTTTAGGAATTATTACAAAAAACACACCCGAACGGCTGACCTTTGACCTTTCCAAAGGTTGCACGGGTCTGAAACTCGGCACCCTGGATTAGCCTTAGTCCCTGATACACATACAGAAAAATCAGACTCCTGGCTTAATGCCTTTAGGAATTATTACAAAAAACACACCCGAACGGCTAACCATTGACCTTTTCCGAAAGTTGCACAGGTCTGAAACTCGGCAACCGGGATAAGCTTTAGTCCCTGATACACATACGGAGAAATCAGCATCCGGGCTCATTGCCTTTAGGAATTATTGAAGAAAAGACAGTTTCCCACCTTTCTTACATTTGAATTTTACAGACTGTGTTTTTGGCAGTTTTTTTTGGCCAGGGGGAAAAAAGCCTGAAACTCGGCAACCGGGATAAGCTTTAGTCCCTGATACACATACGGAGAAATCAGCATCCGGGCTCATTGCCTTTAGGAATTATTGAAGAAAAGACAGTTTCCCACCTTTCTTACATTTGAATTTTACAGACTGTGTTTTTGGCAGTTTTTTTTGGCCAGGGGGAAAAAAGCCTGAAACTCGGCAACCGGGATAAGCTTTAGTCCCTGATACACATACGGAAAAATCAGACTCCTGACTCAATGCCTTTAGGAATTATTACAAAAAATACACCACAGTGGCTGACCTTTGACCTTTCCAAAGGTTGCACAGATCTGAAACTCAGCACCCTGGATCAGCCAGGAGTCCCTGATACACATACGGAGAAATCAGCATCCGGGCTCATTGCCTTTAGGAATTATTGAAGAAAAGACAGTTTCCCACCTTTCTTACGTTTGAATTTTACAGACTGTGTTTTTGGCAGTTTTTTTTGGCCAGGGGGAAAAAAGCCCAAAGTCCTGTGTCCAAAACTGAAAATCAGGTCATGTCAGACTCTATACAGTCTTAGACTCTTTGGCCAGACTCCTGGCTTAATGCCTTTAGGAATTATTACAAAAAACACACCCGAACGGCTGACCTTTGACCTTTCCAAAGGTTGCACGGGTCTGAAACTCGGCACCCTGGATTAGCCTTAGTCCCTGATACACATACAGAAAAATCAGACTCCTGGCTTAATGCCTTTAGGAATTATTACAAAAAACACACCCGAACGGCTAACCATTGACCTTTTCCGAAAGTTGCACAGGTCTGAAACTCGGCAACCGGGATAAGCTTTAGTCCCTGATACACATACGGATAAATCAGCATCCAAGCTCATTGCCTTTAGGAATTATTGAAGAAAAGACAGTTTCCCACCTTTCTTACGTTTGAATTTTACAGACTGTGTTTTTGGCAGTTTTTTTTGGCCAGGGGGAAAAAAGCCCAAAGTCCTTTGTCCAAAAACTGAAAATCAGGTCATGTCAGACTCTATACAGTCTTAGACTCTTTGGCCAGAGTGGAAGTTTTGGAGGAAATACATTTCTACAGGTCGCAGGAGTGTGAATATTTCATATGTCGTTTGGGGTCCCAAGACGAGCGGAACGACGAGGGTACATTAGTATATCTTATAAGATGTTAACTTTATTTGTGAGGTTTATGTTATGGGACAGTAGAAAAATGAAAAAAAATCAGAAAACAGTCGTATTCCAGCTGAATGCGCACAAAAACAGACAAAAATAGAAAAACACATTCAAACAGTGAAATCATTGCAAAATCAAACACTGAAGGTATATAACTATATCTTATGAGATGTTAACTTTATTTGTGAGGTTTATGTTATGGGACAATAAAAAAATGAATAAAATCAGAAAACAGCCGTATCCCTGCTGAATGCACACAAAAACAGAGACAAATAGAAAAACACATCCAAACAGTGAAATCATTGCAAAATCAAACACTGAAGGTATATAACTATATCTTATAAGATTTTAACTTTATTTGTGAGGTTTATGTTATGGGAGAGTAGAAAAATGAAAAAAATTGCGAAAACAGCCGTATCCCTGCTGAATGCGCACAAAAACAGACACAAATAGAAAAACATATCCAAACAGTGAAATCAATATAAATTTAAACACTGAGGGTACATCAATATACCTAATAAGATGTTAACTTCATATTATAGGACAGTAGAAAAAAGATTAAAATACCCTCGATCAGCCTTAGTCCCTGATACACATACGGAAAAATCAGACTCCTGGCTTAATGCCTTTAGGAATTATTACAAAAAACACACCCGAACGGCTGACCTTTGACCTTTCCGAAGGTTGCACAGGTCTGAAACTCGGCACCCTAGATACACATACGGAAAAATCAGACTTCTGGCTTAATGCCTTTAGGAATTATTACAAAAAACACACCCGAACGGCTGACCTTTGACCTTTCCGAAGGTTGCACAGGTCTGAAACTCGGCACCCTAGATCAGCCTTAGTCCCTGATACACACACGGAAAAATCAGACTCCTGGCTCAATGCCTTTAGGAATTATTACAAAAAACACACCCGAACGGCTGACCTTTGACCTTTCCAAAGGTTGCACGGGTCTGAAACTCGACACCCTGGATCAACCTTAGTCCCTGATACACATACGGAAAAATCAGACTCCTGGCTTAATGCCTTTAGGAATTATTACAAAAAACACACCCGAACGGCTGACCTTTGACCTTTCCAAAGGTTGCACGGGTCTGAAACTCGACACCCTGGATCAGCTTTAGTCCCTGATACACATACGGAAAAATCAGACTCCTGGCTTAATGCCTTTAGGAATTATTACAAAAAACACACCCGAACGGCTGACCAATGACCTTTTCCGAACGTTGCACAGGTCTGAAACTCGGCAACCGGGATAAGCTTTAGTCCCTGATACACATACGGAAAAATCAGACTCCTGGCTTAATGCCTTTAGGAATTATTACAAAAAACACACCCGAACGGCTGACCATTGACCTTTTCCGGACATTGCACAGGTCTGAAACTCTGCAACCGGGATAAGCTTTAGTCCCTGATACACATACGGAAAAATCAGACTCCTGACTCAATGCCTTTAGGAATTATTACAAAAGACACACCACAGCGGCTGACCATTGACCTTTCCGAAGGTTGCACAGGTCTGAAACTCTGCACCCGGGATAAGCCTAAATCCCTGATACACATACGGAAAAATCAGACTCCTGGCTCAATGCCTTTAGGAATTATTACAAAAAACACACCCGAACGGCTGACCTTTGACCTTTCCAAAGGTTGCACGGGTCTGAAACTTGGCATCCTGGATAAGCCTTAGTCCCTGATACAGATACGGAAAAATCGTCCGGTGATGCAGCTGAGCTAGGAAGACGTGTGCTCCGGAGCTCTTCAGGAAAACTCGGTTTTAAGTTATAAATAACGCCCGCTGTACCTGAAACTTTATCCAACTGGTGAAATATGGACTTGAGATCTCGAAATAAGATGCAAAGCTCAATTATCGACCATTTTTCTTCTCAAGCCGCAACACGTGAAACGAGCACCGAGCACAACATGGCTGCGGAAGAGCAACGTGAAGTGGAAGGAAGCCACGCCATACTACAAGAAATAAAACGCGGTAATGAAGCACTCTCACAGAAGCTCGATGCCAAAACTGCCGAGATTAATCATTCTATTTCGGGGTTGAAAACTGTGGTAGACGGGATGTGCTCACGCATCACGGAGGCAGAGGAGCGAATTAGCACAGCTGAAGATAAGCTAACTGAATTAGACTCCCATGTCCTCCGTCTGATGAAGGAGAAGGACTTTCTCGTGGACAAAGTAGACCAACTAGAGAATCAAAGCCGACGCAATAATGTCCGCATCGTTAACCTGCAGGAGGGCGGAGAGGGAAACGACCCGGTGCGGTTCTTTACAGATTGGATCCCCTCTGTGCTGGGACGACAGCACTTTCCCGAGCCGCTGATTATTGAAAGAGCGCATCGGTCCCCGACATTCCGCACGCCAGGAGATAAGCGACCCAGACCCATTCTCATCCGCCTACTCAAGTACCAGGACCGGGATAAAATCCTCCCAATGGCTGCTAAGACATCCAGAGAAAAAGGTGGGCCGATCACTTTCAAGGGAGAGGCAGTGATGTTTTTCCCAGATCTGAGTGCAAACCTGGTGAAGCAAAGAAAGGAATACAATCATGTTAAGAAGGAGTTGCACGCAAAGAAGCTCCAATTCAGCCTCCTCCACCCAGCGACCTTGAGAGTCATCCTACCTAATGGAGAGAAAAAGTTCTTCAAATCACCAGAAGCAGCGGCATCTTTTCTCCGAGACTTCCCGGGAGGTGATTAATCCTGCGTCTCACAGGTGACTACAGGTGCAGCACCACAACTCCTCTAACTCTGAGGGAGAGCGATTCCTGCATATCCTTGAACTATCCAGTGACTCTTATGTAAGTGCAACGATCCCCCTCCATATTTATTTATTTTTTCTTTTCACGTATTTTTTCATTTATTTTTATTTTATTTTTACTTTTATTTTATTTTGAAATAATTTATTTTTGGACATTATGGACAAAAAGCTAACTTATCCTATTGCTGTGAGGTTGCACTTGAACTTTCATTTACTTCTGGTTAAAGCGGGTGTTAACAATGTTTACATTTGAGGTTGTTTATATACCGAGTGATTACAAACTTATATACAAGAGAGCTCCGGGCCCAAGGTATTAGTTGGGTATGATAGTTTTAGGGAGCATTCAACGGAGGTCCCGATTGGTGTTTTTGGATGGCGCCGAGTGTTCAGGGGGTCAGTGCCTGGGGGAACGGGGAGGTTTTGTTTCTATTTGTTTTTTTTCTGTTTGTTTCCAGAGAGGCATTTTCTTTAAGCTTATTGTTGAAAGACTACTAAGTCACTGTCAAATCCTTAATCTTTTTACATGAATAAGGTGTTGAAATTTGTCAGTTTTAATGTCAATGGTCTTAACGGACCCGTTAAAAGGAAGAGGGTGTTAACATATTTAAAAAAGATTCAAACAGATATAGCCTTTATCCAGGAGACTCATCTGACAGCGCAGGAACATAATAAATTAAAAAGAGGATGGATCGGCCAAGTCTTCTCTTCATCTCTCAGCTCTAAAGCCAGAGGAGTTGCTATTTTGATAAACAAAAACATTCCCATCACTGTTCAGGAAACAATAAGTGATCCACTAGGCCGCTATGTCTTAATAAACTGTCTAATTTACTCTGAACAATGGACCTTGCTAAACCTTTACGCCCCTAATTATGATGACACTTCCTTTATTCAAGACATTTTTCTTAAAGTATCAGGGGGTCGTGAACATATTCTTATGGGAGGAGATTTTAATTTCTGTTTAGACCCAATTTTGGATAAATCAGTAACCTCCACTGCAAATTTTAAGTCAGCCTCAACTACTCTATCATTTATGAAAGATTTAAATCTAACAGATGTTTGGAGGCAAATACATCCCCAAACCATAGACTATTCTTTTTATTCAAACCGTCATAATTCACATACTAGAATTGATCTTTTCTTACTGTCAACACATGTGGCTTACAGAGCATTAGAGTCTGATTATCTGCCAAGGATACTTTCTGATCATTCTCCACTCACTCTATCTATAGTAATGCCTGAGAAAATGGCCAGCATGTACAGGTGGCGTTTGAATCCGACCCTCCTTAAAAAAAGTGACTTCTGTAAATTTGTCAGGGATCAAATCAAACTATTCTGTGAAACAAACTGTCCTTCTTCCCCTAATAGTTTCATACTATGGGATACATTAAAAGCTTATTTAAGAGGACAAATAATCTCATATACAAAAGGACTTAAAAAATCATATGTAGCAGAAGTGGAAAAATTTGAAAAAGAAATTCTTGGGCTGGAAAAAGACTTTCAGCAACATAGGGATAAGAAGATATACAGTTTATTGGTAAAAAGAAAACTCAAGTATAATACACTATGCACTTATAGGGCTGAGAAAGACATTTTGAGAACGAAACAAAGGTACTACGAACTGGGGGAGAAGGCTCATAAAGTCCTATCCTGGCAATTAAAGAAAGAGGAGAGTTCAAAAACAATTAACCAAATTGAAGACGAACATGGCTGTATTACACAGAACCCAAAAGAAATAAATGAAACTTTTAAAAAGTTTATGTTAATTTATACAAGTCGGAATCACCAGAAGATCTGTCCACAATAGATACATTCTTAAATAATATTGATTTGCCTAAACTGAGTCAAGACGACCAGAGGTATTTAGATTCACCATTTACCTCCAAAGAGATCGAAAACGCTCTAGCAACGCTGCAATCTAATAAATCACCAGGGGAGGATGGGTTTCCCCCCGAATTTTATAAAGAGTTTAAGGATTTGCTTATACCTCTCCTTATGGATGTAATTAATCTAGCATCTAAAACACAAAGCCTCCCTGATTCATTTTCAATGGCTATAATTACAGTGATCCATAAAAAAACCAAGACCCCTTAAAATGCTCCTCTTTCCGACCAATTTCACTCTTGAATGCGGATTATAAATTGTTTTCTAAAGCTATAGCAAACAGGTTGAGTGAATTCTTACCAAAATTGATAAACCGAGACCAGGTTGGCTTTATCCAGAAGAGATCCTCTGCCAATAACATGTGTAGGTTACTTAACGTTATTCATATGGCAACCTCCAGTACTGAACCTAGTATAGCCGTTACGCTGGACGCGGAAAAGGCCTTTGATAGGCTTGAGTGGCCCTATCTATTCAAGGTTCTATGTAAATTTGGATTTGGCTCCTATTTTATTAATTGGGTCAGAATGCTGTATAAGAATCCACAGGCCAGAATAATTACTAATGGACAAATGTCCACTGTCTTCCCCCTCAGTAGATCGAGCAGACAAGGGTGTCCCTTATCCCCTGGGCTTTTCGTTATAGCTATTGAACCTCTGGCCGAGACAATCAGACACGATTCAGAGATAAAAGGTGTGAAAGTGGACCAGACGATACATAAAATCAATCTGATGGCAGATGATATAATTCTGTATTTAACAAAACCATCTGATTCCCTTGCTAAATTGAAAACCGTTTTGCATGCATTTGGATATGTCTCTGGATATAAGGTAAATTACGATAAATGTGAAATTCTTCCACTTTCAAATTTTGACTACACTGAACATCAGCAAAGAGGTCCATCCCACCTTGGGTTTCAATTGGAATGTATGCTGTTAAAGAAAAGGTTCCTGCAGACTTCAGCTATAAATGGACACCTACAACCATCTCCAGAAGAACTGACAACCCTGTTTTGACCCATATCATCAAAACATGGCATGAAGTCCGGAAAAATACTGGACTAAAAAATATATTTCACCCAGGACACCATTGAAACAGAACGAACTCATACCTATGTCAGTGGATAATAAGATCCTGGAAACGTGGCACCAGAAAGGGATTCATCATTTGGAGGACTGTTATAAGGATGGATGCCTGATGTCTTTTGAGGACCTAAGGAGGAAATATGATCTGTCCAGTAGAAACTTTTTTTGTTATTTACAGTTAAGATCATTTCTTAAATCTGTTTTGGGATCTGAAATGACTTTACCCATGCTCAGCGATCTGGAAAAACTGCTTCAGGAGGGTAACGCACCCCGTCTTATTGCAAAAGTCTACTCCCTCTTGATGGATGATGCTCCAAAACCAGGTTTACATAAATCAAGGGAGAAATGGGAGTCTGACTTGGGTGTGACAATGGGTACAGAGCTCTGGGCTGAATTGTGTCAAAAAAGTCTAACTGCCACTCTTAATTCTAGATACAGGCTGACTTATTATAACTTTCTTCATCAAACCTATCTTACGCCACAGAAATTACATAAATATAAACCTGAGATATCCAACCTGTGCTTTAGATGTAGTATAGAAGAGGGTTCATTCCTACACTGCACTTGGTTATGCACAAAACTTAACACATTCTGGCATGATTTCTCTGGCATCATGACAAAACTCCTAGGACTACATCTCCCATTAGATCCTCAAACCTGCTTATTAGGAGATACTACAAATATTAATGCACGATTAAGAAAAGCTCAAAAGAGGTTCCTCTCTTAGCCTTAGTCCCTGATGCACATACGGAAAAATCAGACTCCTGGCTCAATGCCTTTAGGAATTATTACAAAAAAACACCCGAACGGCTGACCATTGACCTTTCCGAAGGTTGCACAGGTCTGAAACTCTGCACCGGGGATAAGCCTAAATCCCTGATACACATACGGAAAGATCAGACTCCTGACTCAATGCCTTTAGGAATTATTACAAAAAACACACCCGAACGGCTGACCATTGACCTTTCCGAAGGTTGCACAGGCCTGAAACTCTGCACCCGGGATAAGCCTAAATCCCTGATACACATACGGAAAAATCAGACTCCTGGCTCAATGCCTTTAGGAATTATTACAAAAAACACACCCGAACGGCTGACCATTGACCTTTCCGAAGGTTGCACAGGTCTGAAACTCGGCTACCGGGATAAGCCTAAATCCCTGATACACATACGGAAAAATCAGACTCCTGGCTCAATGCCTTTAGGAATTATTACAAAAAACACACCCGAACGTCTGACCTTTGACCTTTCCAAAGGTTGCACGGGTCTGAAACTTGGCACCCTGGATAAGCCTTAGTCCCTGATACAGATACGGAAAAATCAGACCACTGGCTGAATGCCTTTAGGAATTATTACAAAAAACACACCCGAACGGCTGACCATTGACCTTTCCCAAGGTTGCACAGGTCTGAAACTCTGCACCCGGGATAAGCCTAAATCCCTGATACACATACGGAAAAATCAGACTCCTGGCTCAATGCCTTTAGGAATTATTACAAAAAACACACCAGAGCGGCTGACCTTTGACCTTTCCAAAGGTTGCACAGGTCTGAAACTCGGCACCCTGGATCAGCCAGGAGTCCCTGATACACATACGGCGAAATCAGCCTCCGGGCTCATTGCCTTTAGGAATTATTGAAGAAAAGACAGTTTCCCACCTTTCTTACGTTTGAATTTTACAGACTGTGTTTTTGGCAGTTTTTTTTGGCCGGGGGAAAAAAGCCCAAAGTCCTGTATCCAAAAACTGAAAATCAGGTCATGTCAGACTCTATACAGTCTTACCCTGGATTTCCACTGGACGCGGAACGGCCGCGGAACGGCCGCGGTGCGGTTCTGCTTCGTCCTCTCCCAAACGTCAATCCCCACCGGGCGCGTTACGGCAGCGGCGCGGAGCCTTGGGACCCCGCGGTATTCACGGAAGATCGCGCGATAATCTCGAACGGACCCGAGATCCCGCGATAGACTGTGTGTATAAAGGAAACAACAACAACAACACAGCTTCTTTCATTTCTCCACTTCCATAATCAGTCTCTCGTCGTCCATTGTCTCCGAGACCCTCGGATCAAATGACTGTTGACCTGGGAGCACCGTGACGTTGAGGTGAAGTTGTGACCTGCGTATTGTGTTTTATTTTGAAAGGGGGGCGGAAAGTGTTTTACTTTGATACTGTGTCGGACTTCCTGTCTTGTGCGATCTGCTTCGTTGAAATTTACGAGGTTCAGCAGCGGCAACGGAAAAAATAGAACTGATTCCTATCGATAGCGCTGCGGCGCGGCGAGCCGCTTCTGGGCCGCTGCTGATCCGGGCCGAGTGCGGCCGGTGGGAATGCTCACATTGATTAGAATGGAACCGATTAGCAACGGCTACCGTTCCGCGGCCGTTCCGCGGCCGTTCCGCGTCCAGTGGAAATCCAGGGTTAGACCCTTTTGGCCAGAGTGAAAGAGGAACTACAGGTCGCAGGAGTGTGAATATTTCATATGTCGTTTGGGGTCCCAAGACGAGCGGAACGACGAGGGTACATTAGTATATCTTATAAGATGTTAACTTTATTTGTGAGGTTTATGTTATGGGACAGTAGAAAATGAAAAAAAATCAGAAAACAGCCTTATCTCAGCTGAATGCGCACACAAACAGACACCAATAGAAAAACACATCCAAACAGTGAAATATTTGCAAAATTAAACACTGAGGGTAAAGAAGTATATTTTATAAGATGTTAAGTTCATTTGTTTGGTTTATATTATGGGAAAGTAGAAAAATGAAAAAAATCCGAAAACAGCCTTATCTCAGCTGTATGCGCACACAAACAGACACCAATAGAAAAACACATCCAAACAGTGAAATCATTGCAAAATCAAACAGTGAGTGTACAGAACTAAATCTTCTTAAGATGTTAACTTCATTTGTGAGGTTTATGTTATGGGACAGCAGAAAAATTAAAAAAATCCGTACACAGCCTTATCTCAGCTGAATGCGCACACAAACAGACACCAATAGAAAAGCACATCCAAACAGTGAAATATTTGCAAAATTAAACACTGAGGGTAAAGAAGTATATCTTATAAGATGTTAAGTTCATTTGTTAGGTTTATATTATGGGAAAGTAGAAAAATGAAAAAAATCCGAAAACAGCCTTATCTCAGCTGTATGCCCACACAAACAGACACCAATAGAAAAACACATCCAAACAGTGAAATCAATGCAAAATCAAACAGTGAGTGTACAGAACTAAATCTTTTAAGATGTTAACTTCATTTGTGAGGTTTATGTTATGGGACAGCAGAAAAATTAAAAAAATCCGTAAACAGCCTTATCTCAGCTGAATGCGCACACAAACAGACACCAATAGAAAAACACATCCAAACAGTGAAATCAATGCAAAATCAAACAGTGAGTGTACAGAACTAAATATTTTAAGATGTTAACTTCATTTGTGAGGTTTATGTTATGGGACAGCAGAAAAATTAAAAAAATCCGTAAACAGCCTTATCTCAGCTGAATGCGCACACAAACAGACACTTGTAGAAAAACACATCCCAACAGTGAAACCATTGCAAAATCAAACACTGAAGGTACAGAACTAAATATTTTAAGATGTTAACTTCATTTGTGAGGTTTATGTTATGGGACAGCAGAAAAATGAAAAAAATCCGTAAACAGCCTTATCTCAGCTGAATGCGCACACAAACAGACACTTGTAGAAAAACACATCCCAACAGTGAAACCATTGCAAAATCAAACACTGATGGTACAGAACTAAATATTTTAAGATGTTAACTTCATTTGTGAGGTTTATGTTATGGGACAGCGGAAAAATGAAAAAAATCCGTAAACAGCCTTATCTCAGCTGAATGCGCACACAAACAGACACTTGTAGAAAAACACATCCCAACAGTGAAATCATTGCAAAATCAAACACTGAGGGTACAGAACTAAATATTTTAAGATGTTAACTTCATTTGTGAGGTTTATGTTATGGGACAGCAGAAAAATGAAAAAAATCCGGAAACAGCCTTATCTCAGCTGAATGCGCACACATTCACACATTTACAGACACCAATAGAAAAACACATCCAAACAGTGAAATCATTGCAAAATCAAACAGTGAGTGTACAGAACTAAATCTTTTTAAGATGTTAACTTCATTTGTGAGGTTTATGTTATGGGACAGCAGAAAAATTAAAAAAATCCGTAAACAGCCTTATCTCAGCTGAATGCGCACACAAACAGACACCAATAGAAAAGCACATCCAAACAGTGAAATATTTGCAAAATTTAACACTGAGGGTAAAGAAGTATATCTTATAAGATGTTAAGTTCATTTGTTAGGTTTATATTATGGGAAAGTAGAAAAATGAAAAAAATCCGAAAACAGCCTTATCTCAGCTGTATGCGCACACAAACAGACACCAATAGAAAAACACATCCAAACAGTGAAATCAATGCAAAATCAAACAGTGAGTGTACAGAACTAAATCTTTTAAGATGTTAACTTCATTTGTGAGGTTTATGTTATGGGACAGCAGAAAAATTAAAAAAATCCGTAAACAGCCTTATCTCAGCTGAATGCGCACACAAACATACACTTGTAGAAAAACACATCCCAACAGTGAAACCATTGCAAAATCAAACACTGAGGGTACAGAACTAAATATTTTAAGATGTTAACTTCATTTGTGAGGTTTATGTTATGGGACAGCAGAAAAATGAAAAAAATCCGTAAACAGCCTTATCTCAGCTGAATGCGCACACAAACAGACACCAATAGAAAAGCACATCCAAACAGTGAAATATTTGCAAAATTAAACACTGAGGGTAAAGAAGTATATCTTATAAGATGTTAAGTTCATTTGTTAGGTTTATATTATGGGAAAGTAGAAAAATGAAAAAAATCCGAAAACAGCCTTATCTCAGCTGAATGCGCACACAAACAGACACTTGTAGAAAAACACATCCCAACAGTGAAATCATTGCAAAATCAAACACTGAGGGTACAGAACTAAATCTTTTAAGATGTTAACTTCATTTGTGAGGTTTATGTTATGGGACAGCAGAAAAATGAAAAAAATCCGGAAACAGCCTTATCTCAGCTGAATGCGCACACAAACAGACACCAATAGAAAAACACATCCAAACAGTGAAATCTTTGCAAAATTAAACACTGAGGGTAAAGAAGTATATCTTATAAGATGTTAAGTTCATTTGTTAGGTTTATATTATGGGAAAGTAGAAAAATGAAAAAAATCCGAAAACAGCCTTATCTCAGCTGTATGCGCACACAAACAGACACCAATAGAAAAACACATCCAAACAGTGAAATCAATGCAAAATCAAACAGTGAGTGTACAGAACTAAATCTTTTAAGATGTTAACTTCATTTGTGAGGTTTATGTTATGGGACAGCAGAAAAATGAAAAAAATCCGGAAACAGCCTTATCTCAGCTGAATGCGCACACAAACAGACACCAATAGAAAAACACATCCAAACAGTGAAATCTTTGCAAAATTAAACACTGAGGGTAAAGAAGTATATCTTATAAGATGTTAAGTTCATTTGTTAGGTTTATATTATGGGAAAGTAGAAAAATGAAAAAAATCCGAAAACAGCCTTATCTCAGCTGTATGCGCACACAAACAGACACCAATAGAAAAACACATCCAAACAGTGAAATCAATGCAAAATCAAACAGTGAGTGTACAGAACTAAATCTTTTAAGATGTTAACTTCATTTGTGAGGTTTATGTTATGGGACAGCAGAAAAATTAAAAAAATCCGTAAACAGCCTTATCTCAGCTGAATGCGCACACAAACAGACACTTGTAGAAAAACACATCCCAACAGTGAAATCATTGCAAAATCAAACACTGAGGGTACAGAACTAAATCTTTTAAGATGTTAACTTCATTTGTGAGGTTTATGTTATGGGACAGCAGAAAAATGAAAAAAATCCGTAAACAGCCTTATCTCAGCTGAATGCGCACACAAACAGACACCAATAGAAAAACACATCCAAACAGTGAAATCTTTGCAAAATTAAACACTGAGGGTAAAGAAGTATATCTTATAAGATGTTAAGTTCATTTGTTAGGTTTATATTATGGGAAAGTAGAAAAATGAAAAAAATCCGAAAACAGCCTTATCTCAGCTGTATGCGCACACAAACAGACACCAATAGAAAAACACATCCAAACAGTGAAATCAATGCAAAATCAAACAGTGAGTGTACAGAACTAAATCTTTTAAGATGTTAACTTCATTTGTGAGGTTTATGTTATGGGACAGCAGAAAAATTAAAAAAATCCGTAAACAGCCTTATCTCAGCTGAATGCGCACACAAACAGACACTTGTAGAAAAACACATCCCAACAGTGAAATCATTGCAAAATCAAACACTGAGGGTACAGAACTAAATCTTTTAAGATGTTAACTTCATTTGTGAGGTTTATGTTATGGGACAGCAGAAAAATGAAAAAAATCCGGAAACAGCCTTATCTCAGCTGAATGCGCACACAAACAGACACCAATAGAAAAACACATCCAAACAGTGAAATCTTTGCAAAATTAAACACTGAGGGTAAAGAAGTATATCTTATAAGATGTTAAGTTCATTTGTTAGGTTTATATTATGGGAAAGTAGAAAAATGAAAAAAATCCGAAAACAGCCTTATCTCAGCTGTATGCGCACACAAACAGACACCAATAGAAAAACACATCCAAACAGTGAAATCAATGCAAAATCAAACAGTGAGTGTACAGAACTAAATCTTTTAAGATGTTAACTTCATTTGTGAGGTTTATGTTATGGGACAGCAGAAAAATTAAAAAAATCCGTAAACAGCCTTATCTCAGCTGAATGCGCACACAAACAGACACTTGTAGAAAAACACATCCAAACAGTGAAATCTTTGCAAAATTAAACACTGAGGGTAAAGAAGTATATCTTATAAGATGTTAAGTTCATTTGTTAGGTTTATATTATGGGAAAGTAGAAAAATGAAAAAAATCCGAAAACAGCCTTATCTCAGCTGTATGCGCACACAAACAGACACCAATAGAAAAACACATCCAAACAGTGAAATCAATGCAAAATCAAACAGTGAGTGTACAGAACTAAATCTTTTAAGATGTTAACTTCATTTGTGAGGTTTATGTTATGGGACAGCAGAAAAATTAAAAAAATCCGTAAACAGCCTTATCTCAGCTGAATGCGCACACAAACAGACACTTGTAGAAAAAAACATCCCAACAGTGAAACCATTGCAAAATCAAACACTGAGGGTACAGAACTAAATATTTTAAGATGTTAACTTCATTTGTGAGGTTTATGTTATGGGACAGCAGAAAAATTAAAAAAATCCGGAAACAGCCTTATCTCAGCTGAATGCGCACACAAACAGACACCAATAGAAAAGCACATCCAAACAGTGAAATATTTGCAAAATTTAACACTGAGGGTAAAGAAGTATATCTTATAAGATGTTAAGTTCATTTGTTAGGTTTATATTATGGGAAAGTAGAAAAATGAAAAAAATCCGAAAACAGCCTTATCTCAGCTGTATGCGCACACAAACAGACAACAATAGAAAAACACATCCAAACAGTGAAATCAATGCAAAATCAAACAGTGAGTGTACAGAACTAAATCTTTTAAGATGTTAACTTCATTTGTGAGGTTTATGTTATGGGACAGCAGAAAAATTAAAAAAATCCGTAAACAGCCTTATCTCAGCTGAATGCGCACACAAACAGACACTTGTAGAAAAAAACATCCCAACAGTGAAACCATTGCAAAATCAAACACTGAGGGTACAGAACTAAATATTTTAAGATGTTAACTTCATTTGTGAGGTTTATGTTATGGGACAGCAGAAAAATAAAAAAAATCCGTAAACAGCCTTATCTCAGCTGAATGCGCACACAAACAGACACTTGTAGAAAAACACATCCAAACAGTGAAATCTTTGCAAAATTAAACACTGAGGGTACAGACCTAAATCTTTTAAGATGTTAACTTCATTTGTGAGGTTTATGTTATGGGACAGCAGAAAAATTAAAAAAATCCGGAAACAGCCTTATCTCAGCTGAATGCGCACACAAACAGACTTCAATAGAAAAACATGTGTTTTTCTATCTGAAGTCCAAACAGTGAAATCTTTGCAAAATCAAACACTGAGGGTAAAGAAGTATATCTTATAAGATGTTAAGTTCATTTGTTAGGTTTATATTATGGGAAAGTAGAAAAATGAAAAAAATCCGAAAACAGCCTTATCTCAGCTGAATGCGCACACAAACAGACACTTGTAGAAACACACATCCAAACAGTGAAATCATTGCAAAATCAAACAGTGAGTGTACAGAACTAAATCTTTTAAGATGTTAACTTCATTTGTGAGGTTTATGTTAAGGGACAGCAGAAAAATTAAAAAAATCCGTAAACAGCCTTATCTCAGCTGAATGCGCACACAAGCAGACACTTGTAGAAAAACACATCCCAACAGTGAAATCAATGCAAAATCAAACAGTAAGGGTACAGAACTAAATATTTTAAGATGTTAACTCAATTTGTGAGGTTTATGTTATGGGACAGCAGAAAAATGAAAAAAATCCGGAAACAGCCTTATCTCAGCTGAATGCGCACACATTCACACATTTACAGACACCAATAGAAAAACACATCCAAACAGTGAAATCATTGCAAAATCAAACAGTGAGTGTACAGAACTAAATCTTTTTAAGATGTTAACTTCATTTGTGAGGTTTATGTTATGGGACAGCAGAAAAATTAAAAAAATCCGTAAACAGCCTTATCTCAGCTGAATGCGCACACAAACAGACACCAATAGAAAAACACATCCAAACAGTGAAATCATTGCAAAATCAAACACTGAGGGTACAGACCTAAATCTTTTAAGATGTTAACTTCATTTGTGAGGTTTATGTTATGGGACAGCAGAAAAATTAAAAAAATCCGGAAACAGCCTTATCTCAGCTGAATGCGCACACAAACAGACTTCAATAGAAAAACATGTGTTTTTCTATCTGAAGTCCAAACAGTGAAATCTTTGCAAAATTAAACACTGAGGGTAAAGAAGTATATCTTATAAGATGTTAAGTTCATTTGTTAGGTTTATATTATGGGAAAGTAGAAAAATGAAAAAAATCCGAAAACAGCCTTATCTCAGCTGAATGCGCACACAAACAGACACTTGTAGAAACACACATCCAAACAGTGAAATCATTGCAAAATCAAACAGTGAGTGTACAGAACTAAATCTTTTAAGATGTTAACTTCATTTGTGAGGTTTATGTTAAGGGACAGCAGAAAAATTAAAAAAATCCGTAAACAGCCTTATCTCAGCTGAATGCGCACACAAGCAGACACTTGTAGAAAAACACATCCCAACAGTGAAATCAATGCAAAATCAAACAGTAAGGGTACAGAACTAAATATTTTAAGATGTTAACTTCATTTGTGAGGTTTATGTTATGGGACAGCAGAAAAATGAAAAAAATCCGGAAACAGCCTTATCTCAGCTGAATGCGCACACATTCACACATTTACAGACACCAATAGAAAAACACATCCAAACAGTGAAATCATTGCAAAATCAAACAGTGAGTGTACAGAACTAAATCTTTTTAAGATGTTAACTTCATTTGTGAGGTTTATGTTATGGGACAGCAGAAAAATTAAAAAAATCCGTAAACAGCCTTATCTCAGCTGAATGCGCACACAAACAGACACCAATAGAAAAACACATCCAAACAGTGAAATCATTGCAAAATCAAACACTGAGGGTACAGACCTAAATCTTTTAAGATGTTAACTTCATTTGTGAGGTTTATGTTATGGGACAGCAGAAAAATTAAAAAAATCCGGAAACAGCCTTATCTCAGCTGAATGCGCACACAAACAGACTTCAATAGAAAAACATGTGTTTTTCTATCTGAAGTCCAAACAGTGAAATCTTTGCAAAATGAAACACTGAGGGTAAAGAAGTATATCTTATAAGATGTTAAGTTCATTTGTTAGGTTTATATTATGGGAAAGTAGAAAAATGAAAAAAATCCGAAAACAGCCTTATCTCAGCTGAATGCGCACACAAACAGACACTTGTAGAAACACACATCCAAACAGTGAAATCATTGCAAAATCAAACAGTGAGTGTACAGAACTAAATCTTTTAAGATGTTAACTTCATTTGTGAGGTTTATGTTAAGGGACAGCAGAAAAATTAAAAAAATCCGTAAACAGCCTTATCTCAGCTGAATGCGCTTACAAACAGACACCAATAGAAAAACACATCCGTGAAATCATTGCAAAATCAAACACTGAGAGTACAGAAGTATATCTTATAAGATGTACATTTCATTTGTTCAGTTAACTGTATGGTTATTTGTCATAATCAAACTTCAAAAAAATATTTCTACAATGTTTTTTTCAACAAATGTTGCTTTCACAGCACACATTATTGTTGTAATCATATCATTATTATTAATATTATTATTATTATCGCTGTTAATATTATTATTGTTATCATCACCATCATTATATTTATATCATTAATACATTGACATTATATTAACATAAAAAAACAAAAACTCGCGCACTCATTCTATTGGGAACAATGACATGATGATGCTGTAGGGCCACCTTCAGCATTCGCTTCCGATTTTCATTAAGTTTCGATTCCACCTTAAAAAAAATGCACGTTTCGGCCAGTAGGGAGAAGTGCAAATTCAGGAATGGTTGCAATAGAATTCAGTCAGCATTCATATTTGAGATGGACTTTCTCCTATAGTCCAAAGTAGATATGGACATATAGGGGATCACTGGAAAAATAAGGAGCTGTAGCATGCAAAGCAGGTGACATATTTCATGTGAAATCATATTAGGCCACTAGGGGGCAGTGCAAAGTCACAAATTGTTGCAAAATAATTGTCAAAATCTTGACTTTTGAGCTTGATTTTCTCCAAAATTCTCAAACCAGGAAAATTCATCACAAATACCCGATCACGATATGACAATATCAAAATTCTAAGATCATATCTTGTCTCATGTCATGATATAGCTATAATATTGTCATGCCTTCCTCATCATAGTTCACATTCCATTTGTCAGAGATAAAATATGAATCCATAACCCATTTTGAGAGGCAGGTTCTCATAAGGTTGGGATGTGTCAACTATTTGGGTTGCCACTAGACTCCCCTGTTTAAATGTAGGAGTTTAGTATTTTGGGCAACACCATGTTAGTTTTTGAAACCAGAAACAACCATAGTTATAAGAGAAGGGATGGATACTGATAGCTTGTCCACTACAAATCCACCTATAACTGCAACTTTGCAAACATGAAATGCAGAGCTGTCAATCACACACTGACAGCTCTGCATTTAAATGTAAAATTAAATTTACATTGTGGACATGCAGCTCTACTGAAGAGGAACTAAGACCATAAACCCTTTAGAACAATGTATGCAGGGCACCAGACTAACTTTTTACTAGGAGCACATTAGCCCCCCCTATAACTGAATGTTTTAGGAGAGCAAGCAGAACATTTAGGGGCGCACACCTTAAACATTTCCTCTCATTTTCACTGTATTACTGATCAATACTCCGATAATAATTGAATAAATTGCAATGTGCTGTTTAGAATTCCCAGTGAATTTTTATTGTGCACTTGTTTGTTAAAGAATAAGATCACATAAGAGACATTAAGTGTACATAAAATACCATCACTGTCACTACAGTACAATTATTAACTAGAAGTGGCCCGGTACTGTCCAGTACACAGAACCGGCACTTTTATTTGTGTACTGGCACATTTCACAAGATGCCGGTAATCTCTTATCAGTCCACTTGATTATGGTCCAGAGCAATAATGTCTCAGGGTACACTATGTGACGTTCACCTGTTCTCGCAAAAGTCAAGTGTTTATTCCTTGAGTTTGGAGTTTTTATTTTCTATCTAATCTCTATCTGGAAGACGACCGCTGTGGCGACCATCATCATGCTTCAAAAGCATGAGTTAGCTCATCCACACACTCATACTTTCTGATATAATAAAAATAAACATGGAGCTGGCAAGTTGAGGCTTGAAAATATCAGAGGACGATGCACAGAAGGGATTAAGCTGGGCAATAGCCCGGTATCCTGGACTCTTGCTCAAAAATTAATAAATTGATAAAGTTGAACCTGAATTTTCCTTAACACTAAAACAAGGCCAGACCAAAAGTTTCACTCCCAGGGCTGGAGTATGCCAGGTGTAATATTATTAGATATTAATGTAGATGTGATGCAATAATTTGATGCACAAGCCTGTTTTCTTTGTGTATTACCTTAATGACTCTGTCCTGGCAGTGCTGGATGATCTTACACAGCTCCTCTGTACCCTGAGACTCGAGACTCTGATGAAGGATCTGCTCAAACATCTAGTAAAACACAATTTGTAGTTTTGTACCTAACTTTGTGACATACATGCATGTAACACCAGACAAACTGACTCATATAGGAATATCCCATGAAATAATGTGATAATGTTATTTATCACATGTGGAACCAGTTAACCAATAACAGTTAACCAATAACCAGTTAACCAATAACCTATATCAGACTGTTTAGTCAGTAGTTGAGGTTTCACCTCTCTCATGGGGATCTGGGCCCTTTGGACAAACACTGACGGGCTGCTCACGTCAAACTGTTGCTGCAGACCCTCAAGGCTCAGGTTCACCACCTTCTCATAGCAGCTGTGCATCTTAACTGGATGGAAAGCCAGCATGGAGATCTTCTCCATGTGCTGAGGAGGAAGACAAGAAGGGAGAGGAAGAGATGGATGAGGCATGGACAGATTTGGGAAAAATGTATAATTGTGTCTCACAATAAATATACTACTGCAAAAGTATCACTAATGTTACACTAGACAAATGCTGTTTAAATCACAAACATATTTGGAATAGGAGTATAGGAATTGCGGATAGATAACATTTGTTTTGTAAAGATCCAGATTCTTGTGCTTCAACTGCGAAAATCAGAGTGCATTTTCTATACATAATCATTATATATTGTGCTTCAATTTAAGCACATTCTCATGTTATGGGTTTTATTTAAAGCAACACAATTTTCAACCTTCACGTAATGTCTCTAAGCAGGGATGGGAAGTATTTCTGATACATGTATTAAAAAAAATACATATTTAAAATACGAAATATGCTCTTTTCTGGAGATGATGAAAAATTCCTTCAGATTTTGTACCAATATATTTCCATTATGTGTATTTTATTTAAAATACTGTAACATACATCCTTTGAAAAAAAGTGATGACATAAGAAGACAAATTGCAGGATGCTGCTTCAGATTGGACTTCATGGTGCTTGTGCCTACTTTAATTTGCCAGGACTTGTTAAGATCACAATTAGTCTACATAAGAATTGAATTGAGTCAAGCGATTACCATCAGAGCTGAGTTTCAAGACTTTAGAGCTCACTCTGTCGTTTACATCGATGACAGTGTTAAAGTCGCCACATAAAATTATTTTGTATCCGACCAATAGGGGTTCTTTAAGTCTTTTAAAAAGTTGAAAAATGTTTGTTCTCTCATGAGAGGTGTACACGTGTATCGTTCGTATTTTTTCTCCTCGGTAAAAACAATCCAACATGAGCAATCTACAAGGAATTAAATTAGGAAATCATTCATTTTACGAATAATAGTGACATCACCAGTTTTAGAAAAAAGATCCCACCATCAGCTTTACTTTCGCCAATAGAAATTACACTTAGACCTTTGTTCCACATGCTGGATACCATTACTCTTTACTTGTGTTCAGTCTCAGTTCTTGACAACATAATATGTCAAAGTCAGTTTTCAACAAGAATTTAATTTGTTGGGCTCTAAAAGAATTTGATTGGATGCCATGGGCATTCCAAGATGAAACTTTGGGGAAGGTCATAAATGTTTGGGGGGTTATGGTGTGGGTTTGTCGTGATTTTATAATATATATATATATATATTTATATATATTTATTTTAAAATAAGTTGTTGCCAAAGTTGTTGCTGTAAGGGGGGCTCTCTGCTACAGCCTGCGGGTAAAGCGGGGTGCTGCCAACTCGCTGACCCTGACCCTTATACCTATTCCAAGCCCTACCAGTAGAGGTCCCCCAAGCCCCAATTTATGTGCTGGAATAAAATGATATCAAAGTTTAGTTGGGGTGGCAAAAGACCCACGATAAGACTGGAAACTCTCCAGCTGCCAAAAGAAGAAGGAGGGATGAGACTTCCAAAATTAAAGGAATACTACCATGCGGCCCAATTGAGATATATTGTAGGTTGGTGCAAACCAGACACAGTGAAATGAAATAGAAAAAGAGTTTGGAGAAAACCCAGTACAGAATATAATTGGGGATAAAGAAACATACAAGAAGATTCAAAACCAAATAGACACAATCACGATGTTCACATACAAAATATGGTTCAGCATAATAAAAAAATATAAGATACAGAAAGACACTAATTTATTGAATATGATAGCAATTTTACACCGACTAGGTACGATATAGGATTTAAACAGTGGACAACCAAGGGAATCACAGCATGGTGTGTTTTGGTGAAAGATGGACAGCTTGAGAGTTTCCAAAATATGACAGAAAAAAAGGATTTAGATAATCAATCATGAATTCTGTGGATTCCTGCAACTTAGAGACTACTATATGAAAGAGATCAGGATGGACCCCTCCTGAGAAGTGAATAGTGTGATCCAGATCATCATAATCAACGCATACAAAGAAACCACAATTAGAATTATATTGGGACTATATAAAAAAAAATGCTACAAAATACATAAAAAAAAAGATGGGAATCAGGATTTAACATAAAACTTAGTGATGAAGATTGGCTAAGATTGGTATAATCTGCCAGACATTAGCCTCATGTATGAAACAAAGTGATTTTGAAGCAGAAACATATTTAGGTTACAAGGTCAGAGCTGCAGTGACTTCCTGACAAGTACAAATGAGCATTTCATGGGTTGTACTGGCAACAGATATGACAAATGTTGGGTGGCTGGGAGATTTTTTTTAATCAGTCTTGAATATGTCAAAGATTACCCACAATATTAACTTTGAAGCATTGTTAGTTTTGTGTAGCATCAGCTAAAACATGTACTCCCTCCCCTCTTAATTTGAAAAGAGGACATTTGTAATATGGAAATGATTGAATATTTGGTGGTTTTGAGGAGGACTGATGCAGGACAAAAGTATTAATCTTTTATGACAACAATTCTTGGGAGTGAACATTCCTGCCATATACTCAAGTGTATGGTGAAAACAATGTTCAGTGTTCTATTGATCTATTAATACAATGTTTTCATTTAAATTCCAATTTGCCAAGAGACCTTCTTACAAGAAAGTGTGCCATATGCACTAACACAGTGGAAATGAATCATAAGGGGGGTGAGGGTTAAGGAAACAGTTTGTCATCAACTAAATACTGTAGGTGTCCAAAGCCTGAGGGTCAGCCTCTTTCCCCGGATGAAGCAGAATCCAGTCACGTTAACTGTGCGTTGTAAGAATGGAAAAGACTGTCATAAAAAAAAAATAATAATTACAACACCCACACTGTATCAACATTCAGAGTGGACCTAATTTTTAAGAATAGAGGGATAGATTTAGTGTATAGCCTACTTGTTAAATAGACAGGACAGTGCAGCAGCAGCACCAGCGAAGCTCTCTGAACAGATCAGCAATGTGACCCACAGTCCTCACAACCGAAGACGCAGCCGAAACACAGCAAGCGGTTCCGCGAAAACGGGAGCTTTGCAGCTGCGGGTCCGGGTGAGAGGACATCGGTTCTCACAGTGGAACTGTACAGACAGCAAGTCTGGCTCCCGTGTAACGTCGCAGACAACACCATCTCAGAGATAGGATACTGACTGCATTTAAACACTAAACTTTCGAAAAAAACAGCAAAGCGAAAAAGAAAAAAAAGAGCATGGAACATTTACATGTGCATATATTAGTATTAACTATATTTCGATTAATGCGTGTGTGTTTAAATGCATGTGTATGTATGTAGTGAAAAGACGTAGTTACTGTAATTAACGAACACATTTTAGCAATGGCCTGCTGTTTAGCTCATTATAATAATGTAAAATTTCACTTACCTCTACATTTTTGAGCATCTTCCTGTGACATGTCAATAGCCTCCCTCTACCACCAACTTCCCCAGTAATTCCTTGGTCAGCGACTGATGCTGCAACTCCATTACATGTTCATCCACCTGCTGAGCAGACACTAACCTGTTCACGTTTTGGATATTAATCCGCTGCTGCTGTGGTGGGGAACTACGTTGCGTTGGAGTGTGACGATGGTCGATAATTATCTTAAAGCTACAGTAGTAGTTGAAATAAACTGCCCCTTTGTTTCACCACACATGCATGGCAGAAATGTTCGCTTCCAAGATTTTTTGTAATAAAAACATAACAGATTAATCCTCTGCATTCTTTGTGCGTTTGGATTTTTTTTTGAGGATATCTTACACCAAATTGCTTCAAATTTGGTGTAGGTGAAGTTATTTTCCACTGTCAGGGAATATCAACATTTTTCATTATCATATAACACACTATTCAATCAATATCTGAAGCTAAAATGATGTGGGTGTATTTTAGGGATATCATAGTATGGTGTGAATGTGGGTTTAGGAATAAATGTGTGTGTGTGTGTCTGTGTCTGTGTGTCTGTGTGTATGTGCAACTCCAGGCACTTCTTGTTCTCACATCAAGTTCAAATCGACATGATACACAGGCACCTACACCTACAAAGAGGCTCATACACACATTCACTCCTTTGAGTAAAAAAAAGAAACAGGCATCTTGAGGGACTTCAAAGACTTGCCCTCTACGTGAACCCAAACAAAAGTCTGGTTTTGTTTACACAGGTGCAATTACAGGTAAACACAATGTTTCACTTTGTTTGGGGCTCAATTCATCCTGACTGTCAAAGACACAGCCTCAGACGCTGAAGACCTCGACCTCATCAACATCAGTCACAATGTACTGAAAAAGAAAAAGGTTAAATAATTTATCAAAACTAACCCTAACCCTATCATATTATAGTGATTACATGTAAAATAATTACATCAAATCAAACATAAGCTAGATGTTTTGTATGACCTGTGTGATCATCCGTTTTTGATGAAGTTTAAAATCCATAATTTGTATTAGTAGTGTATGATTTCACTTTCACTGAACTCAGTACCACTTATACTTCATATACTAGTAGTATGGAGTACTTTTACTGTATACGTTTTGGAGGAATATAGGGTCAAAGTTCACTTTTTGAAACAAACAATAGGGTAACATTTTTTGATGAAGTATAAAATCCTTATTTTTTATCAGTAGTTTATGATTTTACTTTCACTGGACGTATTCAGCTGAGGTTAGGCTGTTTTCGGATTTTTTTCTTTTTTCTACTGTCCCATA
Source organism: Solea solea (assembly GCF_958295425.1). NCBI lineage: Eukaryota > Metazoa > Chordata > Actinopteri > Pleuronectiformes > Soleidae > Solea > Solea solea. Next base: position 576,499 of record NC_081146.1, read on the forward strand.
ATATAAACCTCACTAATGAAGTTAACATCATATAAGATATACTTCTGTACCCTCAGTGTTTGATTTTGCAATGATTTCACTGTTGGGATGTGTTTTTCTATTGGTGTCTGTTTGTGTGCGCATCCAGCCGAGATAAGGCTGTTTTCGGATTTTTTTCTACTGTCCACAGTACTGTGCAAAGGTTTTAGGCAGTTGTGAAAAAAATGAATCAATCATCAATCAACAAAATGCAGTGAATAAACAAAAGAGAAATCTAAATCACCCTTTGTGAGGTTTATGTTATGGGACAGTAGAAAAATGAAAAAAATCCGAAAACAGCCGTATCCCTGCTGAATGCGCACAAAAACAGAGACAAATAGAAAAACACATCCAAACAGTGAAATCATTGCAAAATCAAACACTGAAGGTATATAACTATATCTTATGAGATGTTAACTTTATTTGTGAGGTTTATGTTATGGGACAGTAGAAAAATGAAAAAAATTGCGAAAACAGCCGTATCCCTGCTGAATGCGCACAAAAACAGACACAAATAGAAAAACACATCCAAACAGTAAAATCATTATAAATTGAAACACTGAGGGTACATCAATATACCTTATAAGATGTTAACTTCATATTATAGGACAGTAGAAAAAAGATTAAAATACCCTCGATCAGCCTTAGTCCCTGATACACATACGGAAAAATCAGACTCCTGGCTTAATGCCTTTAGGAATTATTACAAAAAACACACCTAAACGGCTGACCTTTGACCTTTCCAAAGGTTACACAGGTCTGAAACTCGGCACCCTAGATTAGCCTTAGTCCCTGATACACATACGGAAAAATCAGACTCCTGGCTCAGAGCCTTTTGGAATTATTACAAAAAACACACCCGAACGGCTGACCATTGACCTTTCCGAAGGTTGCACAGGTCTGAAACTCGGCACCCTGGATCACCCTTAGTCCCTGATACACATACGGAAAAATCAGACTCCTGGCTCAATGCCTTTAGGAATTATTACAAAAAACACACCCAAACGGCTGACCTTTGACCTTTCCAAAGCTTGCACGGGTCTGAAACTCGGCACCCTGGATAAGCCTTAGTCCCTGATACACATACGGAAAAATCAGACTCCTGGCTTAATGCCTTTAGGAATTATTACAAAAAACACACCCGAACGGCTGACCATTGACCTTTTCCGAAAGTTGCACAGGTCTGAAACTCGGCAACCGGGATAAGCTTTAGTCCCTGATACACATACGGAAAAATCAGACTCCTGACTCAATGCCTTTAGGAATTATTACAAAAAACACACCACAGCGGCTGACCTTTGACCTTTCCAAAGGTTGCACAGGTCTGAAACTCGGCACCCTGGATCAGCCAGGAGTCCCTGATACACATACGGAGAAATCAGCATCCGGGCTCATTGCCTTTAGGAATTATTGAAGAAAAGACAGTTTCCCACCTTTCTTACATTTGAAATTTACAGACTGTGTTTTTGGCAGTTTTTTTTGGCCAGGGGGAAAAAAGCCCACAGTCCTGTGTCCAAAAACTGAAAATCAGGTCATGTCAGACTCTATACAGTCTTAGACTCTTTGGCCAGAGTGGAAGTTTTGGAGGAACTACATTTCTACAGGTCGCAGGAGTGTGAATATTTCATATGTCGTTTGGGGTCCCAAGACGAGCGGAACGACGAGGGTACATTAGTATATCTTATAAGATGTTAACTTTATTTGTGAGGTTTATGTTATGGGACAGTAGAAAAAGAAAAAAAATCAGAAAACAGTCGTATACCAGCTGAATGCACACAAAAACAGACACAAATAGAAAAACACATCCAAACAGTGAAATCATTGCAAAATCAAACACTGAGGGAACCGAAGAATATCTTATAAGATGTTAACTTTATTTGTGAGGTTTATGTTATGGGACAGTAGAAAAATGAAAAAAAAATCAGAAAACAGTCGTATTCCAGCTTACTGCAAACAAAAACAGACAAAAATAGAAAAACACATTCAAACAGTGAAATCATTGCAAAATCAAACACTGAAGGTATATAACTATATCTTATAAGATTTTAACTTTATTTGTGAGGTTTATGTTATGGGACAGTAGAAAAATGAAAAAAATTGCGAAAACAGCCGTATCCCTGCTGAATGCGCACAAAAACAGACACAAATAGAAAAACACATCCAAACAGTGAAATCATTATAAATTTAAACACTGAGGGTACATCAATATACCTTATAAGATGTTAACTTCATATTATAGGACAGTAGAAAAAAGATTAAAATACCCTCGATCAGCCTTAGTCCCTGATACACATACGGAAAAATCAGACTCCTGGCTTAATGCCTTTAGGAATTATTACAAAAAACACACCCAAATGGCTGACCTTTGACCTTTCCAAAGGTTGCATGGGGCTTAAACTCGGCACCCTAGATACACATACGGAAAAATCAGACTCCTGGCTTAATGCCTTTAGGAATTATTACAAAAAACACACCCGAACGGCTGACCTTTGACCTTTCCAAAGGTTGCACGGGTCTGAAACTCGGCACCCTGGATTAGCCTTAGTCCCTGATACACATACAGAAAAATCAGACTCCTGGCTAAATGCCTTTAGGAATTATTACAAAAAACACACCCGAACGGCTGACCATTGACCTTTCCGAAAGTTGCACAGGTCTGAAACTCGGCAACCGGGATAAGCTTTAGTCCCTGATACACATACGGAAAAATCAGACTCCTGACTCAATGCCTTTAGGAATTATTACAAAAAATACACCACAGTGGCTGACCTTTGACCTTTCCAAAGGTTGCACAGATCTGAAACTCAGCACCCTGGATCAGCCAGGAGTCCCTGATACACATACGGAGAAATCAGCATCCGGGCTCATTGCCTTTAGGAATTATTGAAGAAAAGACAGTTTCCCACCTTTCTTACGTTTGAATTTTACAGACTGTGTTTTTGGCAGTTTTTTTTGGCCAGGGGGAAAAAAGCCCAAAGTCCTGTGTCCAAAAACTGAAAATCAGGTCATGTCAGACTCTATACAGTCTTAGACTCTTTGGCCAGACTCCTGGCTTAATGCCTTTAGGAATTATTACAAAAAACACACCCGAACGGCTGACCTTTGACCTTTCCAAAGGTTGCACGGGTCTGAAACTCGGCACCCTGGATTAGCCTTAGTCCCTGATACACATACAGAAAAATCAGACTCCTGGCTTAATGCCTTTAGGAATTATTACAAAAAACACACCCGAACGGCTAACCATTGACCTTTTCCGAAAGTTGCACAGGTCTGAAACTCGGCAACCGGGATAAGCTTTAGTCCCTGATACACATACGGAGAAATCAGCATCCGGGCTCATTGCCTTTAGGAATTATTGAAGAAAAGACAGTTTCCCACCTTTCTTACATTTGAATTTTACAGACTGTGTTTTTGGCAGTTTTTTTTGGCCAGGGGGAAAAAAGCCTGAAACTCGGCAACCGGGATAAGCTTTAGTCCCTGATACACATACGGAGAAATCAGCATCCGGGCTCATTGCCTTTAGGAATTATTGAAGAAAAGACAGTTTCCCACCTTTCTTACATTTGAATTTTACAGACTGTGTTTTTGGCAGTTTTTTTTGGCCAGGGGGAAAAAAGCCTGAAACTCGGCAACCGGGATAAGCTTTAGTCCCTGATACACATACGGAAAAATCAGACTCCTGACTCAATGCCTTTAGGAATTATTACAAAAAATACACCACAGTGGCTGACCTTTGACCTTTCCAAAGGTTGCACAGATCTGAAACTCAGCACCCTGGATCAGCCAGGAGTCCCTGATACACATACGGAGAAATCAGCATCCGGGCTCATTGCCTTTAGGAATTATTGAAGAAAAGACAGTTTCCCACCTTTCTTACGTTTGAATTTTACAGACTGTGTTTTTGGCAGTTTTTTTTGGCCAGGGGGAAAAAAGCCCAAAGTCCTGTGTCCAAAACTGAAAATCAGGTCATGTCAGACTCTATACAGTCTTAGACTCTTTGGCCAGACTCCTGGCTTAATGCCTTTAGGAATTATTACAAAAAACACACCCGAACGGCTGACCTTTGACCTTTCCAAAGGTTGCACGGGTCTGAAACTCGGCACCCTGGATTAGCCTTAGTCCCTGATACACATACAGAAAAATCAGACTCCTGGCTTAATGCCTTTAGGAATTATTACAAAAAACACACCCGAACGGCTAACCATTGACCTTTTCCGAAAGTTGCACAGGTCTGAAACTCGGCAACCGGGATAAGCTTTAGTCCCTGATACACATACGGATAAATCAGCATCCAAGCTCATTGCCTTTAGGAATTATTGAAGAAAAGACAGTTTCCCACCTTTCTTACGTTTGAATTTTACAGACTGTGTTTTTGGCAGTTTTTTTTGGCCAGGGGGAAAAAAGCCCAAAGTCCTTTGTCCAAAAACTGAAAATCAGGTCATGTCAGACTCTATACAGTCTTAGACTCTTTGGCCAGAGTGGAAGTTTTGGAGGAAATACATTTCTACAGGTCGCAGGAGTGTGAATATTTCATATGTCGTTTGGGGTCCCAAGACGAGCGGAACGACGAGGGTACATTAGTATATCTTATAAGATGTTAACTTTATTTGTGAGGTTTATGTTATGGGACAGTAGAAAAATGAAAAAAAATCAGAAAACAGTCGTATTCCAGCTGAATGCGCACAAAAACAGACAAAAATAGAAAAACACATTCAAACAGTGAAATCATTGCAAAATCAAACACTGAAGGTATATAACTATATCTTATAAGATTTTAACTTTATTTGTGAGGTTTATGTTATGGGAGAGTAGAAAAATGAAAAAAATTGCGAAAACAGCCGTATCCCTGCTGAATGCGCACAAAAACAGACACAAATAGAAAAACATATCCAAACAGTGAAATCAATATAAATTTAAACACTGAGGGTACATCAATATACCTAATAAGATGTTAACTTCATATTATAGGACAGTAGAAAAAAGATTAAAATACCCTCGATCAGCCTTAGTCCCTGATACACATACGGAAAAATCAGACTCCTGGCTTAATGCCTTTAGGAATTATTACAAAAAACACACCACAACGGCTGACCTTTGACCTTTCCGAAGGTTGCACAGGTCTGAAACTCGGCACCCTAGATACACATACGGAAAAATCAGACTTCTGGCTTAATGCCTTTAGGAATTATTACAAAAAACACACCCGAACGGCTGACCTTTGACCTTTCCGAAGGTTGCACAGGTCTGAAACTCGGCACCCTAGATCAGCCTTAGTCCCTGATACACACACGGAAAAATCAGACTCCTGGCTCAATGCCTTTAGGAATTATTACAAAAAACACACCCGAACGGCTGACCTTTGACCTTTCCAAAGGTTGCACGGGTCTGAAACTCGACACCCTGGATCAACCTTAGTCCCTGATACACATACGGAAAAATCAGACTCCTGGCTTAATGCCTTTAGGAATTATTACAAAAAACACACCCGAACGGCTGACCTTTGACCTTTCCAAAGGTTGCACGGGTCTGAAACTCGACACCCTGGATCAGCTTTAGTCCCTGATACACATACGGAAAAATCAGACTCCTGGCTTAATGCCTTTAGGAATTATTACAAAAAACACACCCGAACGGCTGACCAATGACCTTTTCCGAACGTTGCACAGGTCTGAAACTCGGCAACCGGGATAAGCTTTAGTCCCTGATACACATACGGAAAAATCAGACTCCTGGCTTAATGCCTTTAGGAATTATTACAAAAAACACACCCGAACGGCTGACCATTGACCTTTTCCGGACATTGCACAGGTCTGAAACTCTGCAACCGGGATAAGCTTTAGTCCCTGATACACATACGGAAAAATCAGACTCCTGACTCAATGCCTTTAGGAATTATTACAAAAGACACACCACAGCGGCTGACCATTGACCTTTCCGAAGGTTGCACAGGTCTGAAACTCTGCACCCGGGATAAGCCTAAATCCCTGATACACATACGGAAAAATCAGACTCCTGGCTCAATGCCTTTAGGAATTATTACAAAAAACACACCCGAACGGCTGACCTTTGACCTTTCCAAAGGTTGCACGGGTCTGAAACTTGGCATCCTGGATAAGCCTTAGTCCCTGATACAGATACGGAAAAATCGTCCGGTGATGCAGCTGAGCTAGGAAGACGTGTGCTCCGGAGCTCTTCAGGAAAACTCGGTTTTAAGTTATAAATAACGCCCGCTGTACCTGAAACTTTATCCAACTGGTGAAATATGGACTTGAGATCTCGAAATAAGATGCAAAGCTCAATTATCGACCATTTTTCTTCTCAAGCCGCAACACGTGAAACGAGCACCGAGCACAACATGGCTGCGGAAGAGCAACGTGAAGTGGAAGGAAGCCACGCCATACTACAAGAAATAAAACGCGGTAATGAAGCACTCTCACAGAAGCTCGATGCCAAAACTGCCGAGATTAATCATTCTATTTCGGGGTTGAAAACTGTGGTAGACGGGATGTGCTCACGCATCACGGAGGCAGAGGAGCGAATTAGCACAGCTGAAGATAAGCTAACTGAATTAGACTCCCATGTCCTCCGTCTGATGAAGGAGAAGGACTTTCTCGTGGACAAAGTAGACCAACTAGAGAATCAAAGCCGACGCAATAATGTCCGCATCGTTAACCTGCAGGAGGGCGGAGAGGGAAACGACCCGGTGCGGTTCTTTACAGATTGGATCCCCTCTGTGCTGGGACGACAGCACTTTCCCGAGCCGCTGATTATTGAAAGAGCGCATCGGTCCCCGACATTCCGCACGCCAGGAGATAAGCGACCCAGACCCATTCTCATCCGCCTACTCAAGTACCAGGACCGGGATAAAATCCTCCCAATGGCTGCTAAGACATCCAGAGAAAAAGGTGGGCCGATCACTTTCAAGGGAGAGGCAGTGATGTTTTTCCCAGATCTGAGTGCAAACCTGGTGAAGCAAAGAAAGGAATACAATCATGTTAAGAAGGAGTTGCACGCAAAGAAGCTCCAATTCAGCCTCCTCCACCCAGCGACCTTGAGAGTCATCCTACCTAATGGAGAGAAAAAGTTCTTCAAATCACCAGAAGCAGCGGCATCTTTTCTCCGAGACTTCCCGGGAGGTGATTAATCCTGCGTCTCACAGGTGACTACAGGTGCAGCACCACAACTCCTCTAACTCTGAGGGAGAGCGATTCCTGCATATCCTTGAACTATCCAGTGACTCTTATGTAAGTGCAACGATCCCCCTCCATATTTATTTATTTTTTCTTTTCACGTATTTTTTCATTTATTTTTATTTTATTTTTACTTTTATTTTATTTTGAAATAATTTATTTTTGGACATTATGGACAAAAAGCTAACTTATCCTATTGCTGTGAGGTTGCACTTGAACTTTCATTTACTTCTGGTTAAAGCGGGTGTTAACAATGTTTACATTTGAGGTTGTTTATATACCGAGTGATTACAAACTTATATACAAGAGAGCTCCGGGCCCAAGGTATTAGTTGGGTATGATAGTTTTAGGGAGCATTCAACGGAGGTCCCGATTGGTGTTTTTGGATGGCGCCGAGTGTTCAGGGGGTCAGTGCCTGGGGGAACGGGGAGGTTTTGTTTCTATTTGTTTTTTTTCTGTTTGTTTCCAGAGAGGCATTTTCTTTAAGCTTATTGTTGAAAGACTACTAAGTCACTGTCAAATCCTTAATCTTTTTACATGAATAAGGTGTTGAAATTTGTCAGTTTTAATGTCAATGGTCTTAACGGACCCGTTAAAAGGAAGAGGGTGTTAACATATTTAAAAAAGATTCAAACAGATATAGCCTTTATCCAGGAGACTCATCTGACAGCGCAGGAACATAATAAATTAAAAAGAGGATGGATCGGCCAAGTCTTCTCTTCATCTCTCAGCTCTAAAGCCAGAGGAGTTGCTATTTTGATAAACAAAAACATTCCCATCACTGTTCAGGAAACAATAAGTGATCCACTAGGCCGCTATGTCTTAATAAACTGTCTAATTTACTCTGAACAATGGACCTTGCTAAACCTTTACGCCCCTAATTATGATGACACTTCCTTTATTCAAGACATTTTTCTTAAAGTATCAGGGGGTCGTGAACATATTCTTATGGGAGGAGATTTTAATTTCTGTTTAGACCCAATTTTGGATAAATCAGTAACCTCCACTGCAAATTTTAAGTCAGCCTCAACTACTCTATCATTTATGAAAGATTTAAATCTAACAGATGTTTGGAGGCAAATACATCCCCAAACCATAGACTATTCTTTTTATTCAAACCGTCATAATTCACATACTAGAATTGATCTTTTCTTACTGTCAACACATGTGGCTTACAGAGCATTAGAGTCTGATTATCTGCCAAGGATACTTTCTGATCATTCTCCACTCACTCTATCTATAGTAATGCCTGAGAAAATGGCCAGCATGTACAGGTGGCGTTTGAATCCGACCCTCCTTAAAAAAAGTGACTTCTGTAAATTTGTCAGGGATCAAATCAAACTATTCTGTGAAACAAACTGTCCTTCTTCCCCTAATAGTTTCATACTATGGGATACATTAAAAGCTTATTTAAGAGGACAAATAATCTCATATACAAAAGGACTTAAAAAATCATATGTAGCAGAAGTGGAAAAATTTGAAAAAGAAATTCTTGGGCTGGAAAAAGACTTTCAGCAACATAGGGATAAGAAGATATACAGTTTATTGGTAAAAAGAAAACTCAAGTATAATACACTATGCACTTATAGGGCTGAGAAAGACATTTTGAGAACGAAACAAAGGTACTACGAACTGGGGGAGAAGGCTCATAAAGTCCTATCCTGGCAATTAAAGAAAGAGGAGAGTTCAAAAACAATTAACCAAATTGAAGACGAACATGGCTGTATTACACAGAACCCAAAAGAAATAAATGAAACTTTTAAAAAGTTTATGTTAATTTATACAAGTCGGAATCACCAGAAGATCTGTCCACAATAGATACATTCTTAAATAATATTGATTTGCCTAAACTGAGTCAAGACGACCAGAGGTATTTAGATTCACCATTTACCTCCAAAGAGATCGAAAACGCTCTAGCAACGCTGCAATCTAATAAATCACCAGGGGAGGATGGGTTTCCCCCCGAATTTTATAAAGAGTTTAAGGATTTGCTTATACCTCTCCTTATGGATGTAATTAATCTAGCATCTAAAACACAAAGCCTCCCTGATTCATTTTCAATGGCTATAATTACAGTGATCCATAAAAAAAACCAAGACCCCTTAAAATGCTCCTCTTTCCGACCAATTTCACTCTTGAATGCGGATTATAAATTGTTTTCTAAAGCTATAGCAAACAGGTTGAGTGAATTCTTACCAAAATTGATAAACCGAGACCAGGTTGGCTTTATCCAGAAGAGATCCTCTGCCAATAACATGTGTAGGTTACTTAACGTTATTCATATGGCAACCTCCAGTACTGAACCTAGTATAGCCGTTACGCTGGACGCGGAAAAGGCCTTTGATAGGCTTGAGTGGCCCTATCTATTCAAGGTTCTATCTAAATTTGGATTTGGCTCCTATTTTATTAATTGGGTCAGAATGCTGTATAAGAATCCACAGGCCAGAATAATTACTAATGGACAAATGTCCACTGTCTTCCCCCTCAGTAGATCGAGCAGACAAGGGTGTCCCTTATCCCCTGGGCTTTTCGTTATAGCTATTGAACCTCTGGCCGAGACAATCAGACACGATTCAGAGATAAAAGGTGTGAAAGTGGACCAGACGATACATAAAATCAATCTGATGGCAGATGATATAATTCTGTATTTAACAAAACCATCTGATTCCCTTGCTAAATTGAAAACCGTTTTGCATGCATTTGGATATGTCTCTGGATATAAGGTAAATTACGATAAATGTGAAATTCTTCCACTTTCAAATTTTGACTACACTGAACATCAGCAAAGAGGTCCATCCCACCTTGGGTTTCAATTGGAATGTATGCTGTTAAAGAAAAGGTTCCTGCAGACTTCAGCTATAAATGGACACCTACAACCATCTCCAGAAGAACTGACAACCCTGTTTTGACCCATATCATCAAAACATGGCATGAAGTCCGGAAAAATACTGGACTAAAAAATATATTTCACCCAGGACACCATTGAAACAGAACGAACTCATACCTATGTCAGTGGATAATAAGATCCTGGAAACGTGGCACCAGAAAGGGATTCATCATTTGGAGGACTGTTATAAGGATGGATGCCTGATGTCTTTTGAGGACCTAAGGAGGAAATATGATCTGTCCAGTAGAAACTTTTTTTGTTATTTACAGTTAAGATCATTTCTTAAATCTGTTTTGGGATCTGAAATGACTTTACCCATGCTCAGCGATCTGGAAAAACTGCTTCAGGAGGGTAACGCACCCCGTCTTATTGCAAAAGTCTACTCCCTCTTGATGGATGATGCTCCAAAACCAGGTTTACATAAATCAAGGGAGAAATGGGAGTCTGACTTGGGTGTGACAATGGGTACAGAGCTCTGGGCTGAATTGTGTCAAAAAAGTCTAACTGCCACTCTTAATTCTAGATACAGGCTGACTTATTATAACTTTCTTCATCAAACCTATCTTACGCCACAGAAATTACATAAATATAAACCTGAGATATCCAACCTGTGCTTTAGATGTAGTATAGAAGAGGGTTCATTCCTACACTGCACTTGGTTATGCACAAAACTTAACACATTCTGGCATGATTTCTCTGGCATCATGACAAAACTCCTAGGACTACATCTCCCATTAGATCCTCAAACCTGCTTATTAGGAGATACTACAAATATTAATGCACGATTAAGAAAAGCTCAAAAGAGGTTCCTCTCTTAGCCTTAGTCCCTGATGCACATACGGAAAAATCAGACTCCTGGCTCAATGCCTTTAGGAATTATTACAAAAAAACACCCGAACGGCTGACCATTGACCTTTCCGAAGGTTGCACAGGTCTGAAACTCTGCACCGGGGATAAGCCTAAATCCCTGATACACATACGGAAAGATCAGACTCCTGACTCAATGCCTTTAGGAATTATTACAAAAAACACACCCGAACGGCTGACCATTGACCTTTCCGAAGGTTGCACAGGCCTGAAACTCTGCACCCGGGATAAGCCTAAATCCCTGATACACATACGGAAAAATCAGACTCCTGGCTCAATGCCTTTAGGAATTATTACAAAAAACACACCCGAACGGCTGACCATTGACCTTTCCGAAGGTTGCACAGGTCTGAAACTCGGCTACCGGGATAAGCCTTAGTCCCTGATACAGATACGGAAAGATCAGACCACTGGCTGAATGCCTTTAGGAATTATTACAAAAAACACACCCGAACGGCTGACCATTGACCTTTCCCAAGGTTGCACAGGTCTGAAACTCTGCACCCGGGATAAGCCTAAATCCCTGATACACATACGGAAAAATCAGACTCCTGGCTCAATGCCTTTAGGAATTATTACAAAAAACACACCAGAGCGGCTGACCTTTGACCTTTCCAAAGGTTGCACAGGTCTGAAACTCGGCACCCTGGATCAGCCAGGAGTCCCTGATACACATACGGCGAAATCAGCCTCCGGGCTCATTGCCTTTAGGAATTATTGAAGAAAAGACAGTTTCCCACCTTTCTTACGTTTGAATTTTACAGACTGTGTTTTTGGCAGTTTTTTTTGGCCGGGGGAAAAAAGCCCAAAGTCCTGTATCCAAAAACTGAAAATCAGGTCATGTCAGACTCTATACAGTCTTACCCTGGATTTCCACTGGACGCGGAACGGCCGCGGAACGGCCGCGGTGCGGTTCTGCTTCGTCCTCTCCCAAACGTCAATCCCCACCGGGCGCGTTACGGCAGCGGCGCGGAGCCTTGGGACCCCGCGGTATTCACGGAAGATCGCGCGATAATCTCGAACGGACCCGAGATCCCGCGATAGACTGTGTGTATAAAGGAAACAACAACAACAACACAGCTTCTTTCATTTCTCCACTTCCATAATCAGTCTCTCGTCGTCCATTGTCTCCGAGACCCTCGGATCAAATGACTGTTGACCTGGGAGCACCGTGACGTTGAGGTGAAGTTGTGACCTGCGTATTGTGTTTTATTTTGAAAGGGGGGCGGAAAGTGTTTTACTTTGATACTGTGTCGGACTTCCTGTCTTGTGCGATCTGCTTCGTTGAAATTTACGAGGTTCAGCAGCGGCAACGGAAAAAATAGAACTGATTCCTATCGATAGCGCTGCGGCGCGGCGAGCCGCTTCTGGGCCGCTGCTGATCCGGGCCGAGTGCGGCCGGTGGGAATGCTCACATTGATTAGAATGGAACCGATTAGCAACGGCTACCGTTCCGCGGCCGTTCCGCGGCCGTTCCGCGTCCAGTGGAAATCCAGGGTTAGACCCTTTTGGCCAGAGTGAAAGAGGAACTACAGGTCGCAGGAGTGTGAATATTTCATATGTCGTTTGGGGTCCCAAGACGAGCGGAACGACGAGGGTACATTAGTATATCTTATAAGATGTTAACTTTATTTGTGAGGTTTATGTTATGGGACAGTAGAAAATGAAAAAAAATCAGAAAACAGCCTTATCTCAGCTGAATGCGCACACAAACAGACACCAATAGAAAAACACATCCAAACAGTGAAATATTTGCAAAATTAAACACTGAGGGTAAAGAAGTATATTTTATAAGATGTTAAGTTCATTTGTTTGGTTTATATTATGGGAAAGTAGAAAAATGAAAAAAATCCGAAAACAGCCTTATCTCAGCTGTATGCGCACACAAACAGACACCAATAGAAAAACACATCCAAACAGTGAAATCATTGCAAAATCAAACAGTGAGTGTACAGAACTAAATCTTCTTAAGATGTTAACTTCATTTGTGAGGTTTATGTTATGGGACAGCAGAAAAATTAAAAAAATCCGTACACAGCCTTATCTCAGCTGAATGCGCACACAAACAGACACCAATAGAAAAGCACATCCAAACAGTGAAATATTTGCAAAATTAAACACTGAGGGTAAAGAAGTATATCTTATAAGATGTTAAGTTCATTTGTTAGGTTTATATTATGGGAAAGTAGAAAAATGAAAAAAATCCGAAAACAGCCTTATCTCAGCTGTATGCCCACACAAACAGACACCAATAGAAAAACACATCCAAACAGTGAAATCAATGCAAAATCAAACAGTGAGTGTACAGAACTAAATCTTTTAAGATGTTAACTTCATTTGTGAGGTTTATGTTATGGGACAGCAGAAAAATTAAAAAAATCCGTAAACAGCCTTATCTCAGCTGAATGCGCACACAAACAGACACCAATAGAAAAACACATCCAAACAGTGAAATCAATGCAAAATCAAACAGTGAGTGTACAGAACTAAATATTTTAAGATGTTAACTTCATTTGTGAGGTTTATGTTATGGGACAGCAGAAAAATTAAAAAAATCCGTAAACAGCCTTATCTCAGCTGAATGCGCACACAAACAGACACTTGTAGAAAAACACATCCCAACAGTGAAACCATTGCAAAATCAAACACTGAAGGTACAGAACTAAATATTTTAAGATGTTAACTTCATTTGTGAGGTTTATGTTATGGGACAGCAGAAAAATGAAAAAAATCCGTAAACAGCCTTATCTCAGCTGAATGCGCACACAAACAGACACTTGTAGAAAAACACATCCCAACAGTGAAACCATTGCAAAATCAAACACTGATGGTACAGAACTAAATATTTTAAGATGTTAACTTCATTTGTGAGGTTTATGTTATGGGACAGCGGAAAAATGAAAAAAATCCGTAAACAGCCTTATCTCAGCTGAATGCGCACACAAACAGACACTTGTAGAAAAACACATCCCAACAGTGAAATCATTGCAAAATCAAACACTGAGGGTACAGAACTAAATATTTTAAGATGTTAACTTCATTTGTGAGGTTTATGTTATGGGACAGCAGAAAAATGAAAAAAATCCGGAAACAGCCTTATCTCAGCTGAATGCGCACACATTCACACATTTACAGACACCAATAGAAAAACACATCCAAACAGTGAAATCATTGCAAAATCAAACAGTGAGTGTACAGAACTAAATCATTTTAAGATGTTAACTTCATTTGTGAGGTTTATGTTATGGGACAGCAGAAAAATTAAAAAAATCCGTAAACAGCCTTATCTCAGCTGAATGCGCACACAAACAGACACCAATAGAAAAGCACATCCAAACAGTGAAATATTTGCAAAATTTAACACTGAGGGTAAAGAAGTATATCTTATAAGATGTTAAGTTCATTTGTTAGGTTTATATTATGGGAAAGTAGAAAAATGAAAAAAATCCGAAAACAGCCTTATCTCAGCTGTATGCGCACACAAACAGACACCAATAGAAAAACACATCCAAACAGTGAAATCAATGCAAAATCAAACAGTGAGTGTACAGAACTAAATCTTTTAAGATGTTAACTTCATTTGTGAGGTTTATGTTATGGGACAGCAGAAAAATTAAAAAAATCCGTAAACAGCCTTATCTCAGCTGAATGCGCACACAAACATACACTTGTAGAAAAACACATCCCAACAGTGAAACCATTGCAAAATCAAACACTGAGGGTACAGAACTAAATATTTTAAGATGTTAACTTCATTTGTGAGGTTTATGTTATGGGACAGCAGAAAAATGAAAAAAATCCGTAAACAGCCTTATCTCAGCTGAATGCGCACACAAACAGACACCAATAGAAAAGCACATCCAAACAGTGAAATATTTGCAAAATTAAACACTGAGGGTAAAGAAGTATATCTTATAAGATGTTAAGTTCATTTGTTAGGTTTATATTATGGGAAAGTAGAAAAATGAAAAAAATCCGAAAACAGCCTTATCTCAGCTGAATGCGCACACAAACAGACACTTGTAGAAAAACACATCCCAACAGTGAAATCATTGCAAAATCAAACACTGAGGGTACAGAACTAAATCTTTTAAGATGTTAACTTCATTTGTGAGGTTTATGTTATGGGACAGCAGAAAAATGAAAAAAATCCGGAAACAGCCTTATCTCAGCTGAATGCGCACACAAACAGACACCAATAGAAAAACACATCCAAACAGTGAAATCTTTGCAAAATTAAACACTGAGGGTAAAGAAGTATATCTTATAAGATGTTAAGTTCATTTGTTAGGTTTATATTATGGGAAAGTAGAAAAATGAAAAAAATCCGAAAACAGCCTTATCTCAGCTGTATGCGCACACAAACAGACACCAATAGAAAAACACATCCAAACAGTGAAATCAATGCAAAATCAAACAGTGAGTGTACAGAACTAAATCTTTTAAGATGTTAACTTCATTTGTGAGGTTTATGTTATGGGACAGCAGAAAAATTAAAAAAATCCGTAAACAGCCTTATCTCAGCTGAATGCGCACACAAACAGACACTTGTAGAAAAACACATCCCAACAGTGAAATCATTGCAAAATCAAACACTGAGGGTACAGAACTAAATCTTTTAAGATGTTAACTTCATTTGTGAGGTTTATGTTATGGGACAGCAGAAAAATAAAAAAAATCCGTAAACAGCCTTATCTCAGCTGAATGCGCACACAAACAGACACTTGTAGAAAAACACATCCAAACAGTGAAATCTTTGCAAAATTAAACACTGAGGGTAAAGAAGTATATCTTATAAGATGTTAAGTTCATTTGTTAGGTTTATATTATGGGAAAGTAGAAAAATGAAAAAAATCCGAAAACAGCCTTATCTCAGCTGTATGCGCGCACAAACAGACACCAATAGAAAAACACATCCAAACAGTGAAATCAATGCAAAATCAAACAGTGAGTGTACAGAACTAAATCTTTTAAGATGTTAACTTCATTTGTGAGGTTTATGTTATGGGACAGCAGAAAAATTAAAAAAATCCGTAAACAGCCTTATCTCAGCTGAATGCGCACACAAACAGACACTTGTAGAAAAAAACATCCCAACAGTGAAACCATTGCAAAATCAAACACTGAGGGTACAGAACTAAATATTTTAAGATGTTAACTTCATTTGTGAGGTTTATGTTATGGGACAGCAGAAAAATTAAAAAAATCCGGAAACAGCCTTATCTCAGCTGAATGCGCACACAAACAGACACCAATAGAAAAGCACATCCAAACAGTGAAATATTTGCAAAATTTAACACTGAGGGTAAAGAAGTATATCTTATAAGATGTTAAGTTCATTTGTTAGGTTTATATTATGGGAAAGTAGAAAAATGAAAAAAATCCGAAAACAGCCTTATCTCAGCTGTATGCGCACACAAACAGACACCAATAGAAAAACACATCCAAACAGTGAAATCAATGCAAAATCAAACAGTGAGTGTACAGAACTAAATCTTTTAAGATGTTAACTTCATTTGTGAGGTTTATGTTATGGGACAGCAGAAAAATTAAAAAAATCCGTAAACAGCCTTATCTCAGCTGAATGCGCACACAAACAGACACTTGTAGAAAAAAACATCCCAACAGTGAAACCATTGCAAAATCAAACACTGAGGGTACAGAACTAAATATTTTAAGATGTTAACTTCATTTGTGAGGTTTATGTTATGGGACAGCAGAAAAATAAAAAAAATCCGTAAACAGCCTTATCTCAGCTGAATGCGCACACAAACAGACACTTGTAGAAAAACACATCCAAACAGTGAAATCTTTGCAAAATTAAACACTGAGGGTAAAGAAGTATATCTTATAAGATGTTAAGTTCATTTGTTAGGTTTATATTATGGGAAAGTAGAAAAATGAAAAAAATCCGAAAACAGCCTTATCTCAGCTGTATGCGCACACAAACAGACACCAATAGAAAAACACATCCAAACAGTGAAATCAATGCAAAATCAAACAGTGAGTGTACAGAACTAAATCTTTTAAGATGTTAACTTCATTTGTGAGGTTTATGTTATGGGACAGCAGAAAAATTAAAAAAATCCGTAAACAGCCTTATCTCAGCTGAATGCGCACACAAACAGACACTTGTAGAAAAAAACATCCCAACAGTGAAACCATTGCAAAATCAAACACTGAGGGTACAGAACTAAATCTTTTAAGATGTTAACTTCATTTGTGAGGTTTATGTTATGGGACAGCAGAAAAATTAAAAAAATCCGGAAACAGCCTTATCTCAGCTGAATGCGCACACAAACAGACACTTGTAGAAAAACACATCCAAACAGTGAAATCTTTGCAAAATTAAACACTGAGGGTAAAGAAGTATATCTTATAAGATGTTAAGTTCATTTGTTAGGTTTATATTATGGGAAAGTAGAAAAATGAAAAAAATCCGAAAACAGCCTTATCTCAGCTGTATGCGCACACAAACAGACACCAATAGAAAAACACATCCAAACAGTGAAATCAATGCAAAATCAAACAGTGAGTGTACAGAACTAAATCTTTTAAGATGTTAACTTCATTTGTGAGGTTTATGTTATGGGACAGCAGAAAAATTAAAAAAATCCGTAAACAGCCTTATCTCAGCTGAATGCGCACACAAACAGACACTTGTAGAAAAACACATCCCAACAGTGAAACCATTGCAAAATCAAACACTGAGGGTACAGAACTAAATATTTTAAGATGTTAACTTCATTTGTGAGGTTTATGTTATGGGACAGCAGAAAAATGAAAAAAATCCGTAAACAGCCTTATCTCAGCTGAATGCGCACACAAACAGACACCAATAGAAAAACACATCCCAACAGTGAAATCTTTGCAAAATCAAACACTGAGGGTACAGAACTAAATATTTTAAGTTCTTAACTTCATTTGTGAGGTTTATGTTATGGGACAGCAGAAAAATGAAAAAAATCCGGAAACAGCCTTATCTCAGCTGAATGCGCACACATTCACACATTTACAGACACCAATAGAAAAACACATCCAAACAGTGAAATCATTGCAAAATCAAACAGTGAGTGTACAGAACTAAATCATTTTAAGATGTTAACTTCATTTGTGAGGTTTATGTTATGGGACAGCAGAAAAATTAAAAAAATCCGTAAACAGCCTTATCTCAGCTGAATGCGCACACAAACAGACACCAATAGAAAAGCACATCCAAACAGTGAAATATTTGCAAAATTTAACACTGAGGGTAAAGAAGTATATCTTATAAGATGTTAAGTTCATTTGTTAGGTTTATATTATGGGAAAGTAGAAAAATGAAAAAAATCCGAAAACAGCCTTATCTCAGCTGTATGCGCACACAAACAGACACCAATAGAAAAACACATCCAAACAGTGAAATCAATGCAAAATCAAACAGTGAGTGTACAGAACTAAATCTTTTAAGATGTTAACTTCATTTGTGAGGTTTATGTTATGGGACAGCAGAAAAATTAAAAAAATCCGTAAACAGCCTTATCTCAGCTGAATGCGCACACAAACATACACTTGTAGAAAAACACATCCCAACAGTGAAACCATTGCAAAATCAAACACTGAGGGTACTGAAGGATGTTCCTTCCTCAGGTTCGTTTGGATCCTCGGTTGGAAAGAATGGAGGAGGCAATGTTGAGTTTGAGCAAAGCAGTGCATGTTTATTCTTGAGTTACAAGTGGCACAGAGCACCAAGTGTAACCCGAGAGTCGCAGCTGGAGTCTGACTCGGGTCCGGAATTCTGTGTATATTATAGCTGTCCTAGGGGGTCGTCTGAGTCGTGTGAGTCATGTCCTTATAAGGAGTCGTTTTGTCTGTTCGGGCTGATCTGGCAGTCAGTCATGTGGTGTTATGCAAATCTTGTGGCACCAGTGTAGTGCAGTTAAAGCGTAGTTAAAGTCGTTTAAGGGAGTGAAAACAAGATATGAGACTGGTACATCTGGTAAACAAAATATGTAAGTCATGTCAGAGGAAAATACTGTCTTCAATTAATATGTAAGTCATGTCAGAGGAAAATACTGTCTTCAAGTAATATGTAAGTCATGTCAGAGGAAAATACTGTCTTCAATTCCCCCTTTTGGCCTCTGAAGGAGGCCAACATACATGGTGGAAGGAACGAGCAAAACACAAAATACAAGAAACATCCTTAAAACAAGAGAAAACAACAAAATTCCAGAAAGACAGAAACAGCAGCAAAGATCTAAAATGGCACAACCAACATACATGAAACTGTAAGGGTGGGGTCAGGGGAAGGGTCAAAGGAGGGAAGAGGGGCATAATACGGAGAGGATTAATGCACAAATATTTAATAACAACTGCAGTACAGAATGAGTTTTAGTCTCTGCCAAGCTTGCTTTGCAATTCGTATGGGCGAAAACCTGCGGCCTGATTATTTTATGCAGGGAAAATACACCATACAGCCCCCTGGCCAAGGGCGGCCTTAAAGGAACAGATAAGAGAATACACAGATGGTGTCAATACAATGTGAATTACAGCGATGTTTCGTTCTTCATCAGTTGTGCGTTTCTGGATAGCCTTGGGTGTTCTACCCGGCTATTAGACACCGAGGGTATTATTCTGACCCTGCGTTCGGTGCCTCCCTATCGGGCGCCTCAGGAGAGGGTGAAGAACCTTTGTCTGGAGAGCACTGGGAAAGATGGTACCAGGTGTCCCCTTTTCCGGCCAGCCGGACTGCATGTGAGGTCCTCTCAGTCACTGTGAACGGTCCCGTCCACCGTGGCTCAGTCCACTTTCTCTTCAGCACCTTCAGGTACACTCGAGGGGTGACGTGTATCGGTTGTCCTTGCCCTGGGTCTCTGGCGGTCTGCCTGGAGAATCTGGAACCCAAGAACTGAACGTTTGGCATATATGAGATGTGCGGTTTCTTACCTAAATCTTCTGTTGGTGTCAAAGGTCCCATGGGTCCGGGAAAAGAGCGACCTGTATGGAGCTCAAAAGGCGAGTATCCAACTCGAGGGTTAAGAGACATTCTTACACACATCAATGCCATCGGGAGGGCCGTCAGCCAATTTGTCTGTTTTGTTGCAATGATTTTGTTCAATTTATCTTTTACGGTCCGATTCATTCTTTCCACCTTGCCCTGTGACTGAGGGTGGTAAACTGAACCAAACTTATGTTGGAGCCCCAACATTTTTTCAACTTTCGCCAAATCCTTGTTTTTGAAATGAGTGCCATTGTCACTCTTGATGGATTTGGGAAAACCATGTGTTGGAATGAAATGATTCACCAAATGTTTACATACACTTAAAGCATCCTCCTTTCTACAGGCGTATGCTTCTGGCCATCCCGAGTAAGCGTCAACCATAACCAACAGGTATCTGTACCCATTCACAGGTACCAGCATGTCTGTGTAGTCGATGGTCACTTCCTGTCCTGGAAAGAAAACTTGGCTTGTATTACACCCTTTTTCAGGTTTCAGGGTTGGTCTCACCGTACATGTATTACACACTTCACAATGTTGCACATAGTCTTCCACCATTTCCTGAATAAATGGATGCCACCATGCTTTTAATCGTCTGATTAAAAGCATGGTGCATGATACATGTTTTCCCACGTGTGGGGCCATGTGCTTCTTCAATCAAACTCTTGAGCATGGCAGCTGGAGGTATGGGGCGTCCCCCTTTTCCCCAGATGCCATCTTCAGTTTGTATAGCACCCTTGTGTTTCCACATAGATTTTTCCTCAGGGCTTGCTGCTGCTTGAATTTTCAGCATTGTTTGGGTGTCCAATTTGGCTGGGATGGGAGTATTGTCCTGATTATCACTTAATACTACCATTTGAGTGTCCATTGGCACATAACCAGCCATTTTCTTTGCAACTTCATCTGCTGCCCGGTTGCCTCTTGCAACCGGGTCATTTCCAATTGCATGCCCTTTGCATTTGATCACTGCCACTTTAAAAGGACAGTGCAAAGCCTGATGTAATTTTAATACATCATCAGTGTTTTTTACTGGAGTTCCCGAGGCAGTCACGTATCCAGTCCTTTGCCATTCTGCTAGTCCGTAGTGAACTGCTGTTACTACGTAAGCAGAGTCAGTATAGATATTTACAGTCAAGTCCGTTGCACATAAAAGTGCTTCTGTCATGGCGATCATTTCTGCTCTTTGGGCAGATTGTCTGCCGTCGATCATTTCTGTCTTTACTGTTATATGTTGTCCGTCTGTCTGTCGTATGACCGCGTAGGAGGATTTCAGTCCGTCACCCTGTCTGAAACAACATCCGTCAGTGAACAGTACAAGGTCTGGGTTTGTCAATGGTTCCATGTATAAGTGTGACCTAACTGTCTGTGCTTCTTTATCTCTCTGTGCACATTCATGTGTTTCACCTTCTACAATACCATCTGCCATGTTTGCACCTTCATGTTTGAAAATCAAATTTTGTGCAGTCAGAACCCTTTCTAACTTTCTTTGCCTACTGGCTGTCATCGTGAACAATTTACTAGTTACATACTGTACCACACTATGTGACGTGAGGATATGCCTCATAAGGGTCCAATGTTACTGAACAGTACATATTTACAGATCGGTCAGTACCTCCCCCTTTTTTCTGAAAAAGCACGGCGGAGACAGACTGCGATTTTTCAGAAACATCCAAGTGAAACGGCTTGCGATAATCGGGGACACACATGTCTGCTGCTGCCGCCAGCAGTTGTTTCAGAGAAATGAAAGCCGTATCAGCCGATAAGGTCCATTCTAAAGTCGCGGTCAGATTCCGCGCTCCCTGTGCGTTAATCATCTGTCGTAATGGAGCACAATGATCGCAAAAATCTGGAATGTAATGCCTGGAATAGTTAGCTAATCCAAGAAAACTCAACATGTCTCTGACTGTAACTGGTTTGGTGTGATGGAGAATTGTGGTAATGGATCTATAGGGGACATGTATGGGCGGAGGGCAATGCACCAGGGCCACCAGGACCGGATTTCGGCGTCAAGCACTTGCCAGGGTGTGGATAGTAGCTCAATTTGGGCCCAATATATGTCAAGAGAAACAGAGACGGGCATGGTAAGTGGCAGGCGCTGCAACTGTCCAGAGAAACCAACAAGTGAAACTGTTTGGGAGGAAAGAGTTATGAAACCAGGCAAAGAGGACAAAGTCGAATGCCGAGCTCCAGTGTCCACCATAAATGGAAAGGAAACTCCGCAAACAGTCATCATGAGGGTGGGGTCCTGCAGCCCACCCAGTTGATCTCTTTGGCCCCTTCATTGTTGGGGGTATTGTCCACCCGGTGCCAGGTTCTGGTTAGGGTGTTGTGGGTGTTGTGGCGGACCTGGAGGTGGTGGTCCTTGTGGGTGAAATGGGGGTGGGCCATAGCCACCACGCCCCTGTTGTCGTCTCTTACGAGGGCAGCCCGTTGAGATATGCCCGTACTCACCACACGACCAGCATTGTACCGACCCCTGATCCTGATTCCAGCCACCCTGCTGCATGCCTCCTCGACCTCCTGGAGGACCATTACTTCCCCTGAGGGCATGATTATTGTTATAGCCCCGCCCTGCATTCATCTGACGCCCATTCCTATTACAATACACACTTCTACCTGAGTACATCTGCATATGTGACTGTACCTGAGGTGGGTCAAAATCCCATCCTGTGTGACCCGTACCTGGCCATGGTGGCTGTGGAATGTATGGAGTGTAGGTCGTGGGTGCTGGTTCAGTTTGAACATATTCGGCTTGAACAGGGGCTTGCGTTACTGCCTTGTGCTTCTTTGATTGAGAAGCTTCCTGTTTTGCGCTCTGCACCTGGAGTGCGAGTAGCTCATTTTTTAGTTTTTCCATTTTGTCCTCATGTGATCCAGCCCTGTCTGAATATTTTTGTAAGTGATGCTTAAGATGGGAGCACCATCTACTATGATCGGCGGTCGGGAGATCTGGATTTTCTACCATACTATTTTTAACAGGTTCTGGCATGCCTTTACTTACTGCTGACCTAAATAGAGAAGCTGCCATTGGAGATTGCATGGGGTTTTCTCCTGTTTTGCTAACAAAATCTTCTTCTGCTCTAGCCAGAAAAGCTGAGGGCGACTCAGCTGGTTGAGGTGTATATGAGAGTTCCGCATATGTTACAGTTGGGGTGGGAAAGTGTTCACGAATTGCCTCCCTCAGTGTCTGTAACATGGCCGCCGTTAGAGGAACAGAAGGGTCAGCCACAAGCCATGAACAAGCAGCTCTCAAAGGCATGAGTTGTGTAGAGGAACAGCATCTTGAAAGTATAGAGCTAATATCTCCGGCTGAGAGCAATATACCAGAAGTCAAAGCTCCAAATTTGCGTAACCATATTGCTCCTCCTCCTGTGAGGGCAGGAAGTTGGCAGGCTAAAGCAGTCACATCAGTAAATGAGAGGGGTTTGTATTGTGTGTGTACTCTACCATCAGTATCTTGTCTATGGAAAACCGGAAGCTGATACGCACCACCCTCCACTTTCTCTCCATCATTCTCCTCTCCGCATTTTACAGAGGCCAATAATTGTGTTGTGGTTACTTTT